>NC_064626.1:1049606370-1049913037 GCF_023864275.1 Schistocerca cancellata
AAATTTTGAACGATGTCGTTTAAATTATGCTTGTGAATTTAAATAACTACTGAAATTATTATTATATAATATACTGTAAATGACTTGATCCGTAGTTAGGGAACGTAGTGTGGAATGTAAAAGATGTGGGGAAGCCCCGGAACTACGGAAGTAGCCTGGTGGAGTGGAAAAGGTGCGGTTGGCGCGCAAGTGGCAACTCGTCCTTCGTGACGGGTGAGCCCGGGCTGAGCAATGCTGTGGTTAACACCTCGCTAGCAGTAGCGGATCACTGTGGCTCGTATTCCTGGAGTTTTGAGGCCAGAAGAGCTTCAGGGCAGTATTTATGGTCCTCGGATGCTGCATTTGGTGACACCATTGTCATGGCATGGTTTCTAGCCCTATTATTATAATTCCGACGCCAAGAAGGTATATAATAGGGCGAGGCCAACACTATTGCTGCGATTGCATCGCCGCCAGGTTAATCGCCACTGCAAATTATGCCAACAGTACGACCAGCCTTCCACTAAATTGTTTATATCTGGCACTCTGTAAATGGACCAGGTATTTGTGAAATTTGGTTGATTTTAATAATAGTCGTGGTGTTACTAAAACCTGTATCCTACACCCGTGATTATCCCAAATCACAAACCTGGACAGGAATCCTATCCTAGTGAATATAATTCCGAGTGTCTTAATTTATTAAGAGAAAGTGGTTGAACTTGAATTCAATGTTATGTTGTCACTTGCACAGCCAATTATATTTTTGAGTAGGTAAGAAGACTGCTTATCAAAACCCATTTGTTATTTAAACAGTTATAGTGTGTTGTGCTTCACTTAATTAATAATTAATTATATGAATACTTACCATTTCTCATAAATACAGGTGTAGTTTTGTTAATGAGCATGGTTCTTCAAACCATGAAAGTTGGAGGGTTCTCCTGTACTAAGCTAGCTATTTAATGAAGCAATGCAAAGGCTCCTTCAGAGCAAGTGTAGTTAGATTTGCATTCTGTTTAGTTGCTTCAATCCGAGTTTGAGAAAGAACTATTTACTGTGTTACCTGTTCCAATGGAAGTTGGTTAATGCACAGGCATAGAGACCCTGTACTAAGCAATGACGTCATTGATTATGATCGTTAGTAGACACCTTGATTTAAATTCAGAATCATTTCAGGCTTTTCCCTGTTCAGTATTGCAACTAGTTTCATGTGTGTTGGTAACTGATTTTATAAACTGTTACGTCTAGGCCGGCCGGAGTGGCCGTGCGGTTCTAGGCGCTACAGCCTGGAGCCGGGCGACCGCTACGGTCGCAGGTTCGAATCCTGCCTCGGGCATGGATGTGTGTGATGTCCTTAGGTTGGTTAGGTTTAATTAGTTCTAAGTTCTAGGCGACTGATGACCTCAGAAGGTAAGTCGCATAGTGCTTAGAGCCATTTGAACCATTTTTTTGTTACGTCTAGTTCATTTAAGTTACGTGTAGTTCAGAGGCATATGTTACTGTTCACTATCTCATTGGGCATTTGTTTGTTAGTACCACATTTACTTGCAAGGTTCGGTTACTGTGTTGTAGTAGGAACAAATGTAAGGTTGGTTGGTTGATTTGAGAGGAGGAGACCAAACTGCGAGGTCATCGGTCTCATCGAATTAGGGAAGGAAGTCAGCCGTGCACTTTCACAGGAACCATCCCAGCATTTGACTGAAGCGATTTAGGGAAATCACGGAAAACCTAAGCCGGCCACTGTGGTCGAGCGGTTCTATGCGCTTCAGTCCGGAACCGCGCTGCTGCTACGGTCGCAGGTTCGAATCCTGCCTCGGGCATGGATGTGTGTGATGTCCTTAGGTTAGTTAGGTTTAAGTAGTTCTAAGTCTAGGGGACTGGTGACCTCAGATGTTAAGTCCCATAGTGCTTAGAGCCATTTGAACCATTTGAACGGAAAACCTAAATCAGGATGGCCGGACGCGGGATTGAACCGTCGTCCTCCCGAATGCGAGGCCAGTGTGCTAACCACTGCGCCACCTCGCTCGGTGATGTAATGAAAGAGTTTAGTGTGTGTGTTATGGAAGGTCAGATTAGCCTTAGCACTGCCTTCTGCTTTATCATTTTGCTTGATACAAGAATGCCCTATTAGGCTGGCGACCCGTTTTGATGTGTAATATTACAACTTGCTTTTGTGCTGGGAGAACGTATGTTCCTGACCCATCGTTTACTGTTGGTTATGCTTTGCTAGGCTGTTTCGGAAACTAATCCCAATTTGATTGTTCTTTTCCCATTAGATTATCTCACGGTCACAACTTTCAAAAATTCCTCGTAGTGATATAAGGTTATAACGTTAGTATCGAATGCCGTTTAAGGTGGCCGGTGGTACGGTTACATTTTGTAAGCTGGCGTTATTCATCTATAAGAGTAAGTTTGTTTTTTGTTTTATATTTGGATAACAACAGGACTTTCGTCCCGGAAGTATGTTTGTGGGCCTCATCTGTGTATGAAATATGTAATCCAAGCTCTCGTAAAGTCTTCTGCGCGGTGGGAAAGACTTGTGTCTGTGGATCCGTTTCTTGCTGAGTCTACGTTCATTTGCATAATCGCGCAGCTCTTTGAGTCTCCCGCCCTGGATTATCGAGATCTGTGATTGCAGCTTACTACATCCATCACTCGTTTTTGTTAGTAACAAACTGGATCACATTTCTCACAACAAGGAACCCCTAACCTATAGTAAGGCGACGTGATCCTATAAGCCTGCTGAACTGATGGAAGACCGTTACACTCTGATTTTAAATCCACATTTCTCTTGACGGGACACAACAACTGTTATTCATCATCAATGATAAAATCCGCTACACTTGTAAAATTATTTCCCTCTTTAGAACTAAATAATTTTTACAGCTGTAGCGGATTTTGTCATTTATCAGATTTTAAAATTGTGGAATGTCTACTCACAAATCGTATTGAAAACATGATACACGAAGAACAAATTGCGCTACCAGGTAAGTAATTATTGTAATTTCAATAGTTCCTATGTCCATCCGTAAAAAAAAAACAAAAAAAACACATACAGCTTCACTTTCAATTAATTTCGACTAAGCCTTTAAAATAATAGTCCTCCAACTTGCAAGTATGCAATTTGTCAACATTGTTAACGACATCTAAAAGGATGCCACAGCAGAGGTCATGCTCAATGGACGTCTAATAAACCGATTGAAATACAACTTTCAGCTGAACAAGATTTCCCAATGTCCATATCCTCTTGAACCTCTACTAAGAGAGATAGATAAAAAACTACTCGTGTTGAGGTGAATGGAATCAAGACCGTACAAGTAGAGTACGGAGATCTATGGGGAGCATTGCATAAAATGATCATCAATTTAATGAAGTAATGCAAATTTTGCCGGCCTTTGTGACCGAGCGGTTCTAGGCGCTTCAGTCCGGAACCGCGCTGCTGCTACGGCCGCACGTTCGAATCCTGCCTCCGGCATGGATGTGTGTGATGCCCTTAGGTTAGTTAGGTTTAAGTAGTTCTAAGTCTAGGGGACTGATGACCTCAGATGTTAGGTCTCATAGTACTTAGAGCCATTTGAACCATTTTAATGCAAAATTACAATATAGGATTTGCAGCAAAAATGAACGAAAAGAAGACCAAATCGCCGCAGCCAACAGCAGGTCTCCCAACGTTGCTTCGAAGATGGGTCCAAACAGTGGAAACAAAAATATTGGGAGTTGGATGGAAACGCTGTCCCATTCAGACAATAGCATCAGCCTGGGGCCAAAACCGGACAACACTACCAGTCAAAGAAAAGTTAATATCGCAGGCAAAACAATACTTACAAAACTTTTCCATCTTGTCGAAATTCCGCTATATTACGTAGATATGTCTAGTAATACATTTAGCAGCGAAAACCGTACTACCCTCTGGAGAGTTTCTCTGGAAAAGAAACGTATTCAGAGTAAAAATACAAATCGTAAATTACCCAGAGAAAGGGGAAGATTAGGTCTAATTGACGTGACAAATAAATCTAATATACAGTTAATAAAGAAGACGTGGAAATAAGAAAAAAATCAGTTAGCCTGCTTAACAAAATTTTGCACTGAAGTACACCACAAAGTATATCTGCACCACTAGTGCTAAATTACATTCACTAGATGCTAAGCTAAATGGAAGCCTTTGAGAAAGAGTTATTTTACATCTAAGGTAAAAGAAACTGCCAAGAAAAAATAACGACAAAACAATTTGAAGTTGGCTAATAAAGAAACTAAAACAAAACAGAACACTCAAAAAATATACAAATATCAAACGCAGCAGCATTTGGAGCAACGTACATCTTCAGTTCCTCGCCAGTGACTAGAAGGCTACTCAGTGAGGTAATTTCAGTGAAGGGAAAGCTGTAGAATAAATATGACGCCCAGTAATCAACGCTAAAGTTGTATTTTGGTAGTCTGATACATAGGTTTGTACTTCGACAAAATTTGTCCTGCTTACAGACTAAAAATAATTTGCCGATAATGCAAGGAATAAAAGGAATAAATCCCTCCAACATTCACGTACACGCGGTGTTAAAACGGAAAATAAGTTTTATCCTGGCACCAAAAATTGGCTAATAGGAGACGGTAAGTAAAGGCGAAGAAATAGTAACCACAGAATTCCCGACGTACGTCAGTTACAAACTTAACAGATTAGGTCGTAGGTCAAATTACAAAATAAAACTTGAAAAACTATCCACACGTTAGTTGTTCTGAAGAATTAAAGAAGGCATAGACAGAGAAAAAAACGGTGAAGTCCACTTAGCTTGCACAAAATCCCTGGTTCATATCATAGCTCCTTAAAAAATCCCAATGCACCACAATTCAACTTTTGTTAAACTGTGTTACTTAGATAAATATGTAATTAATAAATTGTAACAAAAATAAAAGCATAAGAAAAGATTTTAAAGAAACGGCAGCTGACCGTTAAAATGAACAAATGTAGTGTCAGGCACACAAATATAAGTAGTTTCTGTTGTTCTTTTTTTCAGTTCGAAGACTGGCTTCATGCAGCTCTCCAAGCTGTCATATCCTATGCAAGCCTCTTCATTACCGAATAAGTATGCTATCTACATCCTTTTGAATCTGCTTACTCTGTTCATCTCTTCGTGTCCCTCTATGATTTTTACCACCCACACTTCCCTATAATTTAATCTGTGGTAAGTTCCTGTGGGACCAAACTGCCAAGGTCATCCGTCCCTAGGCTTACACACTACTTAATGTAACTTAAACTAACTTACACTAACAAGACACACACCCAGGACCGAGGGAAGAATCGAACCTCGGACGGGGGAGCCATGCGAACTGTGGCAAGGCGCCTTGGACCACGCGGCTATCCCGCGCAGCCATACTTGCCTCCATTACTAAATTGGCGAGCCCTTGATGTCTCAGAGTGTGTCCCATCAACCGTTCCCTTCTTTCAGTCCACTTGTGCTACTAATTTCTTTCTCCCCAATTCTATTCAGTACCTCCTCATTAGCTCCTCCTCATTAGTTTTGCGATCTATCCATCTGATTTTCAGCATTCTTCTGCAGCATCACATTTCAATGGCTTCTATTCTCTTCTTGTCTAAACTGTTTCACTTCCATATGTAGCTACACTCCAGACAAATAGGTTCAGAAAAGACATCTTAACACTTAAAGCTGCACTCGATATTAACGATTTCTTCTTCAGAAAAGCTTTTCTCGGTATCTCCAGTCTTAGCGATGATTAAATTATGCTCTGTGCAAAATTCCTCTTTTATTCCTTTTCCCCAGTCCATATTCACCTACTATTTTTTCCTTCTCTTCCTTTCCCTACTATCGAATTCCAGTGCCCCATCACAATTCAATTTTCGCCTCCATTAAGTCTGTAAATAACTTCTTTTGTCACATCATACACCTGTTCAATCGCTTCATCATCTGCGGAGCTAGTCGGCATATAAACTTGTACTGCTAGAATGCCGTTGTTGACCAATCAAGAATCTGTTGCAACTGTCAGTTGTCTAGGAGTGTCCATCTGGAGTAATTTAATGTAGAACGCACACCATAAATCGTGTTATAGGAAAACAGATACTACATTGAGAGTTTTAAGGAAACATAATTGATTAACGGAAGAGATTTCATATAGGGATCACTTCCGACCAGTTCTTACATTTAGTTTGTCGGTCCGCCATCCTTTCCAATATGGGCAGAGAAAGAAATGCAAAGAAGAGGTGATCCATTCGTCCAGGTTTGTTCAGCGAGTTGTTCTGATGAAGACGATAGAGGTATCGACCAAAGTTCTAGTTTTAACTGAATTCTGACGCGGCACAAATACTGAGAATATTGCATAAAGGATGTCGTTGGGAGGAACTTTAGTCCCATATAAATATTGATTCGGCCATTGGATGCCGGTTCGCAAGGCAGTTGAGCGGCCGCCGAAGGTTTTTCGCGAATCTGGGTGCGCGGGATACACCTTTCGACACGACGGCACTTGAAAAGTCCAGCAGCCGCTCCGTCTCGGAGCGTTCCCTTCCTCAGCATCCTGGATATGGCTGCGATCAGACACGCTGATACAGCGCGCCTTGTCCAGCCTGCGACAGAAGAATAAGCAATTAAAGACTTTAAATCAACATGACGAAAACAAATAAATCTAACAATAACTCCACCAGATAAACCCAAAGACAACCAGAAATAAACTTCAACCCCAAATAAGAAATAACCTTTATTACACGAAAAATTCCATAACTACATAGCTTCAATAAAACACCGGCAAGAATTACTCAACCAGAAATAGGAGCCTCTACATGGGCCTTAGGAAGTCATAAATGAACCAGAAATATTGGCATCTTAACTAAAAAGGCCAAAATTATAAAAACATAAAATATAAAATAATACCAAAATCAACCAATAAAGGGAAATATAAAGTATTATAATAATCATAAACCCTAAATAAAACTAACATCATAGGCAATCTAACAACCAAAGTATAAAAAATTAAATAAACACCAGCCGGCAACCGCTCATGTTGATAACCCCAGCCTAAAATCAAAAGCAAAGTAGAAACCAATCTAGCCTAAAAAATATATATATATAAAGAAGACTTAATCTAGCAAATGAACAATAAAGTATAATGAACAATACAGTATAATTTGTTGGCGATGGTCGGATCAAGGCCTTATGACATCCCAGTCACGTAACATACCGCACTGTTTCATCCCAACGTTGCGACAGGAACTCTCTGTCTAATTCACCTGGCCACGAGTATAAAATACCACAAATATCATCCGTAGTACATTGTCAGACAAAAAAGTGAAGCCCGTAGAAGACCAGGTCGGGTGTATCAATGTAACTTCGTACACGTACTCGACTTCGCGGGTACGTGATAGATAGACCAGCCACCATAGCGCATTAGTGTTGTTCGCGTGTAGTGAATAACATGGACGTGCCACGGGTATTCGTGTGAAAGAGCGTTCTCAGCACCTCACAGAATTTGAAAGGGGCCTCATTGTGGGTTTAAATTTGGCGCCATCTGGACGAATATCCGGACTTGGGCATTCGGATGTGGCAGTGGCTAGTTGATAGACTGCACGGGAACGTAAGGGCAGCTACGCTCGCCGTCAAATTTCCGATCGACCACGTATGACCATCACAAGGAAGAATAACGAAGCACGTCGTGACCCCTTCACGTCTGCGCTTGTTATTCGAGAACAAGTAATGAACTCTCTCCACCATTAGTCGTAGACTAGCAGCAGCCGCACCACGGAATTACGGTCCCATGTGTTGTCTGCCGTTAACACCACAACGAGAACGGCTGTGTCTGGAGCGGTGCCATGGCTGGGAATCGTGGGCTGATGATGAATGGCATCGCATTATGTTCAGCGATGAATCGTCGTTCTGCACTACCCCAGATGTCGGTGAGCATGGCAGCGACCTGGGGAGAGGTCCCATTCTTCCACTGTTTTGGAAAGGCACAGTGGTGTTATTTCTGGTGACATTGTCTGGGGAGCCGTAGGGTGTGATTTCCTGACATGCAACTGACCGAGTGAACACAGTACATCACTGTATTCCTGCGTCATCATGTGTTACCTCTCATTCGACAGTATCGTGGTGCCTTTTATCATCAGGACAATGCTCGTACACACATGGGTCGTGTCTCTACGAACAGTATGCGTGATGTTACGATACTTCCACGGCCAGCAAGATCCCCAGATCTGTCGCCGACGGAACATTGGTGGGACCAGTTCGTGTGTCAGCTCCATCCCAGTGCGAGTATCCAGGACAAGGAGGACTAATTACAACAGTAGGAGTCAGCGTGCCTCAGGAGAGGATACAACGTCTTTACAACACCTTTCCCAACCAAATCAGCGCACGCATCCAGCCCATGGAGGATGCTGTTTTATACTGATAAATGGGCTCATATTACCAAGTTACATGTAAATTTGACTCTATTTTGTAATCACTGAAGAACATCACACACCTTCTCACTCTGCGAAGTTTCGTTTTGTTTGCTCCTCTGGTTGCTTCACTTTTTTCGTCAGGCAGTGAATTATACGAAGTTCTCCGGAACTAGGCTTGCTCATAACTGTTCTTCACAAGACTCACATGTGACACTTCTATACCGCCCACATTACATTAGAAAGAAGTTTACATATTATGTTGTTACAACGTACGTAGTAATGTTGTCTATGGGTGATAACTATATGAGATACTGGTGGACAGTAATTATGGTTCCTTTGTTTGTTTGTGAGCGATTTCACTGTTTCCACACATATCTGTAGTCATTTAAGCAAGAACGTATACAGGATGAGTCACCTAACGTTACCGCTGGATATATTTCGTAAACCACATCAAATACTGACGAACCGATTCCACAGACCGAACGTGAGGAGAGGGGCTAGTATAATTGTTTAATACACACCATAAAAAAATGCACGGAAGTATGTTTTTTAACACAAACCTACGTTTTTTTTAAAAATGGAACCACGTTAGTTTTGTTAGCACATCTGAACATATAAACCAATACGTAATCAGTGCCGTTTGTTGCATTGTAAAATGTTAATTACATCCGGAGATATTGTAACCTAAAGTTGACGCTTGAAACCTCCGACGTTCAGTTGCGTGTTGTAACAAACACTGGCCACGGTCGGCGAGCAGCATCTGCAGGGACATGTTTACGATGACGACCGTGTTCACGAGTGTGGCTGTATTGCACTGTTGTGGTTTGGTCTAGCTGTCGCAGTGTCCGCATGTAGCGCTTGCTGCTATTGTTATTCTGCATTCGTCTCCGCACGCAGACCAACTGTAGTACACCGTGTTACCAGACGTCTGTGATAGTGTAGTGTTGTAGGAACTGTGACCATGGTGTATTCGAACTCTGAAAAGGCGGAGATGATACTCATCTATGGCGAGTGTCGACGAAATGCAGCTGAAGCCTGCAGGGTGTATGCAGAACGGTACCCGGACAGAGAGCATCCAACGTGCCGCACATTGCAAAACATCTACCGCCAACTGTATGCAACAGGTATGGTCGTAGCACGCAAACGGGTCCGTAACAGGCCCGTCACAGGAGAAGCGGGTGCAGTTGGTGTGTTAGCTGATGTTGCCATGAACCCACACATGAGTACACGGGACATTGCGAGAGCCGGTGGACTGAGTCAAAGTAGTGTCATGCGCATACTGCATCGTCACCGCTTTCACCCGTTTCATGTGTCGCTACATCAGCAATTACATGGTGATGACTTTAATCATCGAGTGCAATTCTGTCAATGAGCATTAACAGAGAATGCGTTGCAGTTCTACCTGTTTACCGATGAAGCGGGTTTCACAAACCACGGGGCAGTGAATCTACGAAACATGCATTACTGGTCCGTGGACAATCCTCGCTGGCTCGGACAGGTAGAGCGACAGCGACGGTGGACTGTAAATGTATGGTGCGGAATCATTGGCGACCACCTCATTGGTCCTCACTTCATTGCAGGGGCCCAAACAGCTGCAACATACATCGCGTTTCTACAGAATGATCTGCCAACGTTGCTCGAAAATGTCCCACTGGAAACGCGTCGACATACGTGGCATCAGCATGATGGTGCACCTGCACATTCCGCAATTAACACTAGGCTGACCCTTGACAGGATGTTCGACGGGCGTTTCATAGGACGTGGAGGATGCATAAATTGGCCAGCCATTTCTCCTCATCTTACACCTCTGGACTTCTTCTGTGGGGTACGTTAAAGGAGAATGTGTACCGTGATGTGCCTACAACCCCAGAGGATTTGAAACAACGTATTGTGGCAGCCTGCGGCGACATTACACCAGATGTACGACATTCATTACGCCAGAGATTGCAATTGTGTGCAGCAAATGATGGCCACCTCATTGAACATCTATTGGCCTGACATGTCGGGACACACTCTATTCCACTCCGTAATTGAAAACGGAAACCACGTGTGTACGTGTGCGTCACCCCTCATGGTAATGTACATGTGCGTCAGTAAAAAAACCAATAAAAAGGTGTTAGCATGTGGACGTAATGTGCTGTTCCAGTCTCTTCTGTACCTAAGGTCCATCACCGTTCCCTTTGGATCCCTACGTAATTCGGTGCTCTCCGATACACAAGATCGAACAGCGGAGGAGTGGTACTCAAGCGTCAACTTTAGGTTACAATATCTCCGGATGTAATTAACATTTTACAATGCAACAAAGGGCACTGATTACGTATTGGCTTATATGTTCAGATGTGCTAACAAAACTAACAGGATTCCATTTAAAAAAACGTAGGTTTGTGTTAAAAAACATACTTCCGTGCATTTTTTTATGGTTTGTATTAACCAATTACACTAGCCCCTCTCCTCACGTTCGGTCTGTGGAATCGATTCGTCAGTATTTGATGTGGTTTACGAAATATATCCAGCGGTAATGTTAGGTGACTCACCCTGTATAGCATATTCATCGATGCAATGCATTGTGTCTGACACTATACCTGTCTATGAATGAATGCTGTTGGACTGCACTGAAAGTTTGACACGGTCACTTCAATTAAATATCTAGGCATAACAATGTTGCAAGTCGCAAAATTTAACGAGCCCCTAAGGTCGGTTGTAGGGAAGGCAAAGGGTACTACTGCGGTTTACTGGAAGAATTCTGGAAAAGCGCAGCTCGTCTATTAAGGAGAACGCGTACAGAACATTTGTACGACTCACTGTTGTGTACTGTTCGAGTGTTTGGGACTCTCACCAGGTCAGATTAAAGGAACACATCGAAGCAGCTCATGCGTGCTGCTAGGTTTGTTATACGCAAATATTACGGAATTGTGCCATGAGCTAAAGTGGGGTTCCATGGAGGGAAGGAGACGTTCTTTTCGCGAAACACTACTGAGAAAGTTTAGAAAACTGTCGTTTGCGACTTACTGCAAAACGATCCAACTGTCACCAAGATACGCCTCGCGTAAGGACCCAGAAGATAAGATAAATCAGGTATGATTGCCTATAGCCTGTTATTTTTTCCTCGTTCTATTTCTGAGTGAAACAGTTAAGGAAATAATAGCAGCGGTATAGGGGTCCTCCACCATGGACCGTATGGTGGCTTGCGACGTATCTGTGTATGTAGATGTAAAAAGCTTACCTTTAAATGTGTGTGATGCCAGCCTGATCCCATGACTGTTTTGATACGCTCGTTTCTACAACTCCAGAACGTGTTCATCCTTTGCTTGGCTTTATAGTGTTCTGACGCATGCTATTGCTTTTATTTTGTGACAGAAGCCGAACGTCTGCATGGTTTTACACCAGGATATCACAGAATGAATAATTTTGTGGTCTTTCAATTAACGCAGCAAAATGCAATGAAATACAAAAGTAATTTTAGCGTAAGTAATTTTGTAGAACAGCACTGTACTATACTACATCAGTGATCGCCAAACCGTCGATCGCGAGCTACTAGTAGCTCGTGGGGACATTTTCCACAGCTCGTGGTAACACTTAGGCTCGCTAACCTGAATTGCTCCACTGAGCTGGGGCCGCCCTGATGATGACTGCTTGTTTGTCCGCGCAACGGCAATTGTCAGTCATGAATACTACATTGTCGGCCTCATACTTCATTTCATACGTATGACGTTGTGTATGTTACAGTTTTCGTGTGTCTATCAGGCATTTGCTAACGTAAATGGTTTGATTTACGCATTGACACTACGCTAGTTTCGTTCTAATGATGGCGTGTTCACGCAAAAATAAAAAACTTACCACGTTCATTGAGAAGGGGGATCCTAACTTCTTTACCCTGGTGAAGGGCAAATGCGTGCTTTTATAGTGTTATGTAAGTGTATCAGTTGGGACGAAAGTGAACTTCGAACATCACTTCAAAACCTTCGCCCAGGCATTGAAAAGGATTTGCCACTGGATTCTGCTCTACGGAAAGAAATGCAAGGCGCCAAATTCCAAACTTTATGCTCAGTAATCAGCTTTTAAAAAAATCATCAGACAAGAATTAATCCGCAACTGAGGCGTTTTCCAAAGTTTGAAAAATTATTGCACGGAATGAAGACAGCGAATTAATGAATACTGCGTTTTAGAAGCTGCAGATTCATTATTTGGTTGTTTCTAAACTAAAAGTGAGGTGATGTCTGCTATTAAATCTGTACAGCTTTTTTCAAATAAAGTAATGAGGAGGACTGGGGTTATGAGTTCCGAAAAAAAATGGCTCTGAGCACTATGCAACTTCTAAGGTCATCAGTCGCCTAGAACTTAGAACTACTTAAACCTAGCTACCCTAAGGACATCACACACATCCATGCCCGAGGCAGGATTCGAACCTGCGACCGTAGCGGTCGCTCTCTTCCAGACTGTAGTGCCTAGAACCGCACGGCCACTCCGGTCGGCTATGAGTTCCGATTCTGACGTTACTTCACAACTCAAAACTGACTTTAATCGCTGTAGCAATTTTTTCCCTACAGCTTGACGAACCGACCGATATTGACAAAGCTCAGTTGGCCCTGTGTGCAAGAATTGCATAGAATAATTTTGAAATAAGACACGCTGGTAAAGATTATACAACTAACATGACGCACTACAAGACAGGGCAGATTTTTATCAGTTAAATAGCTTCTCAACTCAAATATTCCTGTAAAGAAGTTGGTGGACTTAGCAACTGATGGAGCACTGCGGAGGCGGAGAGAAGGGATTCATAGTCTTGTAAACAAAATTAGAGCATATGCAACTCAAGAGACGTTTGTTCAGGCCACTGACAGATGTCACTATAGTGATCTATTGCTTCGTACGGAAGTTCGTTGGCTTAGCAGAGGCAGAGTTTTACAACATTTTAAAGAGCTGCTCCCTGCCTTAGCAAAATTTTTGGAAGAACGAGGCGAATCATTCTGTGAACTAGAAGATCCAGTTTGAATGCAGGATTTTGCTTCTCTCGCAGACATCACATAAAAGTTAATTATCCTTTACTTGCAGCTGCAAGAAGAGAATACATATATTGGTGCAAGAAATTAAAATGTTGCTTCATTCTCAAAAAGGTGGAACTGTGGGAAAAAATCTCATGCGAATTGAATACAAACAGTTTTCCTATTTGAAACAGACCCCAGGCAAGCATGGGTCTTCCAACATCTCCTTAGAACAACAAAAAATACTTTGAAATTCTTTCGGATTTGGGAAGTTAATCAAAAAACGCTTCCAATATATCAAAAGTATTTCAGTTGTTGTATAGTTTGTCAAATTGCTTTTACAGAAATTGATGCTGAAGAGTTCTCTACTCGTGTCATAGAGCATTTTAATTTTTCAAGAAACACTACTGCAGTGGAGATGGAAGTAACTGATTTTTAAAATGGTTTATCTTTAAAACCGCTTTCTTCAAGCTCTGAAAGTATGTGGCCTCTTGTTCCTAAAGAAAAATATACAATTTTGGTCAAGGTTGGTCTCAAAGTGAAGGCAATGTTCAGCTTTACATATTTGTGAGAGGTTTCTTTTTCCGGTATGGAATTTATAAGTAGTAAGTACAGAAACAGAATGACTGATGGAACACTTTGATGCTTGACATCTTCTCATTAAAGTTAATAATAATTCTCACATTTGTAATCTATTACAAACTGCACTTCAGCTTCTTTCTTATATACAACTGAATTTCAATTCCTTTTTTATATTAAAATTCACTTCATACTTTCTAAAAATGAAAGTTTGTAGGCAATAAACAAATGTAAATTTTTTTTAAGTTCTTATGTCTGCCTTAGTTTCTTTTGGAAGCTCACACTAGAATTTAAAAATGATACAGGGGCTCACGAGCTTCATAAGTTTGTCGACTATTGTACTAGATAAACAATTCACGATCTATATGAGAGGTAGGGCGAAAAAAATGCTTTTATGGCTACATGCAGTTTCTTTTTGAGAATTTATAGTCTTATTTCAACCCACTGGGCGAAATAATAGCGAATTTTGTTACCAGTTTTAGTGATCATGCGTCGATATGAGGATATTGAAGACTATTGCAAATAATATTTCTGGTTTACAGCGCTGAAATTAAGTAGAAGGTATCTCGTAAGAGGAGCGCCTCTAATTGAGAAAACGTGAAACAATCTGTAGGTTTTTTAATAAGCATCAGTCACCATTTGAGCAGAAAAAGCTTCGGTAAGTGACTGATTTAATTAAAGATAAATTCAAAAGATAAATTCACATTAACTGGTTGGCAGCAAAGATACTACGGATTATCTGATTCACTGACCAAGTTTGTGAAGGCTACAGGTTAAGTGAACGAGTGACATCGACCAGAGAGGCGTGTTTGTAAGCGGATTGTCTCCCTGCTGCCGCTGTAAGCAGTGTTTACGGTCTACGGAGATCGCCCGTGATGGCCAGCTGGTCATTAGCAACGGCTCGTGACCAGCGCGTCAGCCATAACGTATCGGCTCTTAATTAGGCCCGCTGCCAGTTGTGGCGGGCGCTACACTTAAAAGGCAGGACAGTCCATGTATATCCACGTGAGTGTGCCGGGAATGCGGCAGTCACTCAAGGTCAACTAACGTACTTATTATACTTCATCTTGTGTGTCACCATGTACACCAAAGAAAATAGACATGGAAAAACTATGAAGAAATTCATAATTTGTATGTTTGGGCATAAGAAATGACGTCAATAGGACATTTAATCGGTGCTGTTTTCAGGTCATTTGGAATATTTATACGGCTCTAAACACTTCTTAGACGCAGACAGTACATCAAGCAAGTGTTGCTCCATAGCAGTTTATCTGACATTCAGTTTGCAACAGATGAAATGATTCCATCTCATACAATTGTGGAGGACTGATGCAAGCACGATACCAAGTGTTGCTGTTTGTAATGTACCAGACGAAATAACACTCATCGGTATCAGTGATTGGTTCTTAGCTTTACTCCCGGAGACGCCGAGATGATACTATAGCACGTGAACTATTAGATCACTTTATTACAACATGAACAAGACGAAATAATCAACTTGGTTACAATCCACAGGAAGGTCATGAGTATTTATTACAGTCGCTAAACATTAATGTATCATTTAGTACAGAACGAGACACTAGTCTCGTCTCGCAGAATACAACCGGCGATGAACATTTATGCAGATCTCTGTCTAATACTATTCTGGCACTCCCGACTCAGTATAGAGACGATGCTGTCGTCTTCGGCGATGATTGCTGATTCGGCTGAGCGTTACTGCTCACAGACGTACGTAAACAAGCTAATGCGGTGACACATAGAAACTCTTCAGGGTGTGTCTACGCCATCTTCTCTCATTTCTCGTCACTTCTGGCAGCGACTACGTTCCCTAGTGGTTCCGTCACGTGGTAACCAACCTTGCATTGGCACTTCGCTTTTCAGATGACACCACAGTTTGAAAAAATGGTTCAAATGGCTCTAAGCACTATGGGCTTAACATATGAGGTCATCAGTCCCCTAGACTTAGAACTACTTAACTTAATTAGCCTAAGGACATCTCACACATTCATGCCCGAAGCAGGATTCGAACCTGCGACCGTAGCAGCAGCGCGGCTCGGGACTGAAGCGCCTAAAACCGCTCGGCCACAGCGGCCAGCCCACAGTCTGAACGTCTCGTCAGCACCAAGGTGCGGTCGGGTGGCTATGGATGCAGTTAACAGACAACAAACCCTAATGTTTGGCATTCGATCCACAATCAGTCCTAGAACTTTTCTGTTACCACGTTTACACCTGTAACAATGATTCACGTACGTGAAATGTCCGCAGCTCGTGGTCTAGTGGCTAGCGTTGCTGTCTCTGGCTCATGGGGTCCCGGGTTCGATTCCTGGCCGGGTTGTGGATTTTCTTTGCCCGGGGACTGGGTGTTTGTGTTGTCCTCCTCCTCCTCCTCCTCATCATCATCCTCATCATTCGTGTCAGTGGCTAGATTGTATTGCGTAAAAATTGGCCCGTGCACAAATTGGGACATTGCACGGGCGCTGACGAATGCGCAGTTTAGCGCCCCCAAACCGGACATCACCACCACGTACGTGAAATGCGCTAAGCTGCAGCGTGGTTCGGAGTCCACTCTACGTCTGCCTGTAGCTGATCATGACGAAAACACACATTTCAGTAGTTGCATGTACAGTGCCGGTATTAAAACAGTGTACTCACAAATCGAGACCATAACCGATATTATTTCTGAAGTACCAGTACACTGAAGAGCTTAGATGATCTAACATACAGTGACTGAAAAAAAAAACTGGAAAGTCCGGAAGGGGAGGAGGAAACGTAATGAAACTTCACAGGCTGAGAGAATATTTTATTTCAGTGATTACAAAACACAGTCAAATTTACAAAACTTGGCAGTATGAGCCCAATTATCAGTATGACGCTGCACCTCTTCTGGTGAGAAGAGTGTGCAAGTTGTTATATCCGCTCCTGAGGCAGGCTGGCCTACAAATGTTGGGGTACTGGCACTGTGGCGCAGTTGACGTTCAAGCTGGTCCCAGACGTGTTTACAGTGGATAGATATGGGGAAGTTGCTGGTCAAAGGAATACCTCAACACCGAGCAGACACTTTGTAGAGACATGAGTCATTTGTGGACGAGCACTGTCTTCTTAAAAAATGACACCATAATACTTTCACATGAGAGGCACCACACGAGGACACAGGATTTCCTTGACGTACCAAAACACTGTAACAATGGGACTTCTCCTCAAGTCGCTGCCATACATCCCGACGATTCATCGTCGAACACATCGCGTCGCAATTCACCACCAGTCCCCACTTACTGGTCACGGCACCACTTCAGACGCAGCGGTCTGTGTCGTGCTGTTAACGGCAGACTACGCATCGGATTGTAATTATACAGCCCGGCTGCTGCTGGTCTTCCAACAATTGTGTGGGACGACACAGAATGTTACAGGGAGTGCAGTACTTGATCTCGAACGACAATCGTGATGTGGAGTGGTTGCGATGTGCTTGGTGCACAATACGGCGATCCTCCATTCTGGTCGTCAGAAGTGGTCGTACGCAAACTTGACGGCGATTATGTCTGCCTTCATGTTACCATGCAATCCTACATCAGACCCCTATCGTATCCAAATGCCCCACAAATCTGGGTATTTGGAGGACACGACCAGCCGCCTAAATGGTGACCCACAATGAGATCCCTTTCAAACTCTTTCAGGTGCTGACAACGCTGTCTCACACGAGTACATGGCATCTTCGTATTCTTCACAGTGGTCACTCAACGGCTGGAGCTTTTCACGCCTTTTATATACCCTACCAGGCTTGGTAACGACACTAAACACAAACAACAACAAAATGCTCTAATGCCAGTTGTATCTGAAACTTCCTGGCAGATTAAAACTGTGTGCCGGACCGAGACTCGAACTCGGGACCTTTGCCTTTCGCGGGCAAGTACTCTACCGACTTTTTTTTTTAATCTCATTTTGTTCGTTTTCGTTCGTTGCAACTGCTCGGGGCGGACGTCGCAAGACACCCGTTTCAGTTCGTCATTGATTCATTAACTCAGTTTTTTTTTTTTTTATTCATCTTGTGTGTCACCAAGTACACAATTTTTATTACAGAGGGCAGCTTCCTGAGCTACACAAAGCACGACTCACGCCCCGTCCGCAGGAGCGCTTCTGTGAAGTTTGGAAGGTAGGAGACGAGATACTGGCAGAACTGAAGCTATGAGAGCGGGACGTGAATCGTGCTTGGGTGGCTTAGTCGGTAGAGCACTTGCCCGCGAAGCACAAAGGTCCAGAATTAGAGTCTCGGTCCGGCACACAGTTTTAATCTGCCAGTAAGTTTCATATCAGCGTACACTTCGCTGCAGAGTGAAAATTTCATTCCAGTTCTATCTGGGACAGAGAAATTCAATAATTTACATATCCGCAGTAATAAAGTCCTGGGCGGTCCATTCGGCATGATGTTGGGCGCATCCGTACCGCGCAACATGGTGTCGTGGTTGCAAAGATGGACCTCACCATGGACGTCAGAAGTGAAGTTGCGCATCATGCAGCCTATTGCTCACAGTTTGAGTCGTAACACGACGAACTATGGCTGCACGAAAAGCGTTATTCAACGTGGCGGCGTTGCTGTCAGGGATCCTCCGAGCCATAATCCGTAGGTAGCGATCATCGACAGCAGTAATAGCCCTTGGGCGGTCTGAGCAAGGCTAGTCATCGACAGTTCCTGTCTCTCTGTATCTCCTCCATGTGCGAACAACGTCGCTTTGGTTCAGTCCGAGAGGCCTGGATACTTCCCTTGCTCCTGTCTGTGAAGCAGCGTCAAGGGTAACCGCAGCCATGGTCTCCGAGCTGATAGTCCATGCTGCTGCAAATGTCGTCCAACTGTTCGTGCAGATGGTTGTTGTCTTGCAAACGTCCCCATCTGTTGACTCAGGGATCGAGACGTGGATGCACGATCCGTTGAAGCCATGCGGATAAGATGCCTGTCATCTCGACTGCTAGTGATACGAGGCCGTTAGGATCCAGCCCGGCGTTCCGTGTTACCCTCCTGAACCCACCGATTCCATATTCTGCTAACAGTCGTTGGAACTCGAACAATGCGAGCAGCAATGTGGCGATACGATAAACCGCAATGGCGATAGGCTACAATCCGACCTTTATCAAAGTCGGAAACGTGATGGTACGCATTTTTCCTCCTTACAAGCGGCATCACAACAACGTTTCACCAAGCAACGCCGGTCAACTGCTGTTTGTGTATGAGAAATCGGTTGGAAACTTTCCTCATGTCAGCACGTTGTAGGTGTCGCCACCGGCGCCAACCTTGTATGAATGCTCTGAAAAGCAAATCATTTGCATATCACAGCATCATCTTCCTGTCGGTTAAATTTCGCGTCTGTAGCATGTCATCTTCATGGTGCAGCAATTTTAATGGCCAGTAGTGTATAAATCTCTCGTCCGCTCATCTTCAGGGGAATAATGTAGTCTATATAAGTAAGGGCTGCAAAATTGCCTTACGGACTTGTTTGTTTGCGATAGTTTGCTATTAGCTTTTAAATTTAAATATCTCCCACATCTTTAATTTTCTAAATTCCCTGACCCTCATTTCACTTAAGGAAGAAAGAACAGGGTTTAATATCCCGTTGATATGGAGGTCGTTGGGGACGGGGTATAAACTCGGAGTGTTTCTAGGATGGGGAAGGAGGGTGGTCGTCCGTTTTCAGGGGAACCATCCAGGCATTTGCCTCCAGCGATTTAAGCATGCCACACGAAACCTAAACCTGGATCGTCGGAGTGGATTTGAACGTCGTCATCCCGAACGCGAGTCCGGAATGTGAACCACAGCGCCACCTCGATCGGTTCATTTCACTTCTTAATATCAGTGGAAGGAATATGCCAGCTGCACAAACACAGAATGGACACCTTTGTTCCGTACAGGTCACACACGATATGAATTACCGGAGCAGATGTGGTCTCTCTGAAATAATGTGAACTGAAAGTGTTGGATGAGAAGCCAAGTGAGATTTGTGGCTGATGGAGCATAACACATATGAATGCCCAACGACACCGCCCATGATCCTACCGCGATCTCACTACTGCGACAGCGAAAGCAGTCCGTTGGCTGGAACATTTGTATTTGTAATGAACATCTGTAACCTGTGACATATACTACGAGGGTCGTTTCAATCGTAATTTACAGGGTAGACTGGAAGTTGCAATGGTAGTAAATCGAAACTGAACGCTGTAGATAAAAACATTTTGTGTCATCTGTAATGCACTCGTCTTCTTAAATAACGTTTGCCCAGGTTTCGACAACTGTGACCACTGAAGAAATCCAACTTTTACATGGCAAAAAATCATCAAAAGTCTTCGGCGAAGGACAGGAAGATTGTGGCCGGTTAACAGTCAATTTTTTGTCGCCTTATCAACCTCTTAGTGATGTGTGCGCATAAATGATGATCCATCACCACAAAGGCCGAAAATAAAGATGGAAGAAGAGTGAAAGTTGCGACAGGTGCTCAAGAATAGGCTCCTCGTGAGAGGAAATTTCTCACATGACAGGGATCTGACTAACGTCAGTATTCCGAAATCTGAAAAATGACTTAAACGTGAGAAATCCTGCTGAGCGGTGGATCATGGCATGCTGAACTGCAGAACTGTTGCAGAAATGTCTGGAAATTACAGCCTTGCTAAAGCGATAATTCGTCGTTGAATATCGTGCATACACTGAAGTGAAAAAAGTCGTGGGATACCTCCTAACATCATGTCGGACCTCCTTTTGCCCTGCGTATAACAGCTACTCGACGTGGCATGGACTCAACAGGTCGCTGGAAGTCCCCTGCAGAAATATTGAGCCATGCAGCCTCTACAGCCGTTCATAATTTCGAAATTGTTGCCGTTGCAGGATTTTGTGCACGAACTAATTTCTCAATAATGTCCCATAAATCTTCAAAGGGATTCATGTCAGGCGATCGGGGTGGCCAAATGATTCGTTCGAATTGTCCAGGATATTCTTCAAACCAAACGCGAACAATTGTGGCCCAGTGGCATGGTGTATTGACATCCATAAAAATTCTGTCGTTGTTTGGGAACATGAGGTCCTTGAATGGCTGCAGATGGTCACAAAGTAGCCAACGATAGCCATTTGCAGTCAGCGATCGGTTGAATTCGACCAGAGCACCCATTCCATGTAAGCTCTGGCCCACACCATTATAGAGACATCACCAGCTTGCAGAGTGACTGGTTTCGTGGGGTCCGCGCCACACTCGAATACTAACACCAGCTCTCACCAAATGAAACCGGGACTCATCTGACCAGGCCACGATTTTCCATTACAACCGATATGATCACAGGACCGGAAGAGGCGCTACAGGCGGTCTTATGCTGTCAGCCAAGGCACTCACGTCGGTCGTCTGCTGCTGTAGCTCATTCACGGAAAATTTCGCCGCACTGTCCTAACGGATTCATTCGTCGTACGTCCTATGTTGGTTGTAGCTGTTATTTCACGCAGCGTTGCTTGTCTGCTAGCACTGACAACCCCACGCAAACACCGCTGCTCTTGTTCGTTAAGTAAAGGCTGTCGGCCACTGCGTTGTCCGTGGTGAGAGGTATTTTATTGCAGATTTACATTTCACCTAACAGAGCAGTTATCGTCAGTGCTGTAAATACAAAAATAACACAGGAATCAGACATTTCAAAAAGCATTCCACCCAAGAACCGTGTCACAGTTGTACAAAATGACAACTGCACAAACACATACCGTTATATGGTCATGTAAGCTCAGCATATTTATAACGACACATATTACAATATAAGTTTTACATGGGCAAGCACCAGACTGAGGCTGCTGTTTACGTATTTACACAGCTATCCACGATGGCTAACGCCCTCTATTTTTATTATCCATATGTATAAAGTGGGTTAAGGTAACGTTTGTAATAAGAATAACATGATAGCTGCGCTGTTAGCTGGAATCTAGATCTGCAGTAAAATACAAATGATACACTATTATGACCGATGCTGATCTTTCTGTCCTGGATTACAATATGGTCGTGAGGCACAATTATTCCCATGGAATCAAACCTGATGAACTGTTTCGGTCACGTACCAGAAACTTCGCGCAAAACTCTGCGTTTATGGTTGAGAAATGTCACCTCATGTGGCTTACAGTCCATAACACTTCGGTTTCCTTGTTCAGCGACGAAACAATTGATATGTTGATCTCATTTTTCTCCTCTAGTTGAACTTCCCGTAGCCGTTACCGCAGCATTTCACAAGGTGTACAGACGTATCGTGGATGGAACAGTGCAGCTTCCCATACTGTGAATGTCGATGATAAATATTGTCTCCGTGTTACTCAAAGGACTGCAAAGAAATATTAAAAAATTAAAATATATGTAAACAAATACGAAATTAAATCAATTATTTCCGAAACTACCCTTGTATTTTGCAAGACGCATTAGTAAACTTACATCATGTGTTATATTTCAAGTTTTACATTCTATTTCTGTCATGGTAACTTTATCTTTTCAGAAATACAAATCGACACTAGTCCTACAGGATCTTTTACAGCTGAATTTTCTAAGAACTGATAAGTTGAATTAGCCACGTAACTTAGTTCCTTTTTTTTAAGGTGTAACAGGGGGACACTGACCACAGGAATCGACAGAGGAGGACGTATACAAATGAACAAATGAATAACCTATTCTTAGAGCAAAGTTTATAGAGGTTTAACGGAGAATAGATTCGCAACATGGATAAAACCTGCGAACTGACGTGCTTGCTCACATTCTCTTTGCTGGTAAGTTTCTTGTTTACCAACTTGCTTGAGGAACGTGCGACAGTGATGAGGTGTTGCCGTGACTCAAGGACACTCTCACCACTGAAAGCGAGCTACAGATGTGAAACCTGAAATTTCTTCTTCTCAGCTGGCTCAGTGGTCTAGGGGTATGATTCCTGCTTTGGGTGCAGGAGGTCCCGGGTTCAAATTCCGGCTGAGCCCTTCTCTTTTGGCCTCTTATATTTTCCCTGTACATACTGTGCCATTCATATTTGCTAGAAGGGAAACTCTTATCCTGTTTTCTGAAACTAATACACGGTCTGCTATATGTATTCCTACGGCACTTGAAATTGTAACGAAGAAATTTAGCACAAGGATTTACTTTTTAACAATGTGGGAAATATGGTGGGAAATACTAGAGGACCGGGATTCTTACGTGTGCGAGGGGTGCTGACAATTTTGAAACTGTATCGTAATTATCATCTTTCGAAATTAATCCATATGCACCGTTTCAAAATTCTCTAGCTGATTTTCTGTGAATCGCTGTATCCGTTCAAACCACTTGGCGAAAGCTTCGCGGTCTGCTGTTTTTTGAGATGTCCCTCAGGTAGGGTATGCATTGTACACAGAGACGACAGGCGACATCAGATGGGTCCCTTCGCGGGACACTGTGATTACGTGGTGCGTCGTCATGATGTGATCTGAAGCAGAACGTATTTTGGACGTTTCTGCATGATGCATTCGAAGAATCTGGGCAGGTGCACTCGAAAATACCAGCCTGAAGTACTTTCTTGGTTTCGTAGGTAACAAAGATACTGAAGTGGCCACTTGCCATAAAGAATGTGCACATCATCCTTTCCTCACACACCGAAATCTTTTCACTTTTGCTGGACGAAGTTCTCCGGTGTGTACCAAAGTTTTATTTTAGTCTCGAAATGGTACAACCGTGTTTAACAACTAATTAACATATTAAGGAGAGGGTGGGCAGAGGGGTGGGTTAGAGAAGGGGTACAGTGGCGTAGAAGGGGTTAAAGGAGGTAAATTTCCTCGTAATCAAACCTTGTGACAGTTTTTTGGGTCACATGCCAGATCTGCATGGTGTCTCGTGGAGTGACGGAAAATGACAATATTGATAATCGTCTGTTGTTGGGGATAAAGCAGCCCACCCCCTTCATGGTATGTGAGAGGTGTAGGCTACGTACTGACACCGAACTGCCTCACTTTGTTTCTCGCTTTCATCGTAACGAACCTCAAAAACACAACACGCTTTATATGTACTCCTTACAGTCAGCACCTCTAGTATGTGAACTGTTTCACTTAGGATACATGACATGCAAGTGATGCAAGACGTCGAAGTGTGCGCGTTGATTCAGTTTTACCTGATGACATTTGATTAACAAAACTTATACTCTGCTAAAATTAAAAGGGTTTCGTCTCTGGAAACAACTTATTTATAGCGTCCTTGTGAGCCCTGCGCAACAATTAACACGCAGTTAGCGATTCTAAGTAGCTGCGTTCGGTCTACGAGGAACAGATCTTTCCAAAAGTGGTTTGTGCAGTGTGATACTTACTTCAGTATTATAATTTATGTCTTTGCTACAGCGACCCACGAGGTCACATTTCATGTAGAGTACTTTATGGAGCGCTGATAAGAGAGCTTGAAGGTTGCAGCAAAATATTCGTATTCATTAATTACCGGGTACCATGCTCACTCGAAAGTAAACTTCTCCAATTTCCCCACAATATTACAGAAAAGCTATAAAATATTCTCACTATCAAAACTGATACAAATAATTTTATCGAAATGTGAACATAATAAGTAGAGCTAGGACGACAAAAATTTGAAAAAACAGTCTTAGAAAAAGTTTGCACACTTCCACATGGATAACACTACTCGCAGACAGCTGGGGTATACTAACTCCGTCCTCGGTGGATTGGAGGCGGTGGCGACAGGAGGGGCATTTGGCCGTCCTGACATTAACAATGCCAAATCCAACAAGAACCATGCCAATCCGGTGCAGGTACGGGATAAAGGCAAAAGAAGACTGTTTGGTTACCTTTACCAACCATCAGATACAGCGGTTCCCATGCTTGGCTAGTTACCTCTGGGGGGCAAAATGACGTTTTCTAAGGGGTTAAGAAAAAGGGTTCAATTGTGTTTCGGTCACGAAACTAAATTATTTTTAAAAAGTCAAAACTATTATCACCATTTTATATGACAATAAGACTGGTCACATAAATTACCTATAGCTTTTTTCTTCAAATAATAGCATTAATGCGTGGCACAATGAGGTGGAGGTTGTGAAACGAATGTATGAACGACATCTTCCTCACATAGTCCACCTTATACACACATACTTTGTTCTTTGTACCACGTATGTATGACACTAAAACTGAGACATATACTTGCCTCATGAAAATACCTTCTCCGAGTTGTTCACTGTGTACGATCGTGGCATCACGAGAAAACCGAGGAGCCGCCAGCACCATCCATCGGGGGCCAAAAATTCTGAAGATGGCTTTCATATAAGCCGAAACCGCTTAATAAAAATATTACTGCGATCTCGACTGTTGATTTTAACCTAAATTTCTTTAAATTGACTGATTTTAAATGAGGGTGCACCGTGTGGTTGAAGCGGGTGTCGCTAGAGAGAGGGGTGCTGCAGAGGGAGCGTGATGTGCAACAAGTATCTGCTCTTACTATGGATAGTTAGTTTCCTTTTCTGAGAAGGAATTGTAGGTAGCACCCGCGATGCGCTGAGAACGGCTCCGTCGTTCTATAAAGAAAGGCAGTTAGAAATAAGCAGCACTAAATGTCCCACTGACTCATTAGTACTATAATGTGTCTTTCGTCATTTTAAAAATAAAACTGTTTAAACAAAATTCTTATTCATTGTCAGATTAAGTTATGCGCTGATGTTGAAGATGGTGCGGGAGAGAGAGGAAGGGTACTAGCTAATATCTGACTGCACTCAAGGGGTAATGGACTCAGAAATGTTTGGAACCACTGCATTAAATTTTTCAACCTTTGGATTTTCCAACGATTTTCTGTAATATTTGCTTTCTCAGACGATCCAACAGCTGGATAAGAAATTTTACAAAATAAATCAAGGGAATAAATTATCAAAATAGCCGTTTCACTGTCATCATCTGAAGGGGGAAAAAATAAGGAAGCTATACGCATCGAAGGAGCATTCCACAGCTTTTTCAACAATTTTAGATTTTGAAAGAGATCACTTGGGTAGACGAGGCATGTTGGTCATTTAATCAGAGTGAAGGATAAATGAATGTAGTCGACCAGCCGTGCTTGGAGGACGACGGTTCAATTCCGCGTCCGGCCATCCTGATTTAGGTTTTCCGTGATTTCCCTAAATCGCTCTAGGCAAATGCCGGGATGGTTCCTTTGAAAGGGCACGGCCGACTTCCTTCCCCGTCCTTCCCTAATCCAATGAGACCGATGACCTCGCTGTCTGGTCTTCTCCCAGAAACAACACAACCCAACCCAACCCCGTGCTTGGACAATCGCGAAGGAATGCACGTATACTGTATGTTCAGGAGAATCGTGCGACAAATAGGTACTGATTGCAGGTCACAACTGTGCACCATCAAGAAATATGTCGCATGGTTGATGCGTACAAAAACGGTATCGCACAACAAATGGCGTACTTTCTTTGATTGCAAAATCGAATAGGAAAGGAAATCAGCCCTCTATTTTTCGAGGGATCAGTCTTGAAACTCTAATAATCAAGACACAGAATATTGAAGAGATCAGCTGCCAGTGGTCATTGATTTATACGAGTATCAATGAACCAAGTTGAAAATTTGTGCCAGACCACGATTCGAGCCCGAGTCTCTTGATTATTAGGCAGTTGCGGTGACCCCTATGCCATCCGGGCACTGTGGTCACCACACCCGCACGGACTACCCTAGCACGCCTCCCGACAGACCCAAAACCTCAGCTTATACCTCACACTACTGACGCGGTATCCCTGCTCATTAGCCTCATCACGCTTCTCGCCGATTCCCGTATAAGTTCGAGATTGGTGTGCATCTGTACTGAAGGGATCATTGACCGCCATCGCCTTCATTATATATATGTGGTGTTCTTCCTTCGGACATGTCCGAAAGAACAGACACCATTTTGACTGTTGTGACAACTGTGTCCGGATGGCATAATGGCAGAGCAACTGCCTGTTAAGCAGAAGACCCGGGATGAATCCTGGTCCGCCATAAATTTTCAGTTTGCCCCATTAATTTAAATCAATGCCGACTGGCAGCTAATGCCTTTAATTCTCCTGTGTCTTGATTCGTAGTGGACGCAGGATCCAAATGTTGTCTCTGCTATCGGACATGTCCGAAAGAACATACACGACATATATTTCTAATAATCATTTTATGGAAACAACGGGGAAACTATGTCAGAACGGCCGGACGTGGATCTCCAACCTCCTCCCCCCCCCCGCCCCCCCCCCCCCCTACCGGGTCTTCTACATTCAGTGCGTGTGCATTGTGTTGAAACATACGTTATGGACATAAAAGAGAGACGAGATGAATTCGTCACCAGTAACTGAAAGACACACTTTCACTCTGGTAAGCGCGCTACAGCTGTGGAAGTCTGCATGTTTCTAGTTTTAGTTGGCTCTGTGGTCTGGGGGCAGCCAGCACGTTGGGTGTTCGGTCAACGAGCTGGCTGCCCTCTGTAAGAAAAAAAAACTAAGTGAAAGGATCAACAATGAATTTCAAAGGATGTCATGTGACGTCTGCCCCGACCTAATGCAGAGAACAGTGCCGAACAGCAAAATGAAATTAAGGGGAAAAAGGGGGTATGATTCCTGCTTTGGGTGCAGGAGGTCCTGGGTTCAAACCCCGGCTGAGGCCTCGTGTTTAGTCCTTTGTGTCAACCATCTGATGACGGAGGTAAATAATCTATGAGTGCCGTATACAAACCACATGAAGTACCTATGCCATTTCATAACATGTACATTACTGGCCATTGAAATTGCTACACCAAGAAGAAATGCAGATGGTAAACGGGTATTCATTGGACAAATATATTGTACTAGAACTGACATGTGACTACATTTTCACGCAATTTGGGTGCATAGATCCTGAGAAATCAGTACCCAGAACAACCACCTCTGGCCGTAATAACGGCCTTGATACGCCTGGGCATTGAGTCCAACAGAACTTGGATGTCGTGTACAGATACAGCTGCCCATGCAGCTTCAACACGATACCAAAGTTCATCAAGAGTAGTGACTGGCGTATTGTGACGAGCCATTTGCTCGGCCACCATTGACCAGACGTTTTCAATTGGTGAGAGATCTGGAGAATGTGCTGGCCAGAGCAGCAGTCGAACATTTTCTGTATCCAGAACGGCCCGTACAGGACCTGCAACATGCGGTCGTGCACTATCCTGCTGAAATATAGGGTTTCGCAGGGATCGAATGAAGGGTAGAGCAACGGGTCGTAACACATCTGAAATGTAACGTCCACTGTTCAAAGTGCCGTCAATGCGAACAAGAATGACGGAGACGTGTAACCAATGGCACCCCATACCATCACGTCAGGTGATACCCCACTACGGCGATGACGAATACACGCTTCCAACGTGCGTTCACCGCGATGTCGCCAAACACGGATGCGATCATCATGATGCTGTAAACAGAACGTGGATTCATCCGAAAAAATGACGTTTTGCCATTCATGCACCCAGATTCGTCGTTGAGTACACTATCGCAGGCGCTCCTGTCTATGATGCAGCGTCAAGGGTAACCGCAGCCATGGTCCCCGAGCTGACAGTTCGTGCTGCTGCAAACGTCGTCGAACTGTTCGTGCAGATGGCTGTTGTCTTGCAAACCGCGTGTACAATTGTGCCGACATGTGTCCACAAATGTCTCAATGGAACGAAAAGAGTCCCTATTGTCAGTGAAATGCTGTGTTCTAAAAATGGAGCACCTACCGTATGTGTGGAAGAACATTTGCAATGAAGTAGAAAGCACAAAAATAGTGAGTAATAATTGTAACTGAATATTGTTTAGCAGTAATAATGTAAAACACGAGAACTGTTTACAATCTTGGCAGACAGATTTGTGAGAAAAACCTCATTGTTACAGTGGCCACTGAAGATGCTCGGCAATTAAACGAAACACGTGTGGCCTAAATTAGACTATTGCAAAAGACGGTATATAAACTACACTATAAATATAACATGTTTAAGATTTCATAAGCAAGAATTTGAGAGTTATATAAATCATTTTATAAATAAACCCCAAAAAGAATTTTTTTCAGTGGTTCGCAGAAACTAATAAAGAGCAGTTTCGGGATCTTTCTGAAGGAAGTCTATGCCCGATATTACCTAACCCACCCTCCCCCTCAATCTCCACCCAGCACGATATCTAATAATCCATCCACGACTCTTTCGCTGCCACAATAACTTCATCTTTCAGGTATTCCACTCGAAGTGTATTTTCATCAGAATATTAGTTAGTACGTAGCACGTATATCATTTCCAGGAATTACATTTACACAAGGAAGAAAGTATTTTCAGGTTTACGGCAAACCCCACTAGAAGAAGTTGACAAAGGAGATAGTAGTACACATCCGATTAAATTTTCAGCGTTACGACCGAGCGCGGTATGCAACGCACTGAATTCATATTGGAGAAGATCAGTTCGGAAACTCCTATTTTGCTCTCGTGCTTTCATAAATAAGTCAGGGGAATGGCGGGATGTTTCTTTTGAAAACGATATGCTCATTTTCTTCCTGATCCATGTGCTATCCGAGCATATGTTCTGTCTTTAATGCCTTCGTCATCGGTCTGACGATAGCCCAATATGGCTTCCTTCAGCGTAGTGAACGCAAACGAAGAACTCTCTTGTAATCTCTCAGGCTGGAGTCCTGTCAAAGAGTACACATAACAACACAGTTCGTCGCAGCGCGGGACAAAAATGGCTCTGAGCACTACGGGACTTAACATCGGAGGTCATCAGTCCCCTAGAACGTAGACCTACTTAAACCTAACTAACCTAAGGACATCACACACATCCATGCCCGAGGCAGGATTTGAACCTGCGACCGTAGCAGTCGCGCGGTTTCGGACTGAAGCGCCTAGAACCGCTCGGCTTCCGCGGCCGGCTGCACCAGGACAAGTCGATTGGGCCTCTCGCGGAAATATTATGCATAAAACAGAAACAACAACTCGGCTCAACATCCAAAAGCACACCATTATTAGCGCATGCTCTCAGAATGCCACAGGGTCCCTCAAGAGACGTCAGAAGTTTTCGTGACTCAAAGACAAACTTCCACTCTGGACAGCGTGCTACAGCTGTAAACGCCTGCATGTTTCTACCTCAGCTGGCTCAGTGGTCTAGGGGTATGATTCCTGCTTTGGGTGCAGGAGGTCCCGGGTTCAAATCCCGGCTGAGCCCTTCTCTTTTAATAAAACATTCTTTACTATTATGCCGTGGTCGGACAGATATCACATTGAAACTTAACGTTTCGTCCGCATCTGTGGAGGACATATTCAAAAGGGATCGTAACTTCTTTGAGTGTCTGTTTCACCCAGACCCGCTACTGACAGCAGCAAAATTCCGTTCACGCGTGCTCCCATGATGTGGTGGGACGGCACATGCTTGAATGTCCGGGCGCAATAGGCCGTTGTCCACCCCGTGGTGGAAGACTCTTACACACTCCTTTCAGCACCGGGATCCAAATGTCATTCAGTTTCAGACACTCAAAGAAGGTTCGATCCCCCTTGAAAATGCCCTCCGCAGATGGGAGCGGAGAGTTTTAATGTGAAATCGTTCCGACCACGGCATAATAGCTTGGAATATTTTATTAATTGTGTCATTTCCGGGCGTGAAAGTTTACATTTTACAAAAAAATGGTACAAACGGCTCTGAGCACTACGGGACTTAACATCTGAGGTCATCAGTTCCCTAGAACTTAGAACTACTTAAACCTAACTAACATAAGGACATCACACACATCTACGCCCGAGGCAGGATTCGAACCTGCGCCTAGAACCGCTCGGCCACTCCGGCCGGCTACATTTTACAACCTTTCTCTTTTGTCTTGTCATCTTCAGCTTGTAAAAGCTGTACCATCGATCTGATGACGGATGGGGTCTCACTGAGATTTTCAGAACCCGGCATATGGTCCAAACGTGAGTTTCTGCAGTGTGACGATCCGTAGTACAAAATCTGACAGTGCATTAGCTTCTGGATGCTCCTACTCGTATCTCATTTTTTACCTACAGCGCTATCTGGTTCAATCGTTGTGTTGTTGTTCACTGCAGTGGAAAGGGACAAAGTTTCGAACACTTCCAGAGAAGTCACTAAACAGTTATTCCGTCTTAATAAACAAATGTGATTACTCCTAGACGGTAGCTTTAATTAATTCTTTGCCTTATGAATGTAATGAACTTTTGAAGAGCCCACTTAACATTTGTAGGAAGTAATGCGGATTATCGTGTAACGTCCCGTCTAGGATACCGTCATTGAGACGGATCTGAAGTTTGCTATATTAAACATCAACATGATCGGCAGTGCGCCAAAACGTCAATATCTACACCCTGTGTGGCTCCACAAACTGTCGGCAGTGATCCACGTTCTTCGCATACGACGTTTCTCACTGATTTCTGGACACTATGTTAGCTTTGTTGTAGACACCAGTTTCAACTGAGTCCTCCATTCAAAGGACTAGATGGTTATTTGCCATGTCCGACGCCACATACGTTGGTCGTGGACTTTCATCTCGTTGATGTTTGAGAGAAGGATCATACCGACGTCTCCGGTTATACAGCACATTCTGAGAGCAGACTCGAGCAGTTTTATGTCTCTGTCTACCTTGGAAATGACGTCTCCCAGAAAAATGGTCCTGCCATCATCTGCACACTATACCACCTCAGACTGTCTGGCGCAGCAAAGGGTTCTGCAACCTTAACCTTTCCTACTTAGTAACCACAGCACTGACGACGTCGTATTGCCACTACATAGGCGTCCTGCGAAAAGCATCTACCGTAGCATGCATCCACGGTGCACTGGTGATTAAGTGCGTGAAATCTGCAGTTGTAAAGGTCTTCATGCAATGTGGCAAGGAAGCAGTGGTGTAACATCGGGACACCACCAACTTTCACTACATCATCCTTCGCGATCTCAACGCATTCCCCCCGTCACTTAATGTCCATGGGGAGCACCAGCCTATTAAAGCCCCTCTCCTCACCTTCCAACAAGATAAACTGTTGGCGTCATGGTACATTTGCGATAACAGGATCTTCTACACAACGAATCACTGTCCATGGTCCTCGCTGCATCTGGTCATCGTTGTCGACTCTTTGTTTCTGCCCACAGCACCTCTGATGATACTCGGCACACAATTCCTAATGACCTCCGTTCCGCTCCTGAACGAACCCTCACCATTGCAGAGTCAACACCTATGATGTTTGCAATCACCTCAGACGAGGTGATGAAACCGACAAGGGGGCAAAAACAAGTCGCCGGCACTAGGTGGTCTCCCACTGGAGTTCTACCGAGCTTTGACCACCTTATTGCTTGCTCCCTCACTGGACAGGGTTGCTTTGGGAACTGTTTACGCCATCCTTACTGGTACCACCCAAATTTGTCACCGGCGTTCTTTTGCTGGTACCTAAGCCATGAGGAGGGACAAATGTCACCGCATGCCGCACCCTTACCTTAATAAATGCGGTTTATAAAATCTACATGCGCCTCTTAGCAGTGCACATACATACGGTCTTACCTATGGTACTTTCACCAGAACAGACTGCACGTGGTTGTGGAGCTGCCCTTCAGGCGGCTTTGGAGGAATGTCATGGTCTGTCAGCTCAGTGCAGCACTGGTGTCTATTGATTTTGTAAGTACCTTGAGTCACGTTAGATATCAATTCCTCCTCATGGTCACTACACGTAAGGGGTTTCCGCAAATCTCTGTAGACACGACCCATCAGTTGCTTCTTCCTGCTGCCTCCACGGTCTAAGTCAATTGGAGACTTGTACTGATTTCTGTACGCCACCCTCTGCATCAAGGATATCCTATGTCCCAGCTACTGTATACTGCCATCTTACAGCTCGCCTGCAGGGTCTCATCTTACTCGATAATACCTACCGCTTCAGTGCCTATGAAGACGCTCTAACTCTCGCCTACTCCACACCAGAACTCAGTGACACAATCGACTCGATCCAGCAGTATAGACATAGTTTGCGTAGCATCCTTAATATACACAAGTTGATGATGATGCACATCGGACGTGGACTTGAAGTTGCGGTGCTGGATACGCTCCCTGTTGATATTACACACTATTCATTACTTAGGGATTGACTTTATGGGCCTCACACACTGTACCGTGGCATTGGCTTGCAGCCGCTCTTTACAGTACATAGAGCACCATGTTCACCGCTTCGTCCACCACAGATGGAACCAACTACACCGTGTGTCCGATCTCAGCACGTATGTGCCGCTAAAGTGGTACTTATTTGCCAAATCCTCCCAATGTCGTTACTCATTGGTCTCCAACGTCAATCACCGTTTAGGTATTTTTTGTCAGCATGGGGCCCTTTCAAGGTCCATTGCAACACTCTCACACTGCACATGTTAAGAGGCAGCCTTTGACTTGGCACTCTTTGTGCATACTATGCTGTAGCACTGCCTGGGGTCATCCATATCTTTAACATGCAGTCTCTTGGATATCCTCTGACCAGCTCAACTACTGATCGATATAGCACACATCTTCTTGTTATTGTACCCTATCATAACTTTTTTGTCGAATTCAACTACGTTCGGAACAATCTCCTGGTCACCCTCCCTTTCTGTGTGAAGGACTTTTATCCTCTATTTACACTGTCCTCCCTTCACAACCCCATGGAGGTACAGCACCCAGACATTAACTAGCGGACGGTTTGGGGATGCATCTATGCACCCTTTCTACCATCAAATGTGCATGCACTCTGGTATGTCAGTGTCACTGTAATTTCCTGACCAATTGTCGACTTTATCATATAGGACTAGCGTCATCGCCACTTTGCTCTGACTGACAACTTGACGAAACGGACGAGCATCGTCTTACATGCTCCCTGAAAGGGGCATTTGGATCCTCATCCAATGCGCTGTGGGCTGTTACCTGCGCACTCTGCCAATGTTGGTTACCCCAGACTCTATATTACCCCCTTGTAAAACACCACACACACATCTCATTTCGAGGACAGGTTTTGGAGTACCTCTTTCACAACAGTTCACATGTGGTCCTCGACTTCTGGTATCTGGTTCTGATCGCACATACTATGCTTGTCCAGTTGCACTATTGCTGGCGAACTTTCATAGGACATCTCCACAGCTTCTTTCTTAACCTCCTTCCCCCCACAGTTGGGGTGTGCCACTCCTATTTTATGATACATCTGTGATCATCTTACGTGGTATGATGCACCCACGCGTTCAGGCTAATGAAAGGATGTAATACGAGAAAAAAGTTGTCGTTTCATGCTTGTTTGAATCTCCTATCCCTCATTCCAATCGCCCTTAAGGATTGGCACTCGAACGATGGCCGCTTTTAGTTACCTTAAAGTACTTAGGTGGGCAGGATGTTTAGGTGTAGTTAGGATTTATTTATTTATTTTGCTAGGACCCTTAACGCGACAATATCTCTATACGTATATTACGAAAAAGTGAATCGAGGCAATGCAATGGGGAACGGATATGCAGACTCGCTAATGTTCGTGCCCCATTTGTGCCAAATAGTTGTATAGTTAAAGCATCAAATTGTATCCTATTTACACCTTCACAATGCGATATCTTGTGTATTTCTTTCTATTACGATTACCTTCATAAAAAAATTAAAAAGGGTATGACAACTGTCTGGGTGCAAAAGGCCCCAGATTAATATCCAGGCTAATCCTGTGTGTTTTGTTTCGTCCATCTGATAAAGGAGGGAAAATAATCTGTGTGTTTCAGATACAATCCACAGACAGTACTCTGTGATATTCGATAACTTGCACAACAGAACTTTCGAAAGACTACCCCGATATTTACCAACCGCCCCCCCCCCTTCCCACCCCCACCCCCACCTTGTTGGTCCAGTAAAAGAGATCCGATATCTAATGATCTCTTCGCTGACGGCCCTTAAGAACTGATCTTTTTTTTCTGCATCTTCCTTCCGCTGCATCATCCTTCAGCTATGCTACCTGAGATGTATTTTCACCAGAATATTACTTAGCACACAGCATGTATACCATTTCCAGAGATTACATTAACACGAAGAAGAAAGTATTTCTAGGTTAAGGCAAACCTCATTAGAAGAAGTTGAGAAAGGAGGTCGTAATATATATGTAATTACATCTTCTACATTACGACCGAGAGAGGTGTAAGGCACTAATCTTAGATTAGAGAGGACGGGAGTTCAACTAACAGTTTGAAAACTCTTATTTTGGTTATCCGTGCTCTCTCTAAATAAGTCAGGGAAATGGAGGACGTTTCCTTTAAAAAGGATATGATTGATTTCCTTCCTGATCCTTGTGATATCCGAGCTTACGTTCTGTATTTAATGACTTCCTCATCGACCTGACGATAGCATTAAATAGTTGCTTCTTCAGTCTTTCAGCATTATATGAGAAAAGTAAGTGAAGACCTCTGTTGTGATCTTCTAGGTTGGAGTCCAGTCAGCGAGTACATATAACAGAACAACTCGCAGCACCTGAACAAGTCGCCTTAGTAACTCGCCGAATTATTGTTCATAAAACGGAAGCAACTCGCTTCAATACTCATAAACACGCCATTAAATGCGCATATTCTCAAACTGCTTCAGGGTCTCACAAGAGACGTCACATGGTTTCATGACTCAAGGGAAAACTCCCACTCTGGACAGCGTGCTACAGCTGTAGAGGTCTGCATATTACAAACTTCAGCTGGATCAGTGGTCTAGGGGTAAGCCGGCACGGTAGCTCAGCGTGTTCGGTCAGAGAGCTGGTTGGCCTCTGTAATAAAAAAAAACTGAGTCGAAAGATCAACAAACGAACTTTAACGGATGTCATGCGACGTCCGCAAAGAACAAACACAACGATCAACAATGAACAAATTGCAAAAAAAAAGGGGGAGGGTATGATTCCAGCTTTGGGTGCAGGAGGTCCCGGGTTCAAATCCCGGCTGAGCCCTTCTCTTTTAATAAAACATTGTGGACTTTTATGCCGTGGTCGGACAGATGTCACATTAAAACCTAACGTTTCGTCCCCATCTGTGGAGAGCATTTTTAAAGGGGCTCTCATTTTCTTTCAGTGTCCGTTTCACACCCAGGCTCGCTACTGACAGCAGAAAAATTCTGTTTACGCGTGCTCCCATGAAGTGGTGTGATGTCACATGCTTGAAAATTCGGGCGCAACTGGGCGTTGTCTGTTGCCGACGTCCGCTGTTGCTATCACCCCGTGGTGGAAAACTCATACACCTCTTCATCAGCACCGGGATCCAAATTTCATTCAGTTTGGGATAATCAAAGAAGCTAAGATCCCCCATCAAAATGACCTTGCAGATGAGGGCGAAACGTTGGATTTTAACATGAAATCCATGCGACCGCGGAATAAAAGCGCGGAATATTTTATTGTTTGTGACAGTCCCGGCCGTGAAAGTTTATATTTTACAACCTTTATGTTCAGTCCTGTCGTCTGAGCCTACAACCTCTGTACCATCGATCTGCTGACGGAGGGGATCTCCAGTGAGATTTTCAGAAGTCAGCATACGATCCAAACGTGAGTTTATACAGTGGTGACGATTCGTAGTACAAAAATTTGACAGTGTCGTTACTTTCTGGATGCTCCTACTCGTCTCTCATCTTTTTTTATTTGGATCGCGTCCCACGGCAGCCAATGCATTACCTACAGTGCCATCTGGCTCAGTCATTGTGTTGTTGTTTATTGTTGCGGAATGGGGTAAGATTTTGAACACTTATAGACAAGTCACTAAACAGTTATTCCCTCGTAATAAACATTTGTAATTATTCCAAAACGGTTACATTAATCATTTCTTTGCCTTGCCAATATCATGAACAACTGAAAAAAGCCAATTAGGATTCATAGGAAGAAATGAATTTTGTCATTTCATGTCCCGCCTACACTGAGGCGACAAAAGTCATGGTATAGCAATATGCATATATGCAGATGGTGATAGTATAGTGTACACAAGGTATAAAAGGGCAATACGTTGGCGGAGCTGTCATTTGTGCTCCGGTGATTTATGTAAAAAGGTGTCCGACGTGATTATGGCGGCACGACGGGAATCAACAGATTTTGACACGGTATGGCAGTTGGGACTAGGTGCTTGGGACATCCAGAAATCATTAGGGGATTCCTTTTTCCGAGATCCACAGTGTCTAAAGTGAGCCAAGAATACCAAGTTTCAGCCCTTACCTCTCACCACAGACAACGCAGTGGCCGACGGCCTTCACTTAAGACAGAGAGTAGCGGCGTTTGCGTAGCACACACGCAACACTGCATGAAATAATCGCAGAAACCTGTGTGGGACGTACGACGAACGTATCCGTTATGACAATGCGGAGTAATTCGGTGTTTATAGGCTATGGCAGCAGACGACCGACATGAGTGCCTTTGCTCCCAGCACGACATCGCCTGCAGTGCCTCTCCTGGGCTCGTGACCACATCGGTTGGACCCTAGACAACTGGAAAACCGTGTCCTGGCCAGATGAGTTCAAATTTCAATTGGTAAGAGATGATGGTAGCGTTCGAGAGTGGCGCAGACCCCACAAAGCCATGGACACAAATCGTCAACAAGTCACTATTCAGCCCGGTGGTGACTCCATAATGTTACGGGCTGTGTTTAAATGGAAAGGACTGGGTCTTCGTTTATGTTCGGCTACTTGAAGACCATCTGCAGCGATTCTTGGACTCCATGTTCAATAAGAACGATGGAATTTGTGTGGATGATAAAACGCCATGCCACAAGGCCATTATTGTACGCAACTGGTTTGACGAAAATTCTAGACAGTTACAGAGAATGATTTGCCACACAGATCGCCCGATATGAATCGCATTGAAGATTTATGGGACACATTCGAGAGGTCAGTTCGTGCACAAAATCCTGCACCGGGAATAGTTTCTCAATTATGGATGACCACAGAGGTAGCGTGGCTCAATATTTCTGCAGGGGACTTCCAACGACTTTTTGAGCCTATGCCACGTCGAGTTGCTGCACTACGCTGGGCAAAAGTAAGTCCGATATCCCATGACATTTGTCACATCATTGTGCACTGTCATTTGAGGCGGATCTCAAGGTGTAACTGTGCAAGAATGGAGAAGGAAACGAGGTAGCGCAATATTCATTTCACTGATTTAGGGAAACAGTATACATTTCCAAGACAGGATGGTCGGGCGCAGAGTCGAATCATACAGTAGTCGAATAAAGAATCAGAGCTTTAAACCCCATAAAAAGCTGTGTTTTGTATTTGTTGCGTAAGACACCGAGCTATCAGTGTGAAGTCGCGAATCGGTAGCCAAATGTTATGTCCTCGCTGCTAATAATAAATGGGTGTTAGGTAGCCGCAGGAATCTCCACAACCAAGCAAAGGATTAGTTGACACAAGTGCACTTCAAATAAATATACTGTGCTCAATTTGGCGAAAGACCTGCCACACTGTTGACCACTTGTTGCAGACTTGGTTAACTACAAGCAGAAGCCCGACACAGGCATGTGTCCAAGTGCACTGAATGATTGCCGGTACTTCGGCACCAACGAGCTCCTCGTGCCCAGATGCGGCCCCCCCCCCCTCACCCCCGCTTATAACACCGTCCTGGCTGTCTTCATTGGTCGGTGGCCTGGAGGTTCCTCGTTGATGGCGATGTTCAAAGTGCCGCTCGCGCGCCCGCAGAAACCTTGCAGGCGCCAGCTCCGACAGTATAGATACTATAGTCAGTGGTTACGTGAAATGTAACTGATCATCATATTCTATTCCATCGAACAGCAGTAATTTTATGTGACTTTGATTTCGCCTGTTAAAGGAAGCTCACATATACTAAACTTAACCTTGTGTGGTTGTTGCAGCTTCAAAATTTTGATCACAAATTAATTTCAGCTAGTTTCATCTATATCATTCTGTATGGCTACTCCATTCATCTTAATTGTTCTGAGAGTTCAGGCAAACGGACACTGTGTAAAAATAGCCCATACCGTGGTAGTTACTCCACCATACCTTGGCAGATGTGCAAACGTCCTCGTTTTACGCCTCTATCGATTTCGCTACTGACGGAACGTCCCCACTTTAAGACAAATGAAGTGTCTCAAGCCTCTCACTCCAGAGCAGAGAGGAGGTTTTGCGTTAGGAGAAAGGTTGGAAAATGGGCAAAACCTTCCCAAAAATTAGTTTGGGCGTAACAGTAATTTGCGTTAAGATTGACCCACAAGACCCGCATTATTATCTTCTAGCAACGAAGCAATAGCGAGAAAGAAGAAGCGAAATAACATAACGTTAGCTAAATCAGACTCGAAAATCTGATGCAGAACCTGTGCGGAGGTATCGGAACATTTGGTGGGAATTGCCTAACAGGACTCTGACACTGTAATGTTGAGCATCTGTAGTGCCGTTTACTCTTTTACTTTGTTTAACCATAAAGCAGTATATCTGATTTCGAGAATGCTCAGTATACGATACATTCGGGGGGTCACTGTTATTGGACGCCAAAATGGAAGGGCTCAGCCGGGATATGAACCCGGGACCTCCTGCACCCAAAGCAGGGATCATCCCCCCATTTTTTTTTTTCATTTTGTTCGTTGTTGATCGTTGTGTTTAGTCGTTGCGGACGTCACATGACACCCGTTCAAGATCGTTTGTAGATCCTTCCACTCAGTTTTTTTATTACAGAGGCCAACCAGCTCTCTGACCGAACACACTGAGCTACCGTGCCGGCATCCCCTTGGAAATGTCCTCCGCAGATGGGGAGGAAACGTTGGGTTTTAATGTGAAATCCATCCAACCATCCATATTTTAAAATAAAAGAGATGGGCTCAGCCGGGATTTGAACCCGGGACCTCCTGCACCCAAAGCAGGAATCATACCCCTAGACCACTGAGCCAGCTGTAAGTTACATACCTACCGGCAGTAACACTTTCACCGCACAAGCACGCAGCCGACAGCTCATCTTCCGTGGCACGACAGAGACGCCTCACGCGAAGTGGGCGCCACTGTTCGGCCGTTGTCGCGGATATCCTGCGTCGCTAGACGTGCTGCACGACAGCGTTTCTTAACCTGATTTTTTTTTTGAAAGATGTTCAATTTATTGGTCATAACATTCTACATTACATAATTTTCGACTGATGTTTAAAAGTAATAAAACAAACTAAAATTAATTACAGGTTCCTTGACAGTTTAGAAGAAACGCAAATCTATACCAGAAAGTGGTGTTCGTCATTTGATCGTACGTGTTTTTCAAAGATCAGATTGTCTCTCGTTTCTCCATGTTTCTGAATCGCATCATCGAAAATTCGAGTTCACATGACGGTTCTTCTGAGGAAGTTGGTGTATGTATCATAGTAACTGTTGATGCGTAGTAGCTTGTGATGCTGGTCGGAGATGTACGTCCAGAAATCTAATTCGCTCCTTTCTTTAATGGACAGTAGGTAAAATACCGCGTGTCCCTTCAACCAGTTGACGGCATTTTTCTTCGAGGCGGGGTGTAGTTCTTCTTATGGGTATAAAAGGCACGGTGGCGTTATCAAATAAGGCGGTTTTCTCTGCATAGTTACTATTTTTTTCTGATTGACAACCATATGTTATTTGCATTTCCACAGACAAATTGATGTTCGTCTGTGTCAACCAGGTTGCAACTGGTACACAAAGGGGAATCAGCCAGATGAATGGAATGTAGTCTGGAGTTCGTTGGAAATTTCCTATTCACAAAATAATACCACAATGACCACTCTTTTGTTGGTAAATGCGGGTGGTGTATCTTCCTCCAGATATCATGCAAGAGCGACCGATGTGTTTTTGCTCTATGATGTTCTTGCTCTGAAATTTCATTAACTTTTGATAGATTTTCTTGACTTTGATTACATCTTTCTCGGGTGTTCCCAGTCTAATGTAGCTATATTCTACGAAGAAATGTTTAAGGTGGTAAAGTTCATTTGGGATGTCGTGAACGTCAATTGGGGCGTTCTGGCTGGCCGGCGCTATTTCATTTAACAGAAATGCGGCAACACTATTGACTGACCGCTTCCACGATTTATATGTTTTACAGACATACAATGCTTGTGCTTTATTGTACACGTCTGTAAGATTCAATCCACCGCTCTCAGTCGGTAGAGCCAACGTTTGGTATTTGACTTGGAAGATGTGCCCGCGGCTGACGAAGTGGCCAAAAGCAGCCAAAATCCTATTCGCCACTTCCCTTGGCATTTTTTCAATATTTTCTTTCCGCTGCCGTAACAACAACATTCAGGTATGCTACTCGACGTACATTTTCACCAGAATATTAGTTAGTGCGTAGCACATATGTCACTTCCAGGAGTTACATTTACACAAAGAAGAAACTATTTCTCGGTTTAGGCAAACCTCATTAAAAGAAGTTGACAAAAAAAGGTCTTACTACATATGCGATTAAATCTTCTGAATTGTCGTCTAGCGAGGCGTAAGGCGGTCGGAAGATTTGGGAAGAGCGGTCTTCAACGATCAGTTCGGAAATTCAGATTTTGGTTTTCCATGCTCTCCCTAAATAAGTCAGCGAAATGGCGATATGTTTCTTTTGAAAATGATACGGCTGATTTCCTTCAAAATCCTTGTGCTATCCGAGCTTATGTCCCGCATTTTATGACTTCGCATCGACCTGGCGACGGCATCCAACATGCTCCCTTCATACTTTTAGCATTACGTAGGAAAAGTAAACGAAGAACACTATAGTAATCTTTCAGGTTGGAATCCAGTCAGCGTGTACACGTAACAGCACAATTCGCAGTCCCTGAACTACTCGATTTGGTCGCTCGTCGAAATATTGTACATAAAACGGAAACAGCCTCTCGGCTCAACACCCAGTAGCACACGATTAAATGCTCACGTTCGCAAACGGTTTCACGATCCTACGATAGGCGTGAGATGTTTTCGTGACTCAAGGACAAACTCACACTCTGCAAAGCGTGCTACAGCCAAAGACGTATGCGTGTTATCAACTTCAGCTGGCTCAGTGGTCTAGGGGTATGATTCCTGCTTTGGGTGCAGGAGGTCCCGGGTTCAAATCCCGGCTGAGCCCATCTCTTTTATTAAAATATGGATGGGTGGATGTATTTCACATTAAAACCCAACGTTTCGTCCCCATCTGCGGAGGACATTTCCAAGGGGGATCGTAGCTTCGCTGAGTGTCCTAATCACACCCTGGCTCGCTACCGACTGCAGCAAAATTCCGTTTACGCGTGGCGTGACATTACATACTTCGATTATACGGGCGCAACTGGCCGTTGTAGGGTGCCCTGTGGTCCGCTGTTGGTATCACCCCGTGACGGACGATACGTATGTATTTTCTTCATCCCGGGATCCAGACGTCATTCAGTATCCGACACTCAAAGAAACTACGAACCCCCTTTAAAATCTCCTCCGCAGATTGAGACAAAATATTAGGTTTTAATGTGAAATTTACCCGACCGCGGCATGATAGCCCCGAATATTTTATAAATTATAATATTTTCGACCGTGAAAGTTTGCATTTTACACCTCTTATGTTCTGTCTTGTTACCTGTAGCCTTTAAGGGCTGTACCATGGTTCTGATGACATTTTCAATGCCCAGCATATGGTCCACGATCCGTGGTACAAAAATTTGACACTAGCGTTACTTTCTGGAAATGAAGTAGCTAATAAATTAACTGCAATATTTCTGACATGTACTCACGTCATACCATTTTAATTGAGTGGTGTCCCCACCCCACCCCCGCAAGGTCAGTTGATTACCTACACCTCAAACTGGCTCAGGAGTTATGTTACTCTACGGATTGTGAATATTGGTAAGATTTGAACACTTTCAAAGGAGCCAAAAAACTTCGTTATTACCTCCTAATAAACAAATGTGGTTTTTACTGCACAATAGTGTTAATTAATTCTTCGCCTTACGAAGATAATGAACATTTTGAGAACCCATATAGCATTTGTAGGAACAAATTAAGATTATCATTTAATATCCCGTGTACACCGACATGACAAAAGTCACGGGATAGTAATACGCACGTATAAGATGGCGTTAGTATCAAGTACACAAGTTATGAAAGGGCAGTACTTGGGCGAAATTGTTCTTTATACTCATATGATTTATGTCAAAAGGTTTCGACCTGATTATGGCCGCACGACGACTTTGAACGCGGAGTGGTAGTTGGAGCTAGACGCATGGGAGATTGTTGGGGGATTCAGTATTCCGAGATCCACAATGTCAGCGCAGTGGCTGACGCACTTCACATAACGACCGATAGCAGCGACGTTTGCATGGAGTTGTCAGTGCTAACACACAAGCAACACAGCGGATTAGAACACGCTGGTATTTTATCCAATACACTAGACTCGCATTCGTTGCAGTATTGATTCAAACCCTCGTCTATTTTCTCAACTTGCACTTCGCGCGTTTTTTGAATACCTAAAACCCATCTCTTGTTAATTACTCTACAAAACTTCGGCAAATGTGCAAACGTCCGCGTCTTACGTCTCTATCGATATCCCTACAGAGATTAGTTCCACACGCTACGACAAATTAAATATTTCAAAGCTCCCATTTGAGGGCAGAGAGGAGGGTTTATGTTATGAGGAAAGTTGGAAAATGGGACAATTTTCCCAAAAATTTGTTCGGGTGTAACAGTGCTGCGTATTAAGGCTGACCAACAACACAGGTATTATTTTCTTCTAGCAGTGAAGCAATAAGGAGAAATATGAAGCGCAGAATCAGCGAATGTTCATAGTTTACGAATTTCTTCAAATTCGTTTGAGTGTAGCAGTGCTGTGCATTAAGGTTGACCCACAAGACACGTATTATTTTCTTCTAGCAACGAAGCAATAAGGAGAAATATGAAGCGCTGCATCAGCGAATGTTTGTAGTTTACAAATTTCTTAAACTCCTGTGTAATACTGTTACTTGTATCTGAGCTATGAATTATGTGGCAAAGAGTGTTTGTGATTGTATAATATAATAAGGTTCCTAACCTTCCAATCACGGATGGGGCGTGGGAAGAATGGTGCGTTGTGGACGTCTGTGCGAGCTGCTATTTGTGTAATTTTATCTGCTCTGTCTCTACTGGATATATACCCAGCGGACTGGGTAACATTCCTAGAACCAGCATGAAAAACCGGTTCTTGGAGTTTTCCAAGTAGTTTTTTGCGGAATTTACGCCATCTTCTTTAACGTTACAGTTACATTAATTGTGATTTTTCAGGGTTTCTGTTACACAGTCAAACATGACTGTCATCATTCCCACCCCTCTTCTTTACATGCGCTTGAAGTCTGTTGCTATTCCAGCATGGTATGGATCCCACATATTTGAGCAGTTCTCTTCAACTATTGACCTTATTCATTGGTGCCATTTTTTTCTCGTAGTATCCCCTCGTAAATAACTGCGGTAAGTCTGAGATAGTAACTAATGCTATCATCTAAATCTGCAACGTGTAAGATGAACAGTAACTGTCACACTTACATGTTTCCCTATTTTGGTAAGACCGTTCTCAAAATTGTCTTTAGAAATGTCTAGAATGGTGTTTCCTCGTTACGGTAACTTTCCTGTTGTCCGAAAGTCTTGTCACTTTGCAGTATCACCAGTGTGTTATAACATTTTCTTACAACCACCTGTTGCTGAACTTTTAGTATTTCTGCTTTGTTTCTTACATATCATCAATCAGTACATGTTGCAGTAATCCACATCTGCAAGATAACCCGAAATAACATAATATAACACAACACAAACAAAACGAGACACAATAAGTTGCAGCTGTGCGGAAGGTGTTGCACAGTTCGATGGGAATTGTCTAACACGCCGTTGCTATTGTAATAAGAGGGCATTTACAGGGTCATTTACTCTTTTAAGTAGTATTTCCAAGAAGCAATACTACTGATGTCGAGAATGCTCAGTACACGATACATTCGGGGGGACCACTATTACTGGAGGCCAAAATGGAAGGGCTCAGCCGGGATTTGAACCCGGGACCTCCTGCACCCAAAGCAGGAATCATACCCCTAGACCACTGAGCCAAGTGTATGTTACTTACCTATCGGCAGTAACACTTTCACCGCACAAGGACGCAGCCGACAGCTCATCTTCTGAGGCACGACAGAGACGCCTCACGCGAAGTGGGCGCCACTGTTCGGCCGTTGCCGCGGATCTCCTGCGCTGCTAGACGTGCTGCATGGCAGCAGTTCTTAACCTGATCTTTGTCAAGGTTCCTTAGCTGAACCTAACAACAACAGTATGTTCGTCTTAAGCTGTATTTACGCCGATAAGTTTCCAGCAAATTTATTCAAATATTTGTCTTCTACTCACGGCGGCTAACATACAGAGTCACTTACCAGATAGTCAAAACATTTTCTTTAAGCCCTTGTCGTCCTGTCGGGGCAAGTTCTGAGAACTCCGTTCACAACTCCAAAGGCCAGGTGAGTGAAGTGAAGGCGATGGCCGGTAGCCCAAGCATACGAGTTGCAGTTTAGAACTGGTAGTTAGACAGCAATTGTTACAATTCTGAAGTGCAGCACAATACTGAATCTATGAAAAGGAATAATTTGAATATGATCGGCCCTTGAAGCAAGTACTAAGCTCATTATTACTGGAAGTAGTGTTGCTTGTAACAGCAAGTTTCTCCACGGGATCTTTTAGTAATAGTGAGTGCGTTACGCAGATCCACAACAAACTCCAGTGGCAGGCGCTTCAAGAGAAGCGTTGTGTAGTACTGACTAGTTCACAACTGAAATCCCAAGAAGAGTCGGGCAAAGTATTACGTTCTCTCACATACGTCTTGCTGAGTAAAAACGACGTGAAATTCACAGACATCATGACACATACTGAGGTAGCGTTGATAAGTGTCCGGCTTCATGTGGTCGTGTTCTGAGAAATATATTATGGTCTAGAATGTATGACTTTAGTTAGGTTTTTTATGGATAAAGTAGAGAACGCACAATTAAGGCCTGTTCGAATCGTTTGATGTAAGCGTGAGGAATAACTGTAGTAAGGAATAAGAAAAAGCACAAGGATAAATCCCATTCTAAAAGGAGGGTGAAAGTAAATTATCTTCGGTCATTGGCAAAATTTTATATTTATGGAAAATACAGAAAGCGACTCCGCCTTTAGAAAGGTTTCGGCGCATGAAAAATGGAATTGTTATTTCAAATCACTAAATAACATTTTATTCGGAACTATTGATATTGGCAAATTATTAGTTTGCAGTTCCAGGCCAAAATGCCAACGTTCAAGGGGTGTTCATGTACGCCCAGTGGAAAAAAGGAACACAATAAACTGCAAACGGACGCAGTCACAAAGATGATGATGATGATGTGTAACCTAGATTATACTGCCAAAAGTTATACGAAATGATTTCCACGGAAAAGAACGTTCTTGATAAGGTGGATTCAAAAGAAAAATATTAATACTCACCTAGAGATTATTCTTTGTAAATTTAATTGAAATAACCAAAATTGATGAATATCTTTTCGTTTTCATTTCCCGAAAAATAGGTAATTATTTATGCTGTTTAATGATGAACTTTCAATTTATTCTGACATATGATTATCGCACGGACAAGACAGCAATTAGAAGTTACCATCATAATGCGAATTTATCAAGGCTGTTTACTGATCCCATTCTTTTAGTTTAAGCTCATTTAATGTTGACCTTTCAAAAAAACTGACTGTAATTGGTTACTAACAAGCGACTGAAAATACTCAACCCACTATTTCTATTCAAAACAGGTAGTCAGGCTTTTAGGGCAAAATTTCTGTCTAAATATAACGTCGAGTCCATATTTTCTATTTTTTGACTCGGCAAACCTACAACGACGCCATTCGACTGTCTTCCTGCCCACGCACCTTTCGCGAGTGGAGCTGGGAAGGTAAGACAAGATATTGATGCCGGAAGTATTCTCTGCCAGGCATCTTAAGATGGCTTGCGTAGAACTGTTTTCATGTACACTGCCTGACAACAAAAGTAAAGTTCCCAGAAGGCATATTCTAATGTCAATGAAAGTTTCTTACACAGGCACCATTGATGTTTATGTATATAATTTAAAGTTGCGATTCTCCGTGACATGTCGAATAGCCACCAGAGTGCTTTAATGTTGTTTGTGTTTAACGTTGTTACCAGGCCTGGTAGGGTACGTAAGTGGCCTGAACAGTGTCAGATGCTGAGTGATTACTGTGAAGGACACGAAGATGCTGCATACTCGTCTGAGATCGCGTTATCAGCACTTCAGAGAGTCTGAAGGGGTCTCATTCTGGATCTCCATCTGGCCAAGAGGTCCAGTCGTTAAATAGTCAGACTTGTGGGACATTCAGATGTGACAGTGGACCAATGCTGGACTGCATGGGAACGTGAGGACAGGCATACCCGTCATCAAGGTTCCAATCGACAACTTACGAGCAACAAAGGAGGATCGCCGTCTTGTGCACCAAGCAAATTGTAACCCCTCCACACCTGAACAAGTAATGGACTCACTGCACCATCTGTGTGTCATTGCACATTATTTGACGGAGAGTAACCGCAGCCAGGCTAGGCAACTACCGACCCATGTTAGGTTGTCAGTCTGGCTGTAGCAGCCAAATGGACTGGACATACTGTGTGCTTCCAGGTGCAGCGAGAGTACGTTCACCATCTTTACTTCCTCCAGCCTACACTAACGTGACCCCACAGCGCGACAAGATCATGGCGAATCTATACAGAAGATCGGTATTGAAATTCGCTTTTCGAAACGACTTTGCTAGACCAAAGGCACTATATGTCGAGCACTTTTGAAAAGAGGAGGCCAAGAACCCTCTGTCGACATCATCAGCATCCACATTTCGATCATAGGTTATATGGTGTATGTCAAACCTTTTAATGGCTCTAAATGTAACTAGGTTCTTTAAGAGATGAAGCAAGGACTCTTCTTCTACCACACAATCGGAAACGTTGGAAAAGTCGAGGCATACCATCCTGGAATGGGACTACACTCTATATGCATATTCGAGCTACCTTTCGTACAAAATTAGACTCAATTTAAGACATATTCACTTCTTAACAGAGTACATTAGATGCCTATTGAATCCTATGACACTTATCATCATACTTCCAGATAGGAGGCTGGTGGGCCATGGTTATTTATGATAGCCAGTCTAAAATTTATTCCTGATGTGGTAAGAAACGTCATCTACCTTCCAAGTGCCTCCAGCATCAGACCACTCAACTTCCAGTGGAGGACAAGGTACCTCCACTCATGCCAATAATCCTCCCAAAAACTTACATGGTGGCACTCACGACATCTCTGCCTGTCAAGACGAAACAGACCGATGTTGCTGTATTGGAACAACCTTCCACAGACTAACACCTGCCCAGTCAATCAGCCTGACCATTGGAAGAATTCCGTACAACACCAGTGATACCAACGAACACTGCTGGACCCACCGATAGCAGGATGGCAGGCAATCCACTTATCGCACCAAACAAAGCCTTTGTGCCAGTGAAGCATGAGTCAATGCCCGCATCTGATACCGAAGGCCACACACAAAAACAGCGTTCACTGAAATGCTGTAATGATGCCACACGACTGTGTAGAAACACGGCACTCCCACTCACAAGAGGAAGAAGAACTGATCCTGCACGACACCAAGGCTGATACCTTTGCCACCGAATGTATCGCTGCAGAATGAATGGTGGGGTGAGCAGCATGCATATCTCAGTCCTCTGCAATGAACAGTAATCAAAACGAAAGTTCCAGTGCAGGCTGAGATGCCACTTGGTCTCTTCCTGTCAACCATTACAACCTCATGGAACATGAACATACCACCATGCCCACATCATGAGCCCCAGATCCGGAGCTGCTGAGGTATTGCTGGACCATCCAGTCTGAACAACACCAGGAGGTCCACGTTGGCAGGCCATGGCATCACTCGTGATGTCTGATTCTCTTCACCATCACCACAGATAACCGTGCCCAACCACAGTATCGCCAGTCTTGAATATCAATATGGTTAGCTCCCCTGCATAGACCCAACTCCTTAGAGAAACAATAGAAGCCACACGAATTGACTTCTCATTCCTGCAAGAACTGCAATCAAAAGCACACCTGGACTTTAGGATTACACAATGTACATGGATGTCTGGCAGTGCCACAGACACTGGCATGTCGATTTTAGTGGATGTCAGTATCGAAACCACCGATACCACGTAACTCCCCTCCACTCGAGGATTAGTGGTCACAGTACTAAAAACATGATTCATTAATATTTAAGCACCAGTTGACACCACCAAACATCGTGACCAGTCCAGGTTCTACTCGATGGAAATTGCCTTCCTTACCAAGTGAGCTGGCGCAATGGTTATCACATTGGACTCGCATTTGGGACAAACACGGTTCAAACCCGCATCCAGCCATACTGATTTAGGTTTTCCTTGATTTACCTAAATCGCTTCAGGCAAATGCCAGGATGCCCTTTGAAAGGGCATGGTCGATTGCCTTCCCAATCCTTCTCTAATCTGAGCTTCGGCTCCATCTTTAATGACTTCCTTGTCGACGAGACGTTAAACTCTAATCTCCTCCTCCTCCATTCCACTTTTCATAGGATGGTATGAACACAGTGTTTTCGCCAGTGATTTTAATTGCATCCTACCTCAGGGATCAAATCCCACACTATGTGCCTTGTTTGGAAATGGGTATGGTGATTCACGATACTTACATGCACGCCATCTGTGAAACAGTACCTGGCGATAGCTCTGGAGACATGCATCTTACCAGTCGTTCACCGAGCCAAATGGATTGCTCATGTGTGTCAGGGAGTGATGGCCACTAAACAATGGCCTTTGGCCTTGTTCGATCACAGCGTCTACATCTATACGATGCATTTACAACCCCAACAAGGCTGGCACAGTAACAGCTTATGGAAGGAAGATGAACGTAACTCACTTCCAGGACTCAGACAGCAGGTCGCCGCAACGTGGGCAGACTGTGATTGACTTCTCCCAACACCACTTGACATTGCTGTGGTGACTTCTCTGCAGCAATCCAGGGGACACTTATGCAGTTTGGTGGGGACATGGCTGCGTTACACTGGAACACATTGGACATTTACTACGCAGCACTCAGGAACCTCAACAGTCTACCCTACTGTCGGACAGATAATGAGAACAACACCAAATTAAAACTCACATACTGTCGTTGATGACTGAATGGCTGCAGAGGTATATACCATGCACCACATTCTGGTAGACATGCTCCGACATTGACTTATAACACGAGATGGTCGCTCCTGTACAACGCAAGCAACCATAGTGAAAGCCATGGAGGATCATTTTCGTTATCTTTACCAAGAATGAACCATAGATGACAAGGTCACTGCACAAGTGTTACAGCACGTGACACTAATTATCGACATGGCAACAATGATGGATGGCATTAACATAAGAAGTCTTGCTTGAGCAGGTGTGGGATGCCTTGAGCAGGGGTGTTGTCAATTAAGACTGCAGGGCTTGATGAATTCCCAATCGAGTTTTACTGGACCTTCTGTGGCTTCATGATGCCATGCTGGGTTACAATTTTTTCCTGGACAGCAATGTCCCACCTACTTTAGTTGAAGGACTTCTTGTACCCGAATCCAAGCCTGTGGGGGCAATCGGTCAATGACTGTCGACCTCCTGCAACTTTCAAAGCCGACTACAAGATATTCCTCAGGCTTTTGGCAGACACCATTAAGACGCACTGTTGATTATCTTCACTACAGAAGAGACATCACAGTGGGGACATGCCAACGTACAAATGGCCACCAGCTACTGCACAGACCTAACAGTGATCGCCTCGCCATGCTGCCTGAGTGTGGTGATCATCTCCACCGATTTCAATTGGGTCTTCCATAGAATGCTCCTTCAATTCCTGCTACAGGTGATGAATTGAATATGATTTCCACAGAGCCCATTTCAAACTCTATGGTGCTTTTGGTAGCAGCCAGCTCTCAAGTCCATGTCAACAGAGGGACATCCAGCCCAATATCCATTAAGAGATCTCTACAACAAGGTTGCCCCCTTTCTAACAACCTTTATGTAATCACGTCCGAGGCACTCTGTGAGTGACTCAGCTGCATACATCACCCTATGGCGCATCACCTTCCGCTGTTGGGCATACACTGACTACCTGCTCCTGTTGGTTCATTCTGCTGATGAAGTCTGCAGTGTAATGAACTGGATTGAGTGTTACATACAGGCTATGGCGAGTCTGGTGAACTTCAACAAGTTGGCAGTGTTGGATATCTGGCAGTCTCAGGTTAGGCGCCGTTGCCTCCATTCCATCAGTTACTGAACTGAGATGTATGTGGGTCATGTTTATGAAGCACGTGTGCAGAACAGCTAGGGCGAACTATCGATGGTTACTATAGATCGTACACGTGATGGTGTGCCAGAACCTGCTGTAGGACTTGAATCACCCCAACATGTGGAATACCTGAACCACTATCTCGCACCGAAAGCCAATCACATAGCACAAGTCCTCCCCCTAGGAGGTGACAGGTCTCAGACCTCAGTGGACTTTGGTTATTTCCTGTCCACTGGATATGTATTCAAAGCATATTATGACACACTCATCCTACCCATGCATGATGGAGGGCTGGGACTGGTTAACATTTTGGCACAGACAAACTGCCCTCTACATGAGCAATATGTGCAAATGATAGTCCAGTCAACACTCCTCCTTCACAGGTCGTCTGAAGCTGGTCTGTTATGTCCTGCTGGCGTTTGTGGTGCACATTGCAACTCAGGTCTCAACTCGGCTCGCTCATGTATCGACATTTATTCTCGAATACAGCTATGTGATCTAGGATCTTCCCACAACACGTCTGCCAAAAGCAAAAGATTTTTATACCGCCCTTCTGCCAGTGGTTCTACATAATGTGGTAGTACCGAACTGTCCATTGGCAACGAGTGTGGAAAACAATGCACCACCACTTTCTGCCCACCAACATGCACATAACATGGTATCAAATCATCAACAAAGAAGACATGCGATGAGACACCGGCTCCACACTATTGGATTAATGGATCTGTCCTCTGCCGTGACTGTCACTCCTGGACACCAGTGAACAACACTTCACATGCGTGTTGTCCATCATTTGGCAACTGACACATTATTGTCTCCGTATCACACCTGACATGACTGAACCTCGGAACTTCCTCTGTCCAGATGACTATTACTTTCCACATGCGTAATATGATGAGCTTCCATTGTTCAATGGAATGACCACTGACAACGTCTTCCAAAGGGGAGAAAGTGCAGCACGATTACTGGTGGTTTCTGCAAAATGGTCACTTTGCCCTCACTCACACACTTTGTTACCATCCGCTCCCTGCATGTTATTTACGCAGTGTTTTCCTTAACCGCTACCTAGCTGGGGAGTGCCAGGCCCAGTTTGACGTTCCGTGCAGCATCACACTGACCACAAAATGTCTTGATTTGTAACCAATGAGGAAGGAAAGACGTACAGAAATTGGTTGTGGGTGGATACTGATGTAAATCAATGGGGAAAGTGGAAACTTGTGCAGGACTGGCATTCGAACCCAGGTCTACTGTTTACTAGACAGTTGCTCTCACCATGTTTTTATTTTTTTAAATCTCATTTTGTTCGTTATTGTTCCTTGCATTTGTTTGAGGCGGACGTCCCGTGACACCCGCTCCAGTTCATCGTACATCCATTGACTCAGATTTTTTTTTATTAGAGTGACCAGCGAATCCTCTCACCAAAGATGCTAAGCTGAGGTGTCAACGACCACTAAGCCATCTAAACACAGTGGCCATTGCAACTATACGGACTACCCAAGCACGCCTCCCGCAGACCCAAATTTCAACTTATCCACACATTACGAAAGTAGTGCCCCTTGTCTATTACCCTCATTACTCGCGGCATTTCGCCGATTACGTAAGTGTCTGAGCCAGGTGTGCATCGGCACTGAAAAGATCTTTGGCAGTCTTCCCCTCTGGAATGAAGTAGTAAGACAAAAAAAATAGTGGATAATAATTGTAATTTAACACTGTCTGACAATAGTAATGTAAAAATATGGGAACCATTTACGATCTTGAAAACAAGATTTCTGAGAGACACCACATTGTTACAGTGACCACTAAAGATGGTTTGAAATAAATCGAAACGCGTAAGATTTTTATTTCAGTCGCATAGGATGGTGTATGAGCCATACTTGTAAACATATAAATATATCATGTTTAAGACTGTACAAGCAAGAATTTTAGAGTTGTTTAAATTAAATCATAAATAATATACAAAAAATTTCTTTTCGGTGGCGCCCACAAACTGATTAAGGCCAGGGTCGGAATGTTTCTTTCGAAAGGCTTACAGCATTTCCTATCCCCCTGCCTCCGATCTTTGTCCAGTACGAACTACGGTATCTAACGATCTCTTCGACGATGGGTCGTTAACCACTTATCAACTTTTGTCATAATTTTCTTTCCGCTACCGTAACAATTTCATCATTCATGTATGCTACTCGACATAGATTTCCACCACAATATTAGTTAGTACTTAGGACGTGTGTCACTTCCAAGGATTCCATTTACACAAAGACGAAAGTATTTCTCGGTTAAGGCAAACAAAAAAAAAGTTGACAAAAAGTACATATGCGATTAAATCTTCTGCATTGTAATCGAGCGAGGTGTAAGGCGGTCGCAAGATTCGGGAAGAGCTATCTTCAACAATCAGTTCGGAAATTCGGATTTTGGTTTTCCCTGCCTTCCCTAAATAAGTCAGGGAAATGGCGGTATGTTTCTTTTGAAAACGATACCGCTGATTTTCTTCAAAATCCTTGTGCTATCCGAACTTATGTCATCCTTTAATGACTTTGCATCGACCTGGCGATGGCATCCAACATTGCTTCCTTCGTACTTTTAGCATTACGTAGGAAAAGTACACAAAGAACACTAAATCTTTCAGGTTAGAATCGAGTCAGCGTGTGCACGTAACAGCACAGTTCGCAGTCCCTGAACTATTCGATTTCGTCGCTCATCAAAATACTGTGCATAAAACGGGAACAGCCTCTCGGCTCAACACCCAGTAGCACACGATTAAACGCTCACGTTCGAAAACAGCATCAGGATCCTACAATAGGCGTGAGATGTTTTCGTGACTCAAGGACAAACTCACACTCTGGAAAGCGTGCTACAGCCATAGACGTATGCGTGTTATCCACTTCGGCTGGCTCAGTGGTCTAGGGGTATGATTCCTGCTTTGGGTGCAGGAGGTCCCGGGTTCAAATCCCGGCTGAGCCCATCTCTTTTTATTAAAATATTAAGCGCTATTACGCTGGGGTTGGATGTATTTCACATTAAATCCCAACGTTTCGTCCCCATCTGCGGAGGACATTTCCAAGGGGGATCGTAGCTTCTTTCAGTGTCCTAATCGCACCCTGGCTCGCTACTGACAGCAGCAAAATTCCGTTTACGCGTGGCGTGACATTACATCCTTTGAATATACGGACGCAACTGGCCGTTGTAGGGTGCCCTGTGGTCCGCTGTTGGTATCACCCCGTGACGGACGATACGATGTATTTTCTCAGCCTGGGATTCAAATGTCATTCAGTTTCGGACACCCAAAGAAACTACGAATCCCTTTAAAATCTCGACCGCAGATTCAGACAAAACATTAGGTTTTAATGTGAAATTTACCCGACCACGGCATGATAGCCCCGAATATTTTACAGTCTGGCATTAGCTGCCGTAGCGGTCGCACGCTCCTCAAGTTTGCTCCGTGAACGTTCAGTGTTTACGCCAGTGTTTTCGTGTTTTGTGCTCGTTTATTGACGTTTTGCACGTGAATTAAGCGTTATCAATTGAGCATTTGATCTTCTTTCGTGTCATCTTTCTACGAAGTGCCGTTGGGATTTCGGCGTTGTCCGAGATTTCTTCGCTGCAGAACACCATGGCAAACTCCGTGAGAAAAAACACCGTGATTTTCACCTTCGACAAGTACACCCGTCGAGTACAGCCCTCTGCACTTGAAATACACGACTGGATTACCGAGGTAATTGGCCTTCATTCTGAATCTGTTCATACCATGCAGCTGGACTCTGATGAATACTGCATTTTTGTTAAGTTTAACGTTTCCGCGAGTGTAGACCGCTTTCTGGCAAAATTTGGTTATGAAACGGAATTTATACACCGTGATGGTACTAAAAGTACTGTCAAACTCCGGAATTCCGAGTCTGTAATTAGGAATGTTAGGGTTTTGAATATTCCCATAGAAGTAGACAATTCGAAAATTAAAGATGTCCTTTCAAAGTATGGGGTTGTCAGGCAAATAGTCAACGAAAGGTGGGCTTCGCATTTCAAGCTGCAGTGCTTTAACGGCATTCGCTCCGTGGAGATGGAAGTGAAAGCAAACATTCCCTCCCACATCTTTGTTGACGGGCACAAGGCGCATGTTATGTACTCAGGGCAAACCCCTACATGTCATGTATGTAACGAGTCTGGTCACCTCCGTCAGGACTGCCCTCGCCGTGTATTTGTGCTAACAAATAACCTTACGCAACGCCGGAAATTGACACTCAACGATTTGTTGCCAGCCAGTAATACAACAGAGCCGGCGGCGGTCGTGGATCCTGTTACTACCTCTGAAAATGTTGCATTTAATGTTAATGACTTTCCGTCTTTAAAACCTGCATTAACTGCTGAAATTCCGTCCCGTGACAGCGAGATTCCCACAAAAAAGCGTCCTCTAGAGGACACTGAAAGAAATGTTGATGAGGACTCTTCCTGTGAAACACCCGTTGCCAGGAGGCCGAAGCCCAGTCCTGAAGATCTGTTGGAAGTGGAAAAAGGAGATGGAATGAAGGTCGATGTGGCTCCCACTTCCGCACAAGGACTTACACCGCCACGAACAGATAGTGACGCAGCGGGTAGTGATTTTTCACGGAAATGTGACCCTGAGCCTGAGGTCACGGCAGAAATAACCGCATCAAGTGCACAACCCATACAGTGCGAACCGTACGAGGAAGTACCAGGTAAAGAACGTGCTGACTCCGAAGCGCAACGCCGCGCCGAAGGAGGAAATACACAAGCATCACAGCCTCGCCAGCAAAACAACACAACAGACACCACGCCGGAACCAAACATTGACGACTCGCAAGCCACGGCCGTTGCCCCATTCAGCCACCGCCGGCGGCTGCGACCGACACCGGGTCTTGCTGTCACGCGACATCAAGCGAAAGCCACACCAGAGAAGAAGGACATCAAGAAAAAGAACATTAAATATGAAGTCATCAGGGCCAACACTGACGAGGAGAAAGAGAATGGCCACAGTGACTTATAGCAATGCATTGTCAGGATTTCAGGATACTTTTCTTCTCAAGCTATTTGTTTAAAAGCAGTGCAAATTTTTCTAGGCAGTTAGAACATGTAATGGGCACACAGCTTGTAAAGATCGTGCCTTGTAGGGAAGCACGTTTGCTGCTATAATCATACCGAACCTCATCCCAAATAGCTTCTTCCGGTATGTCTGTGCTGCAAGCTTATAGCATTACTACTATTAACATTAATAAAATACAGTCACCCTTGAAATTGGCAGCACTAAAAGAATTCTTGTACCAGTCCGGAACAGATATCGCGTTGCTACAAGAAGTTGCGATAACGGAATTTCGGATCCCAGGCTTTTTTGAAATTGTTAATGTTTCTACGGAAGCCAATATCGGTACAGCCATTCTTATAAGGGAAGGCATTCCGGTGACTGAAATCGAACGACTAGAATCAGGAAGAGCCATAGGCATAAAAATTTTCGATGTGACAATGATTAACCTTTACGCCCCATCAGGAACTTCCCACAAATTGGATCGTGCGAAGTTTTTTCAAGATGAACTGATTTATTTATTGAGGAAAAATCCGTGTTCTCTTATAATAGGTGGAGATTTTAACTGTGTTTTAAAACAGAAAGATCAACAACCCAACTTCAACTACTCGCCACAGTTAAAAAAGTCAGTAAGTGATCTACACCTTAAGGATGTGTAGGAACTTCAGCACCCGACGTCAGTCGGGTTCACGTATATAACCAGCCACTCCCGCAGCAGACTAGATAGAATTTACATGTCACCAAATTTGCAAAATTATTTATGAAACGTTGAGACTATTCCAGTGTATTTTAGCGATCACAGTACACTTTTAACTTGCTTTAATCTAAGTGTACAGCCAACCCGTCGATTCAGAGGCCAATGGAACTTAAATATCTCTGTTTTAACTGACGAAGAACTGGAACAGGACATAAGGTTTGCGTGGACTATGTGCCTCCGCACAGTAGACAAGCACCCAACAGTCATTGACTGGTGGACAAGGAGGGCTAAACCAAGGCTGCGGAAAGTTGTCATGCAGTATAGCGCAGCGAGGCACAGGGAGTTGCGGAATACAATGGAGTTTTATTATAAAGTTTTAAGAGACTTATATCAACAGGCCCATGATGACGTAATTCGTCTAAATGATATCAAAAAAATAAAAGCCAAGTTATTAAGCATTAAACGGCAACAGATGGAGGGACTCAAAATTAAATCGAAAGCCACATCAGTCGTAGTCAGTTGGAAAATGGGCCCAATTTCCCCAAAAATTAGTTCAGGTGTATCAGTGCTGTACATTAAGGTTGACCCAGTAAGGAGAAATACGAAGCGCAGAATCAGCGAATGTTTGTAGTTTACAGTTTTCTTAAACTCTTGTGTAACATAGTTACTTGTATCTCTGCTATGATTTATGTGGCAGAGAGTGTTTGTGATTTATAACATAATGAGGTACCTTAGATCCCAGTCACGGATGGGGCGTGGGGAGAATGGTGCGTTGTGGACGTCTCTGCGAGGTGCTACTTCTGTAATTTTATCTGCTCGGTCTCTACTGGATGTATACCTAGGGGACTGGGTAATATTCGTAGAACCAGCATGAAAAACCGGTTCTTGGAGTTTTCCAAGTAGTTTTTTGCGGAATTTACGCCATCTTCTTTGAGGTTACACAATTAAGATTTTTCGGCATTTCTGTTACACACTCTCGCCAGTCAAACATGACTGTCATCATTCCCACCGCTCTTCTTTACATGCGCTTGAAGTCTGTTGCTATTCCAGCATGGTATGGGTCCCAAATATTTGAGCAGTTCTCTTTAACTATGGTCCTTATTCATTAGTACCATTTTTATCTCGTAGTATCCCCTCGTAAATCAAAAAATGGTTCAAATGGCTCTGAGCACTATGGAACTTAACTTCTAAGGTCATCAGTCCCCTAGAACTTAGAAATACTTAAACCTAACTAACCTAAGGACATCACACACATCCATGCCCGAGGCAGGATTCGAACCTGCGACCGTAGCGGTCGCGCCCCTCGTAAATAACTGCGGAAAGTCTAAGATAGTAATTAATGCTATCATCTAAATCTTCAACGTGTAAGATGAACAGTAACTGTCACACTTCCGTGTTTCCCTATTTTGGTAAGACCGTTCTCAAAATTGTCTTTAAAAATGTCTAGAATAGTGTTTCCTCATTACGGTAACTTTCCTGTTGTCCGAAAGACTTGTCACTTTGCAGTATCACCAGTGTGTTATAACATTTTCTTACGACCACCTGTTGTTGAACTTTTAGTATTTCTTCTTTGTTTCTTACATATCATAAATCAGTACATGTTGTTGTAATTCACATCTGCAAGATAACCCGAAATAACATAATATAACGCAACACAAACCAAAAGAGACCCAATAAATGTGATGTTGCAGCTGTGCGGAAGGTGTTGCACAGTTCGATGGGAATTGTCTAACACGCCGTTGCTATTGTAATAAGAGGGCATTTACAGGGTCATTTACTCTTTTAAGTAGTATTTCCAAGAAGCAATACTACTGATGTCGAGAATGCTCAGTACACGATACATTCGGGGGGACCACTATTACTGGAGGCCAAAATGGAAGGGCTCAGCCGGGATTTGAACCCGGGACCTCCTGCACCCAAAGCAGGAATCATACCCCTAGACCACTGAGCCAAGTGTATGTTACTTACCTATCGGCAGTAACACTTTCACCGCACAAGGACGCAGCCGACAGCTCATCTTCTGAGGCACGACAGAGACGCCTCACGCGAAGTGGGCGCCACTGTTCGGCCGTTGCCGCGGATCTCCTGCGCTGCTAGACGTGCTGCATGGCAGCAGTTCTTAACCTGATCTTTGTCAAGGTTCCTTAGCTCAGCCTAACAACAACGGTATGTTCGTCTTAAGCTGTATTTACGCCGATAAGTTACAAGCAAATTTATTCAAATATTTGTTTTCTACACACGCCGGCTAACATATAGTCACTTACATCATTACCCGATGGTAGAAATATTTCTTTCAAGCCCTTGTCGTACTGTAGGGGCCATTTCTGAGAACTCCATTCACAATTCGAAAGGCCAGGTGAGTGAAATGAAGGCGATGGCCTGTTGCCCAAGCATACGAGTTGCAGTTTAGAACCCCGGTAGTTAGACAGCAATTGTTTCAATTCTGAAGGGCAGCACAATACTGAATCTATGAAAAGGAATAATTTGAATATGGTCGGCCCTTGAAGCAAGTACTAAGCTAATTATTACTGGAAGTAGTGTTGCTTGTAACAGCAAGTTTCTCCACGGATCGTTTAGTAATAGTGAGCGCGTTAAGCAGATGCACAAGAAACTCCAGTGGCAGGCGCTTCGAGAGTAGCGTTGTGTAGTACTGATTAGTTCACAACTGAAATCCCAAGAAGAGTCGGGCAAAGTATTACTTTCTCTCATACTTCTCGCTAAGTAAAAACGACGTGAAATTGACAGACGTCAGGACATATAATGAGGTAGGGTCGTGTTCTGCGAAATATATTATAGTCTAGAATGTACGAGTTTAGTTAGGTTTCTTATTAATGATGTAGAGAAAGCACAAATAAAGCCCGCTTCCAATGGTTCAAATGGTTCTGAGCACTATGGGACTCAACTTCTGAGGTCATTAGTCCCCTAGAACTTAGAACTAGTTAAACCGAACTAACCTAAGGACATCACACACATCCATGCCCGAGGCAGGATTCGAACCTGCGACCGTAGCGGTCTCGCGGTTCCAGACTGCAGCGCCTAGAACCGCACGGCCACTTAGGCCGGCCCGCTTCCAATGTTTTGATGTAAGCGCGAGGTATAAGTACAATAAGGAATAAGAAAACCTACGATAAGGAAATGAACATGTATCAACCAATGCCGTTCTATAAATAAAAAAAAGAAAATTAAAAAAAAGTAATGGTGGATGATAAAGTTTTCTTTGAGCAGGGACAAAATCTATATTTATGGAACAGAAAGGAGACATCTCTGGTAGATTATTTGTTTGCAGTTCCAGGCCGAAATGCCAACGTCGAAATGGTATTCACTTCAGAAACGCCCAATGGAAACAGGAACGCCATAAATTGCAAACCGATTCAGTCACAAAGATGAAATGGTGTAATTTATAATTACACTGTCAAGATTTTCACGAAATGATTTCCAAGGAAAATAACGTTCTTAATAAAGTGGATTCAAATGAAAAGTACAAAATATATTAATACTTAAGTACACATTATTCTTTCTAAATGAGACTAAAGTGACCAAAGCTTTTGCATATTTTTTTCGTTTTAAGTCCCAAAAGAACAGATAATTGTTTATTCTGTTTAATGATTAACTTTTAGTTCATTCTGACAGCCTATGACTATCGTAGCGAGAAGATAGCAATTAAGAAAACTGAACCCTTAATTGCTACCCGAATGCCAATTTATAAGGCTGATTACTGATTCTTTTTCTTTTTAGTTGAAGTACATTTAAGGCTTATCCCGGAAAGAACTCGCTGTAACTGTTTATTAACAAACGATTGAAAATACTCAACTCACTGTTTCTATTTAAAATAGGTAATTCGGCGTTTAGGCAAAATGTCCGGCTAAATAAAAAGCTAACTCTTTTCTATTTTTATATCTGGGAACTCTACGCCAAGGACTTGCGATAATCTTCCTCGGCATGCACCATTCACGAATGGGAGGGGGAGGGGAGAAAAAAAATATTGATGCCAGAAGTATCCTCCGCCAGGTACCGTAAGATGGCATGCGAAGAACAAATGTAAACGTGTAGTTGTGCACTGCCTGATAGCAAAAGTGAAGAATGAAGTCAATGAAACTTTGTACGCAGACACCATTGGCGGGTATGTCTAAGTACAGTATTTCTTAACTGAACGGTATGTATCGCTGAACAGGTGCTTTTTAACATTTCTTGGTACAAAATGCTGATTTGAGTTTTTATTTTCATTGTTTCCTGGTGAATGTAAGCAAGCTTAGCCAAGAACTTGTTTCTTGTGCAGTCATTACTAATGTTACCTCTTATGTGTATAAATGCTCTTACATAGTGTGATTAAACTCCTCATTGTTTTGAACACATCTTTACAATGGGTCCAGTTACTATTTTTGGTTAATGCTCTTATGCCCTTTTGTGCAGTTTGAAAAGTGTGTTGCTAAATAAAGTGTCTTCGCCTTATAAGAGCTGACCTCGGATCGTAACACAAAACGGAAAGCTCATAATTTTGTAAGGCAAGTGGTATAATAAAATGTCAGGCTAATAATTAATTTAGGGTACTTCAGTGGGTACCTTTCGTTTCTCTGAGCTAAGATGTTTGCTAGTTTCGCGATTACTAAAAATACACGATGACTAATGATCGTGGAGCATCGTGCAATCAGTTTGTCAGTCAATGTATTTCGCCGGGTGTTAAAGAGATATCATTCTTGCTTCCACGAGCAGGTGGAATTCGTGGCGCTAATAGCTCCGAAGTGCGTTATGTCTGGATTCTAGATACTAAGAAATGAGCAGCACAAGCAGTATAGCTATTGCGAAGACGATTAGATTACTTATATGCAGTGTTCTGTAGGTCTGCTTCCTTTGTTGGCAGGTCGTCGAAGAAGAGCGGCGCCATGTACTCGGATTACTACGAGGAGCAGGACAATCCGACTATCACGCTGGCTCAGCGCTCCGTCTCTATGGTGAGTACAGTTGTCATTAATGCGAGACCGCTGTCTAGAAAGGAGAAATCTCAGCTGATGCAGAAGAATGGCAAAACGGTGCAATACGACAATCATGGCATGTCCAAATAGTAATTCACTTACACTCAGAGATGCTTAAGCAGATACTGTTTAAAGACTGCCACTGAAGCGCTGCAGTCGGCGATCAGTGTAAGAGTGCTGAGTGGTTTTTGACTCCCCAGGGCGCCAAAAGGTAGCATTCGTCCGTATTTATGTTTGTGATTAATTCTTAAATTATTTTATTGAAAACTGAAAAAATTCAGCAGCTTTCATCGTGCGGTACTGCTACCCGGTATAAGAAAGAGTAGGGCAGTTACGATGGGAAAAAAAAGACAGAAAATTATTCTCTTCCTCTGTACACGAACGAAGCGGAAATGAAACAATGTCAGGCTTGAATCGCACTGAACTTCACAGCGGCAGGGAACTTAACTGTTCACACTAGACCGAAGGTCAACAAAACCTCACGCATTTACCCGTGTACTGTGGTGAAAGTCAGGGTATGAGATGGCGCGTCTTATGAAAAGTCGGAACATACTCAACTGCAGAGATGATAGTTTGAATGAATTATCACAGACATTACTAAAGGAATTAGCAGTGATCGTAGAGTTTATTGGGTAAAGCAAAATTCTTAACATATGGTCTTGATAATAATAGTTACTTGGTAAATTTTCCACACTGATGAGAATTGAAAGAATACGAAAAGTGTCGTCCACACATTTCAAAACATAAACATTGACTTGCTCGTTAAAATACGCACTTACAAGAACATACAACAATATTCAGAAGGCAAAACACAAAACCTTTTTTCATTGTACTTTATGTTTTGATTTCTTTATAAGTACCAAAAAGTCAAAAACTGTATTTTGGTCCTTCAACAGAACTGGCTTCTTCATTGTTAAGAAAGATTTTTACTCATAATTGTTTCTTGTACTCAGTGCTTATTTACGTACATTGCAGACTTCTTCCTATGCCCTGCTATCTTTACGCTATATCGTTTTTCTCTTTCAGATATTTGGCTTCTTTTGTGCACGAATATTCATACGAAAAAATATCCAAGTTCTCATACAGCATTCCACTGCGTCATGAAAACCGCGCAAATAATAAAACAAGGCTGTTCATGTTTCAGCCATTCATCCTGAGTTCCTACTTTAGTTATGTTTTCGTATAGACAAAACTAAATCCGGCTTTCGCAACTGAAAACAATTTTGTTATTGATCAAACATGTTTCACACATGCATACCTGTAACGTCATGTGTTGCGTGCAAGACGGTCCACGTGGATGCCACCATTTGAAATCCTTTCTGGATGGTTTGACATGCTGTCCCGCGACATCCAGTGTAAACCGACCTTCATACACTGCGACGCAGGCTCCAACATATACTGGCTTCGGTAATACACGAATGGAAATACTCGTAGGCATATGTTCAGCTTACCGTGTGGCCTGATAATCAAGACCAACGACTAGAATCCGACAGTTTACTGTTACCGAAACAGAATTTGAAACATGCCGGTAGGTAATTCCTTTCAAGATTTTTTTGTGCAGTTTCTTACTGCAGTGTTCCAAAGTATTTAACGACAGTGGAATGGTTGCAATGAGGTTTCGTGAGCAGCTTTCGTGAGGAGGGCGGCGTTCTTCGTGGTTTGTATACCAAATTTACGTTCGCAGTTATTTTCATTCTCTGTATGTCCAAACAATAACAATACCTGTCTCTTTTGTAACATACAAAAGGGCAAACACTTCTCCTGAGCCTCGCCAAATGCTCGTAACAGCATCTAAGTGGATGCCGCATTAACTAACAAATAAATCGTAAACGACACTTCGAAAGGCGTTTTCTGCGTCATATTTCGTTAATACAAACGTAAAATGTCAGAAGATGAAGGTCATGCGAAATATTAAGGTGTGGTTTTGAGAACACTTACCTTACTGAAACATTAACGATCCGACTCACAAGCAATTAGTGAACGGAGAGTTAATTTCATCTTGTTAAACCGAATCATTTCTCGGCAATTCATACAAATAAAAAGGTAAATGTAAATTAATGTTGTGTTTTCCATCAATCGTCCCGCGTCAGACAAACTTTAATATTTGGACAGCACGCTAAAGGAGAGGCAGGTGACAAGTATGCAGCGGTATGAATTATTCCGGCCATTTAATTATCCACTAGTTGTGACTCCCATTTCCAGCACCGGGTATTTTACTTTTTAAATTGGACGCCCACGGACTAGTACCTCATCGCTGTGAAAATATAGTGTGTACAGAAAGATAAAACAGCACGCCAACAGAAAGGCCGTATGTCTGAAAATCATTAGAATTAGGATCAAAGAGGTGTCCCAAATTCTCAACGGAGTACTTTGAAATCAGAAAATAATGATAGGAAATGAATCTTCAGTTGTTTGTTGACTAAAATAAATTACATATCACATCTAAGGCTTAGGCTAAGGCTTATAGCAATTGTTCCAAGTGACGACCACCAATCTTGCTGCACGTATTACGACAAAATCACTGACAGATTATGAAAACAAACATAATCACAGATAGCACCAGGTATCCAAAGGTAATATTCGTACGAAAACTATCGTTCCCTCGTATTGTTTCTTGTAAATAAGCAGTCGTAAGATATCAGACATGAGGGGAAATTTCAAATGATCACTGCTGTCGGTAATTCGGCGTATAATACAAAGCAAGCCTCAAAAGTTCGAATGGGATGGTGGTTAAACAGCTTTATTTTCAAAAATCCTGAAAATATTGGCTTTAGAACAATGTTATTAAATGATTGAATATGCTAAATAGAAGATACGAGCTCTTTTGTAGCAAATAACGTCAGAAATAATCAGTAGTTTGTCAAACATGAAAGTAGATTAGTTATTTTTTTTACAAAATCTCAAAAAGATGGAAACTGCTTGTAATCACGCCATGTAAATGGTCGGCATTTTCACACAGCAACAAACACAATATTATATTCACGCAAAAATTCTGCTCGATGTATGGTGCAGTTTATGCGTGAATCAGTAACTTGCGGACACACGAAAAAAACATCGCCACACTTCTGTATATTAGTACAGATTATTTCCCTCGTAACTCTACACCCACAGAATGATCGGTTACCGGCACTGCAATGGTAAACTGCATAGATAACGAATAACTTTTTTCAGCAACAAGAACAATATATATTGTCCATTTTTAATGTTTCCCGTCGTGTCTTAGTTACGTCTACATTCTTGGAGATGCAGTTCGTCTCTGCAACTACACGAAAAGCTGTTTGTTTCGTGCCACGCGCGTTTCGTTTCTTCTTAATTATGAAGCATGTTCATTCGACTGTACTGCATGTTTGTGTTACGTATATAAATATTGCGTTATATAATGATTACTGGCACCTGACTATATCACTGTTTTTTGTTATTCTTCTACTGTTAGGCGAGAAACATCTTTTGGAGAGCAAACTAGCTTAAGTTACTATTTCGTTGTACTTACGATTTTGTGATCTAATTATGTATCGTCCTGGAGCTGTACTTAGTTTTCCTGCGTACACCAGAATGTCCAATTTTAGACGTTTTTGAATACGTTTCAGCTGAACACTTGATCATTACGTGTCGATTGTGTGTTTTCTGTATACAGTGTTGCCAACTTTCGCTGCGTGTTTTTCGTTCGTCTTTTGTTCACGATGTGATGTCTGTCTGCAGATTGATACTCGATTGTTTTTATATGTGTGCGTGTGTCATTGTTTGTAGTGGCGTCCGCTCTAGGAAAAGGAGTCGGACTTCATCTTTGCTGAACACATAATAAAACAGCATGAACTATCTAACATCGATCAGGATATAGCAATTATTAGAATGAACAACAAATTACAACAGAAAACTAACATTACAAGAAAATTTTCACGTACAAAGAGCCCATGGAATGAACAAAGAGGCAGTAAATGACCTTATCAATATAAGTAACAACTCTCTGGTCATGTTAGCCACTAAAACGATGACAAACAGAGACGCGGAACATAATCAGACTAGATATAACTTAATGTCCACACCATAGAAACCGACCTTGTGACTGATTACTTTCCATTCGCTCAAGCCACTCTACAGATATTGATTTGAATAATGGTAAAGTTGTAGACGATGTGCATGGTTTCACAGTAATCCAATGGTTAGTACTGTAAAGCCTATTCCGTGGTAATGTGGTGCTTTTAATCATTTTGATTCATTTTATAGCAGTCCAGTCCTCGCCCTTTTTAAGGACCCGCGGCGAAAAGGATCCACGTCAACTCTCCGCAAGCCCGTAAGAAGAAAAAGGAAAAAAAGGCGTTTTTGCTGTGGGTCGGGTCAGGCCTGAATTAGCGTAGTTTCAAGGCAGCGGTTGGCGTGGCGGAGATACAGAATGGTAATTTTCAGTTTTTACGTTACTAACACTGCAAATAAGCTGAAGTAATGCTTAGTATAGGCCTTACTGCATTTATTAACATGGTGTGAAAAGGAAAGGCAACGGAAAAAGTGGGATCTCAAATAAATTTCGAGGTAGGGATTCTAAGGCGTACACGGGAAATTCGTATAAAAATTATATACTTCTGTTATTTTACAGTTGATGATGTACACATGCCGGGTAATATTCATCGCAAAAACACAGGTCAAGTAGTAATTTTCTCGGCGTCTTGCACACAGTATAAATGGTTCAAATGGTCCTTGAGCACTATGGGACTTAAAATCTCTGGTCAACAGTCCCCTATAACTTAGAACTACTTAAACCTAACTAACCTAAGTACATCACACACATCCATGCCCGAGGCAGGATTCGAACCTGCGACCGTAGCAGTCGCGCGGTTCCGGACTGAGCGCCTAGAACCGCTAGACCACCGCGGCCGGCGCACACAGTATAAACGCCGCATTTTTACAATTATATGGTTGTTGTAAAAGTTTCTATACAAAAACAAATTGGCTTACATTGATAAAAGGTTCCCTCTCACTGCGCAGTTGGGCAGTAAACCACCCATAACGCTTCATTTCGCAAAATATTGGCGAGGATGGCTTGTAGAGTACACTGAATCGTATATTGATGCAGTCTTCTCGGGATGTAATTTATTTTTCTCTCTTGACGAGATAAGACCAGTTTTGAAGCCTTTTGATCAAGTTATTTAGCTAACGACGAAAACTGATATTGCAGAGTTGCCCTGGCAGTGTGCATTTGGAGGAATCACTTCAGTACTGCACGATGGCAATCCTTCTGGATCTTGAAATGTCTCGTGTAATTGTGAATTTGTTTGTCCTCCCCACGAGTCAATTAACACAAGAAATTTGTTTTCCTGCACATAGGGTTTAATCACATCAGCTACAATGTGATGAGCATTATATCTGTTTATCTGCAGCGTAAGTGACCAAAAATTAAAAATTAAAAACTTTTCGCATAGGGACTCGATGCCTCGCCAGGTCCTCACCAAAAATGCTACTTTCTCTAAACGTGCGGCAATCTTGAGTCCCCGCCTTCATTTCTGGCGAAGCCCCGCATATACCTTCAGTTTTGACGAAATCGGCGAATACTTGTAGGCGCGATCCCTTGGCAGATGAACTCCTGGATCCGACCACAGTGCTGGAAACCTACTACACTAACAATCACGTTTAGCCTCCAACTGGTTCTCCGGAAAATCATCGGCAATCTCAGCAAAGTCAAAAGCCTCCAGGATACTCTTCAAACGTTTATAAGTTTGAAAGTTAAACAAGTAGCAAACACTTCAGTTTTGACGGAGACAATACAGTCTGTCCATGTTTTGTTAAACATCAAGTCCATTTCTTCGACCAGCATCTGAAAGGTTTCTGTTGGATACCTTTCATGTTAATTTCTTAAATCTGTTGTCATTTACGGCATAAATTCCTCTTCTAAATTTACTGTGGTGTTTCTGACTATCTGGGAGGAGACTGAGCAGTGAAACGTGTTACTTTTACCCATAAACAAGAACGATCCGTCACACTACTACACTTTAAAACACAGTTTATATGTAATTCATTTCACACAGTCTCATACGGAACCTACATCCGGTTTCTTTTATATACTGTATATGACAGGATACTGTCATCCCCCCTCCCTTCTGTGTGAAAGAATGAATGAGCAAATGTATTTCTAGTGGCATGCTTGATTGTAGCAGACAAACCTGTCTGCTAGAGAACAGTAGGACCAACGTCGGAACAGGTGTAACGTCCCCTTAGAACAATTGTACATGACTGTGTTTAAACTGACACACAATATTTTTTTAGCGCAACGCAATCTGACTTTCAATAATCCCTACAAAACAATGGCCCTGACTAACTTTAACCTATACCTTTCCCAAATCACTTACCTCACAAAAATCTTCGTTACTCGAACTACTGCAATACAGCGAGCGCCACTACTGCCAGCTAAATAAAAGATTCAAACTACGGAAGGCACTAACTACTGATAGGGATAGTTAGCAAATGAAAGATATTAATAGAGAACAAACAATGTATTTACCTTAATAGTCATAATATATATAGCAGTTCATGACAAATTATAAAACTCCGCCATCTCTCTCCCCACATCCACCACTGCTGGCGGCTCACCTCCAACTGCGCAACGCTACGCGCTGTTCACATCCAGCTGCCGCTGCCCAGCACTACAATGGCAGACAACAATGCAAACTAGCCACAGACTGCACACAGTACAGCCAGTGGTTTTCATACAGAGCGCTACGTAACGTTGCCAATAAGAAAACATAAACAGCCTACTTACATAAAGAAAACATAAACAGCCTACTTACATAGCCCCCATGCTCCCCCAAAAAAATTTTACAAAATATTTTTGGGCAGTGGCCAATAATGATTTGATAAAATTTTTCATAATTACACTAACAAAGATATCCAATGCACACACTTATTGATACAATGTTGGTCAAAAGCTAAAATTTTCTCACAGTCCATAAAGACAGTCCTGATCATTCATCATAGTAAAATTGCAGTGTTTTATCAAAGTCTGAGCAGTAAAAGACAATGCACACGGAAGTAGTGGATGTCCATGCAGTCTTGAAGAAGTAGTGTTGTCCTTCCAACAGAAAGACAGTGCTGACTCTTGATATGCTGACAGGTAATGGGCCACAATGGAGCAAACCCACAGCAGAGTCATTCGAAGTTCTGACGAATATTGGTAGGTAGGTCATCACAGAGCAGACCCACTGCAGTCCTGGTAGAGAGTATTGGTGGGCCACCAGAGGTGCAGACCTACTGCAGTCCTTGTAGAAATAATGGTATTGGTGGGCCATCAAAGATGCAGACCCACTGTAGTCCTTGTAGAGACGGCCAGCAGCCATCTGTTGCAACTGTGCAGGTGCACAATCACCATTGAAGAGTCTTGCGGATAATAGAGCAAGTCCATAACCACCACTTGTGCACTCACAAAGTTTTTGGAATTGTCCTTAGAACCAGCAATGCTGTTATCCAGTCCCTTGCTGAATTATCAACACACATGTAAACACTAAGAGCCCCAACTTCTCACATATTGTCCATATACTATGACCAACAGAAACGTGTCCAGTGAAATGTAACTTACAAGTTACTTAATTTGATGAACTGGTGTCAATTACAATGTTATAACATGAGAATACAATTACAAAGGTACAAAATACATCATTAAAGAACATAACAATACAGATAACATTTTGTAGTACAGGCTTTACAACAGAATAGAAACAAACATATACATCAGTGTTACAGGAATTATGACATGAGTACATACATAAAAGATCAGAATAATTATTGAAACATCAACTTCACACATGAGCATTAAAACAAAACAGAATAAATAATGTCTAAGCATATTTATAAGGTAAATAACATATTATTAATGCCAATTATATTTGAGGAGAACAGTATTCCTCATCATAGTGAATATAGCTTAGTATTAGAGAAATTCTACAACATAAATCTTATTAGCTAAACATATAAAGACAGGAAGAACATAAATACACAAGGGTATACAAACATATAGAAGGATGACACAAAAGGAAAGGACAGGGTTTGTTTTACTACAGTATTTTGCATGGAGATCTCCCTTCGTTCATCATTATTCCCAAAAGTCCTATCTAAGCCTGCTTTCTGTATTCTGTTCACATCCTCTGTCAAAAATAGTTTTTCTCCACTGTACAGTATCCTTTTTTTTTTTTTTTTTTTTGCCCAAACCATTTTCATATAGCTTCTCAATACATTTCTTCCAAGTCATCATAGTTAGTTTCTTATATAGTCTACCCCTCTTAAGCTAACTTAAAACTACTGAGCTCAGATGCTAAACTAAGGGACGAGGCAATGCAGCAGCACATAACAAATTAACACAAACAGCAATGCAAAAAAATGGAAAATTGCAAAGCAAGCTACAGTAAATCTAAATTACCAAGCAATGCAACATTACAACTAATATGAGCCAATGTGCAGCAACAAGAAAACTAAATCCGTAGTAAAACTGGCTTAACAGCGTAATACAAAGTCAAATTCTGTAACATTATGCCTGGCAAACAGCAGCGGCTCACCTCCAACTGCGCAACGCTACGCGCTGTTCACATCCAGCTGCCACTGCCCAACACTACAATGGCAGACAACAATGCAAACTAGCCACAGACTGCACACAGTACAGCCAGTGATTTTCATACAGAGCGCTACGTAACGTTGCCAATAAGAAAACATAAACAGCCTACTTACATAAAGAAAACATAAACAGCCTACTTACACAGGTAGCTACGCTTTCTAGAAGCATAGAGGTTTCTATTCTTAGTATGGTCCTGTCCGTCCCTTGTCATGTTGGTATAGGCAGCTGCCTCTCTGGTCACTCAGTTTGTATTTGTGAAGCACGCTCGGTAGGAACCCAGGTCAGTCTGTCCGCGGCGATCGTCTGAAGTGGTAAGATCTCCAGCTAAGCGCGTGTCTGCTAAGTCCATAGGACAATGGATTTCTTAAGTTCTGCCTAACTGAAATTTTAATCACCTTTATTTCAGGTTTAGCTCTAAAATATCTAATGTTATCTTAAATTGCAACGCAGTGTAATTCGAGTGTGAAGTTCAGAATATCTTCCAGTAGTTGCTTTGTCACTACTTTGTGAGTAAAGTGGAACCACGTGTTGATCAGTAACTCTAACAAAGATCATCAATCTTAAATGCGAATGTGCGTGAGATTATAACGTCTCGTCTTGACAATATTTTTCAATATAGCAACTTTTCTTTATATTCAACGCACGTGGGGTGTACTTTGTGAGACCAGTACCACGTGCTTATACAATTGTTTGACCCATCAGGTTAATAGTAAGACGATAATAACCAGTTCGAGGTTTTTCTTTTGTAAATTGCGTTTCGATGTAATTTATTTTAATTATCAAAATTATTGTGGAGTTACACTCTTTGCGTAAACCAAGTTGACCACGTGAAGCATGTGGTGTAAGCATCAAAGTAGCCCTCAGCTATTCTTTTCGGGAAGATTTCACAGAGAGTTAGTATGAATTTAGTATACCAGTGTGTGATAATTTCATGACGGACAGGATTGCGCTACGAACGTAACTTCTTTGGGTGAAAATTGAATCGGTTACTTGTGGTTAATTTCCTCTTGGATATGTTTCAACGTTCTTCGTGTGTTATTTTACGAATGCAGTGTTGTATGTAGTATCCCAATCTTGGCTCCGTGTTTGATGTGTTCCGTAAGATTACAAACTCACATTTTCACAATCATAAATAAGGCACCAGTTTAGTTATGAATCAAGCTTAATAAGCTGAAATTTCAATGATCAATGTTAAAATAAATTTCCAAATATAAACTGATTTATTTCTTTTCATTTAAATTCATTTCAAGACAATTAATCTGTAAAAAACACACCACATGTCATAAAGAAAGCGTGTAAACCGTCTGAGGATGAATCACAACGATTCGAAACCGGTAACGGTACCCTTTGAATATATATATATATATATCACCGTTTGTCGTATGACTATTAAAAGATTATAATTAATGTTAGTCTGGTTGGGAATTTGGTAAGCTAGACTGGATACCCGGTGAAACAGTTGCGCAGTAATGCAAGGTTAACTTCCCCAGATAGCTCACAGCTTTTAACCCGCTTTTATTGTCTGTCAGCACCGCTTTCAGAACAAATTAATGCCAAAACATTACACATCTTCTTCAAGCCACTATCAGTCCCGATGTACCACAAAGCTGCCGATGATAGCAAATTCCACATGGGATAAAACACTGTGCGTTCAGCTTTCATAGTCACATCTGCCGATCTGCTATTGTTACAGCGAAACTCTCGCTCTCTTTCCTAGAATTTATCTCGTCGTGCACGGTCCTTTTTTTCCATTATCTCGCAAATTTTATTTTGTTTTAAGTTTGTCGCCGGAAGCCATTACCTTTCAACACAGTCTTTAGTTAACTAGGAGCTGAAGTTATGTGCGCTATCTGCCTATGAACTATGCAACGGTTCTTTAGTGTCACCGAGCGAGGTGGCGCAGTGATTAGCACACTGGACTCGCATTCAGGAGGACGACAGTTCAAGTCCTCTTCCGGCCATCTTGATTTAGGTTTCCCGTGATTTCCCTTCGCTTCAGGCAAATTCCAGGATGGTTCCTTTGAAAGGGGACGGCCGATTTCTTTCCCCACCCTTCCCTCATCCGATGCGACCGATCTTTGTTATTAACAATTACTGCAATTTGGGTACAAAAGATACATGCAATTTTGTCATATGATGACATGATGGAGACCGTGGCTGTTGTCTGAAGACAACTGTTGATGGTGTTGGGACAGCGACCAGCCACAAATTTACCTTCAGTTATGTTTGTAAGCTCTTTGTATGTATCAAAACATGTGGTAGGTGATAGAAATCTTCTCAGTGACAAATCTAAAGTGTTCAGTGAGAAAAATTTACGTGTGCAACAATAAGAATGCAGTGGGAATGTATTCACATCTGTTGGACGAATGTTATGAAAACAAACACTCCAAACCGACATTTCAAGACAATTAATCTGTAAAAAACACACCACATGTCATAAAGAAAGCGTGTAAACCGTCTGAGGATGAATCACAACGATTCGAAACCGGTAACGGTACCCTTTGAATAAAGGACCTGAAAGTAAATTTGTGGCTGGTTGCTGTCCCAACATCACCAACAAAAGAGTAAGCTCATGAAATTAACTCTTCAAACGAAATCAAGCTTCCACAACAGGACGGCCCAAGTCAGCACATCAGATCTACCAACTCTTGAGAAAGAAGAGCTCACCTGCACGTACTAACTACTCGACAACAATACTAACTTTGGAATCCAAAGACTCTATATTCGTATTTAGAAAATACGCTTCCGGTGGCAAATATTACAAACAAAAGTACCATCTCTCACAATATAAAAACCTTCCAACAGAAATCGAAAAGGCTACCTGCAGCCGCATGTGTTAGCAACCTCGGTTCCGGAGTTCTGCTTAAAGAGGATCCTCCTAATTAACAACTGTTCTTCAGCCTTCTGGTCACCCGACCGATGAAGCTAATTATTATAATGAATTATACAGAAGTGGAGTGTAGCCGTGGCATTGTTAATGTTTTTGCAAACAGTCGTGTGCAGTCTGTGCTGTGCCATATACGAACGTGGGTAATTGCCAATTATACGCCTGTACTTCCTTCCGCCACACACTTTCTGCCTGCGCGGTGGATGCTGCGCGCACGCCGACCAAACAATGGGTGTCTGACGAAGGACGGGACGTAAATCAAGCTCGACGCCCTCCCGTCGATTACACAACAAAAAGCGCAGACCCACAGCACGCAGGCGAGCGGAAGTGTTTGATAACCTGGGAACACACTGGCGCGGTATGTAACCAGCTGAATACTCTGTCGGCATTCCACGCTTTCTTCCGGCAAGTAATAAAACCTGGTACAAGAATAACGGGTACAAGCATTTTAACGCCAACGAACTGTGAGGGCGTGTTCACTAGCACGAACGACACACCGTTCCAGGCAGATTGGAAGTCAGTCGCCTATCAGTTACATTTCGTCGAGAGGAGATGATTGCAAAAGGATTTATGGCTGAGTTATTCTCATTTTAACCATAATATGCCGTAGAAACCCTGGGTAGTAGTTGGAAGAAAGCACAAGTCTCACCTTTCTACAAGAAGGACAACGGAACTGATCCACAAAATTGCAGTCTACACTAGCTTTGATCTGCTGTAGAATCTTATTCTGAGCTCAAACGTAGTGAGGTACCTGGAAATATCCTTCACACAAAACCCAGCAGGTGCTTTAATCGTACGACATCGTGAAAGCCACAGATCAAGGCAGTCAGGTAGATGCAGTATTTCTCGATTTCAGAAAAGCATTTCACTCATCAGCATACCAACGCTTAAAAACAAAAGTACTTTTACATGAGATGTAAACTTGTAAATTATAGATTGCAGCGATCAGTCGTCCTTTCTTAATTTTATTGTGCAGATCTAGATTTCGGCTAGAAGCTAGCCATTCTCAATGCACTATTATTTTAGCTCAATTCATCCAAAATTCATTGCACTGTGGATGAAGCCCGACCAACAGGGAGTTACATGCATTGAGTGAAAATAATAGTGCACTGAGAATGGCTATATCACAATATACCAGTCGCTGAGAGCAACAGCTTTCCGAATGGAAGGTAACCTGATATTATATGGGAGTATCAAACGAAATTTGTGAGCGGACAGAGAATGTTACCTAGAAGTCACTTCATGCGTGCATCAAGGAATTGTGTTTGGATCCTTGATGTTCATATCGTATTTTAAAGGCCTGGCAGACAATATTAATTGTAGCCTCAGAAGTTTCGTAGGTGATCCAATAATCTGCAATGACGTAATGCCTGAAAAAAAATAGCACAAATATTCAGTTGGAAACTCTGCTTTAAATTTTCAGTAATGTAAAGTTGTGCACAGCGCAACTGTTGTTACAATTGCAACAAATCACAGTTGGAAGCGGCCAGTTCATCAGAGTATCTCTGTGTTGCAATCTGTATGGGTATGAAATCAAAAAAATCGTATAGGAACAGTCGTAGGTAAAGTATTTGGCAGACTTCGGTTCATTGGCAGAATACTGGGAAAATACAATCAGTCTGTAACGGGGGATTGCTTACAAAAACCTCATGCGGTCCATCCTAGAATGTAGCTCAACGGTTGTGAGGTCCATGCCAAATAGGAGACATACGCACCGATCGACCGACAAGTTGGACGTGTGTGGACGCTTTGGCCAACCGACTGACCAACTTTTCCTGTTAGGCGGTCGGTTGGGTGCGGTCACCCCACAGCCGAACGCTGCCCCCTCTCCTCCCTCACCTATTTCATCCGATCCTAACCACCAAGAACGGAAACAATCCGGGGTCTAGCGATACCCCACCACGTCGTGTGAACTCTAACCAAGCGACAAACGAAAAGTCAGAAATGGAAGACCAATAGAAAAGCGCTATGTTTCACCTGCGTGCAGGTTTATATTCGATTTCTTACTAAAATTAGTTTTGGCACATTGAAGATCTATCCAAAATGTAACAAGTGAACTGGGCGACTTGTGCACCTCGATGCAGAGTGGAAGAAGGCCTAAACTACTATTTACACTTGGTTCCGCTTAAATTCAGGAGAATGTCGAAGAGATGAGGGGACCCGCTTTAGGGAGGGGAGTACAATTTAGGGCTCTTTCGTCTATTCCTTGCTTGTCACAAGCGTTTGCTGTTTATTTCTGAATATGTTGCGATTTCGGAGGATGCGATTAGGCAGGAACCTGAAAGTACAGTTTAAATGGCATTTAAATTCTTCGTTGTCACAAATATTTAATTGTTTTTTCTGCGAATATTTCGCGATTTCTGAGATACTCTCACTCAACCTATTTCACTCTTTTGTTCGTCCGCACCACTGGAACTAACCATGCTGAATCTGCTGCGAGCATCAAACACGCAAAAACAAAGCGAGAATACAAAGCTTGTGTTAGCTCAGTTTAAAACATAAAACTTGCACGCAGGTGAAACATAACGCTTTTCGACTGGCCGTCGAGTTCCGACCGTCCATTGGTCGCTTGTTTAGAGTTCAGACGGCGTGTGGAGGTTACCGCTAGACCCGTGTTGTTTCCGATCTTCATCCCAACCACCACTTCACCCAATAAATTGTACTGCGCGCAGCGATGTAACGCAGCCAGCCGCCAAAAGTTCGTGTTTCGTCACTGCGGCGCTGTAATCGCTGAGCAAGATCGGGCGGGACAAGAGTAGGCTGCACACAAAACTGCCCGGTCAGTCGGTCGGTACGTGTGATGGGCCCTCGACTGGACACACTGAACAATACAAAGAAGGGCTGCACAATGGTCCGCGGAAGAGCGAGATGGAGATGCTGATAACCCTGAACTGGCAGACTCCTGAAAGTAGACATCAGCAATCCCGCGATAGCTTACGTATAAGTTTTCAAGAATCTGCACTAAGTGAGATATCTAGAAATATCCTGTACGGACAATAGAAACAAGACATGACTTATTTCACAGTGGTTCGCAAAGCATAGATGCAAATGTAGAATGAACGTTGGTTCAGTTCAACACTCTGTTCGTCTTCTTACTGATAAATATGTATACGAAAGGCACCATCCCGGCATCCGGCTTAATTGATTACTCAAAACCCGCAGCTCGGTGCTCATATGAGGATATGAACTCTGCTACCCCCGAATTCGAGACCAATGTCTTAAACTCTACGCCACCTAGATCGCTAACGCTACGCAAGGAGGAGGGGTAGGAAATCAAGCAGGTAAAAAGACGAGGACTAGTAGAAATCCTTCGGTAACAGAAGAGATACTGAACTTAATTGATGAAAGGAGAAAATATAAAAATGCAGTACATGAAGCAGGCAAAAAGAAATACAAACGTCTCAAAAATGAGATCGACAGGAGGTGCAAAATGGCTAAGCAGGGATGGCCAGAGGAAAAATGTAAGGATGTAGAGACTTATCTCACCAGGGGTAAGATAGATACTGCCTACAGGAAAATTAAAGGGACCTTTGAAGAAAAAAGAACCACTTGTATGAATATCAAGAGCTCAGATGGAAACCCAGTTCTAAGCAAAGATGGGAAAGCAGAAAGGTGGAAGGAGTATATAGAGGGTCTATACAAGGGCGATGTACTTGAGGGCAATATTATGGAAATGGAAGAGGATGTAGATGAAGATGAAATGGGAGATACGATACTGCGTGAAGAGTTTGACAGAGCACTGAAAGACCTGAGTCGAAACAAGGCCCCCGGAGTAGACAACATTCCATTGGAACTACTGACGGGCTTGGGAGAGCCAGTCCTGACAAAACTCTACCATCTGGTGAGCAAGATGTATGAGACAGGCGAAATACCCTCAGACTTCAAGAAGAATATAATAATTCCAATCCCAAAGAAAGCAGGTGTTGACAGATGCGAAAATTACCGAACTATCAGTTTAATAAGTCACGGCTGCCAAATACTAACGCGAATCCTTTACAGACGAATGGAAAAACAAGTAGAAACCGACCTCGGGGAAGATCAGTTTGGATTCCGTAGGAATGTTGGAACACGTGAGGCAATACTGACCCTACGATTTATCTTAGAAGATAGATTAAGGAAAGGCAAACCTACGTTTCTAGCATTTGTAGACTTGGAGAAAGCTTTTGACAATGTTGACTGGAACACTCTCTTTCAAATTCTGAAGGTGGCAGGGGTAAAATACAGGGAGCGAAAGGCTATTTACAATTTGTACAGAAACCAGATGGCAGTTATAAGAGTCGAGGGGCATGAAAGGGAAGCAGTGGTTGGGTAGGGAGTGAGACAGGGTTGTAGCCTCTCCCCGATGTTATTCAATCTGTATATTGAACAAGCAGTGAAGGAAACAAAAGAAAAATTCGGAGTAGGTATTAAAATCCATGGAGAAGAAATAAAAACTTTGAGGTTCGCCGATGACATTGTAATTCTGTCAGAGACAGCAAAGGACTTGGGAGAGCAGTTAAATGAAATGGATAGTGTCTTGAAAGGAGGATATAATATGAAAATCAACAAAAGCAAAACAAGGATAATGGAATGTAGTCGAATTAAGTCGGGTGACGCTGAGGGAATTATATTAGGAAATGAATCGCTTAAAGTAGTAAAGGAGTTTTGCTATTTGGGGAGCAAAATAACTGATGATAGTCGAAGTAGAGAGGATATAAAATTTAGACTGGCAATGGCAAGGAAAGCGTTTCTGAAGAAGAGGAATTTGTTAACATCAAGTATAGATTTAAGTGTCAGTAAGTCGTTTCTGAAAGTATTTGTATGGAGTGTAGCCATGTATGGAAGTGAAACATGGACTATAAATATTTTTGACAAGAAGAGAATAGAAGCTTTCGAAATGTGGTGCTACAGTAGAATGCTGAAGATTAGATGGGTAGATCACATAACTAATGAGGAGGTATTGAATAGGATTGGGGAGAAGAGACGTTTGTGGCACAACTTGACTAGAAGAAGGGATCGGTTGGTAGGACATGTTCTGAGGCATCAAGGGATCACAAATTTAGTATTGGAGGGCAGTGTTGAAGGTAAAAATCGTAGAGGGAGACCAAGAGATGAATACACTAAGCAGATTCAGAAGGATGTAGGTTGCAGTAGTTACTGGGAGACGAAGACGTTCGCACATGATAGAGTAGCATGGAGAGCTGCATCAAGCCAGTCTCAGGACTGAAGACCACAACAACAACAGTATGTGGGAAAATGAATTCGACGAGAAATAACTCAACTGCATTATTTCTCCAGTTAATATTGCCATCAAAATATAGCACGAAACTCTTTGAACCTTCTACTCTATAAGAATTGAGGAAAAAATAGCGTCATACTAACACTACGAAATTTGCAGATCGTATGTGATTCTGTACGTTTATGGCAATATTATGTATGAATAGAAATTACATAGTTATCTCTTGTGATCTAAAACACGCTGAAATCGTATGGGCGATTTGGGCAGCAGGATAAGTGCGATCTGAATGGTACTAGGACATCATTACGCATCTTCTTAGTATTAGTATAGAGTATCGCTAGACAACTGGATACTGTAGGTGAATTAAGAAACTCATGTGAGAGTAGGCCTCTGTAAGCCTTATCGTTCAAATTAATCGTGTGTTCTTCAGTGGCGGATTAGAACTGTTCAGTACGTACAAGGGCTCTTGTCATCCGAATACGACTTACTGGTGGGGTTAAATCAACAAACGATGACTGGGCAAATCCTGCAGTTCCTGAGTTATGTAGGAAGAAACGAGCCAAACAGTAATGTGCGAAACATTCCATCTCAAATAACGGGGGTTGTCATTGTGCAGGTTGGTTCGAAAAGGCGCATCCGACTCCACATCACTATACCTTCTAGGCGAACGACGATAGAAACTTAGGTTGAATATTAACTTATACGTAGAACTACAAATTATTTTTTTCTTTGTTCCAAAATGGCTCAAATGGCTCTGAGCACTATGCGACTTAACTTCTGAGGTCATCAGTCGCCTAGAACTTAGAACTAATTAAACCTAACCAACCTAAGGACATCACACACATCCATGCCCGATGCAGGATTCGAACCTGCGACCGTAGTGGTTGCTCGGCTCCAGACTGTAGCGCCTAGAACCGCACGGCCACTCCGTTTGTTCCAAAAGAATCACCCGATTTTACAAGGACATATTTTAATTTTATGCAGATGCAGCCTTGGGTTGCTTTTTACAATTACGTTCGGGATCCAAGTTTTCATTTCTCCGTCACAGCTGTTCAATGTCCCCTCCAGCGGACGCAATCCAAAGAAGTAGACAATAGTCAAAACTCGTCCCATACTTTGCGAATGTTTCTGGAGTTACTGCATTCACTGCTGCTGCTATGCAAAGTCGCAAAGTTATTAGAAGAGGAAGCAAGTAGGCGGATGCTTTCACAATCCCCCCCCCCCCTTCCTCCTACTCCTCCCACACAAAATAAATCGCATACCGCGAGATCAGGCGCTCTTGAAGGCCAGTGGTGCGATATCCACACATTGTAGGACGTCCAGGCCGTACTTTCGCCGAAAATCACGCCGCACAGTTTAACGGAACTGTACCTGTTGTAACGGAGAACACAGAACACCTTTTTGTTGGTGTTTTACTGCTGTATCAACGCACATCAAGTAATGAATGAGAAACCAATCGAGCGAGCTAGTTGCCCCAGGGAGACAACTACCGCCAAACACAAGAACCGACAACTTACCACTGGTGTCAAGGTAAACTTTTAGTATCGATCAACAAGTTAAAAGCTAGCCCAGGTTTTGTCTTGATTCATGTAGATGATTCTGAAATCAGATATAACTTTTTGAAACATCCTACATTTCAAGCTTTATTCTCGTCATCAAGTAGCCGTTCATAACACAGCTATTAACCAGTTAAGTAGCCACTGTGACTCTCTCCTCTCATTTATCTCCTTTGGCGCTATGACTAAATCGCCTCACCAGCCCAAATCCTTCAGTGTGCTGATGACAGCGCTCTCCTAGCCCTCAACCCTACAATTCGGAAATCCCAACGACCCCTCCAAATGCACCTCAATCTGTTTAGCTCCTAGTACATCCAGGCCTCTTCAAGATCAACCCTTCTACAACCCAGGTACAAATTCAGGACGAGCCACCTGCAGCTTTCACCTCCGTGACTTCTACCACATCATTTACAACCGTTATACCCTATTAACTAATATAGTACAGTATCTTGGACTAACCCTCGACCGTCAACTAACGTTGAAGACTCACCTATTAACCATCCAACAAAATGCCCACAATACACTAATACTACTGACTGACCGAACTTAGGGATTACATGCCTGCATTGTCCTCCACACTTGCAAAACCTTGATCCGAGCCATCCTCCCTTATGTAAATGTTTCCTGGATATTCGCTCCACGAAGTTCCATCAGTTCCTCCAAATTCTTGAACGTCATGCACTCCACCCTGCTTTCCGCAACCGTTCCGCCCCATGCGGAACCTCCACAGTCTCATCAAACACAACCCTACTTACCGATATCGAACACCTCCGCATACGCTACTCTATCCGCGGATTACAGTAGCCCCATTGATTCCCCTCTGATCACCATTCCTGGTATGCTGCCGCGCCTTTACAAACACATCCAACTGCCCCTACAGCTACACGCACTCATCCCAACGCAAATTCAACTGACTATCTCTCGCAGTGAAATCCGCCCCGATATTTATCTGTCTTACCATCTATTGCATAACTCCACATCAGGGCTTCCCCTTCTGTCTTCCATCTCCATATCTCTCCACCCATTCTTCTCCTGTTAGGCACTAAACTCCTCCGTTTCCGTGTTTCCACTGTTCACTCTAACACCTTCCTTCATTTCCATAGATACAGCCCCACCCACTCCCTCCCCCCCCCCCTCCTCCCTGTAGAACACCCAATGTTTTGCTTCTCCACAACCATCTTCTCCCCAGTGCAGGTTCTTCAGCTTTACAGTGAAATTGCAATGCTCTTTTTTAATGAACGTCCCAGTCCTTTTTCAGCGCGTTATAAATACGAGGGTTGCCCTGAAAGTAATGCACGGCATTTTTTTTCTCAACCGAAAACAACGCTACGAATGCGAAACGTTGCTTATGTATTGACGAGCGCGCCAAGTTTCCGTCACTTCCGATGGACAGCGTAGCTGCAGGAGATTTCAAAATGGCGTCTGTAGGTGACGTACGTTACAAGCAACGTACCGTCATTGAATTTCTCACTGCAGAGAAAGAAATTGTGGTTAATATTCAGAAATACTTGTGCAAAGCCTATGGGGCATCCGCTGTCGACAGAAGTACAGTTAGTCGCAGGGCACGGATGGTGAGGTCATCATAAGGCGGTTCGGCGGAGCTTCACGATTTGCAGCGGCCCGGGAAACCATCCACCATCACAGCGAGCTGATTTAGTCATTCGCGAGAACAGACGCATTACGGCTCGGCAGTTGGCGCTGCATCTGTCAATCACCAAAGGAATGCTATTATCCGCACTCTTGGATATTCAAAAGTGTGCGCAAGATGGGTCCCGCGGTATCTAACGGTGGATCACTAATCGCACAGAAGAAACATTTGTCTTGTTTGTTGCACGTTTTGAAGCTGAGGGGGAGGCCATCTTGTCCGGATTGTGACAGGTGATGAAACCTGTGTTCACCATTTTGAGCTCGAAACAAAACGACAGTCGATGGAATGGCGCCATTCCCACTCCTCATAGAAGAAAAAATTCAAAACAACTGCTTCCGCCTGTAAGGTCATTATCACCATGTTCTGGGACTGTAAAGGTGTGATGTTCGTTAATGTGATGCCAAGAGGCAGCACCATTAATTCAGAAGCATATGTCAACACATTAGCAAAACTCAAGTCGCGCTTCCGGCGATTTCGGCGCGTTGTGGCCGAGCGGTTCTAGGCGCTTCAGTCTGCAATCGCGCGACCGCTACGGTCGCAGGTTTGAATCCTGCCTCGGATATGGATGAGTGTGATGTCCTTAGGTTTAAGTAGTTCTAAGTTCTAGGGGACTGATGACCTCAGCAGTTAAGTCCCATAGTGCTCAGAGCTATTTGAACCATTTTGGACTGATGGCCTCAGAAGTTCAATCCCATAGTGCTCAGAGCCATTTGAACCATTTCTCTCTCTCTCTCTCTCTCTCTCTCTCTCTCTCTCTCTCTCTCTCTCCCCTTTTCACATACACACACACACACACACACACACACACACACACACACACACACACACACATATATATATATATATATATATATATATATATATATATAATTAATTTCAGGCATAGAAATAGCAACCTCAGATGTTAAGTCCCATAGTGCTCAGAGCTATTTGAACCATTTTTTATTTCGGCTCCATACCAACCCAGGAGCTGTTTTGCCGCAACACGATAACGCTCGTCCCCCCACAGGTCTGAGGACTGCTGAACACATCCCCCTACAGGGTTGGACAGTGTTAACGCATCCAACCTACGGCCCTGACCTACCCCCTCGGACTTCCACTTGTTTGGGCCATTAAAGGATGCATTTCTTGGAAGAAATTTTGAGGACGATGAGATGATTCACACAGAGAAGCACTGGCTCCGACACCAGGACAAGGACTGGTACCGCCAGGGCATACACGCCCTTGTCTAGCGCTGGAGGAAGCCCATAGAACGGGATGGAGATTACGTGGAAAAATAGGGTGTGTAGATACAACACCCATCTTTCGTGTGTGTAATTCTCATTATGTTTACAAAAGAATTGTTTAGGAAAAAAATGCATTGCATTACTTGCTGGGCAACCCTCGTATTTACTTCTTTATCTTTATCTATAAGTCTTTTTGATTTCAATTTTTTTTTTAAAAAAAGAAGAAAAACACGTTGTATTTTATGTAAATAGTATCGCATAATACTCATAGGTTTTAAAAACGTTTTTAAGTTTGCATCTTTAAATATTGTTACAAGTCTATATTGTAGAAGCTTTTGGCCGAAGAGAGGGATATTATGCCGCTGGCAGCGCTCTCCTCACCCACATGGGGCGAGGACGACGAAATAAAAAAAATAGCGGCTGTAAAGGTGCGGTTCCTGCGTGTGAACAGCTGCCGAATGGAACATGTTGCACGAGTAGGTCTAACGCTCGGCAGGGAGAAGCCGCACCCGCTAGGAGAAATCCTCTCCGCGACGTGAGCACTGTCGGTCGCTAGAGGTGGGAACCGGTAGCGATTGTCTGCGTGTCCGAGGAGTCCAGCGGCCGACTCGGCTGCTGTCATTATGTGTCATTAGGCGCACCTGCACGAGTATGTATCACACGCCATTAATTGGGTTTTCCTTTCCGGGCGCCGGCACTATTAGCTCAATCGAGTGGAGCCTGACAAATTGGCACACTGCGCGGAGCTGCGGCCTGTCTGCCTCCTTGGATGGTCCCACGCGCTACCGCCATGTACTGATTACAGTCTCGTTCCTTACCTTTCATTTGTCCGTGTCCCAATGGTACACATGTTGTAGCAAAATACGTCGTTTCGAACTCAGTGCCATATTTTACATTTTCTTGTTTCTCTGCAAGTAAACCCATCAGTTGTTATTTCCGCCGTATAAATAGTCTGGAGTTTTGGTTCTCTGGAACAGTTTTGCAACGTATGAAAACAGTTCGTTCCTGTTGTGACGGCATACTTTTTCGTAAGCCCTGCACATCTTCTTGGTAAATTTAAGTGATATATTCTTACCTACATCTACATGTGAACTCTACAAACCACTGTGAATTGCATGGCGAAGGGCACGTTCCATTGTACTAGTTATTACGGCTTTTTCCCGTTCCATTCACATATAGAGAACGTAAAGGATTATTGCTCGAATGCCTCTGTGATTGCTTGCATACGCGATGCCTACGGGAGCGATAGTTTCTATTTCCAAAATAGGACAAATGGAGCAACTAGCAACTAGATGCCCCTACGTTCTTCCAAAACTGGTTGTTGGAAATATTAATTCTAAAAACGGTGAATAAAGTACAAGATCACTTATGAAATACTTCAGTTTATCTAATAACTTTTTTTTCTCTGCCTGAACTGACAACTGAAAATTCATGCTAGGATCACATTTTGAACATGAATATCCGCTTTCTGTAGCAGTCGCCTTATCATTAGTCTATCGACGCACGCTTTCTGGCGCGACCCAAATTCTCAGTGTCACTCTTCATTCCCTCCAATATGTCCAGTTTTCGGTTTGTGAGCATTTAATATCTTACACATACTACTTCTGCATACATCGATGGTTGCCTGAACTTCTTCAAATTTCGATGCCAAATCAGAATACCTTTACTCACAGTAGAAATGACTATTGTATTACATAATCTGGAAGTGTAGCAGATAGTTATATACGAGCCTGAGTGAAATGTAAATTTGTATAGCTATACCTTTGTACATGCCGGGTACGTGACTGTTACAGCACAAACGAAAGCAGCGAGTAGAGGGCAATGAAACAAGCAAATAATCCTAATACATATTGTAATATTGTAACTCTAATTTGGTATGCTGATGTGTAAGGTTGTTACTTTAATTTACTATGCTGAAATCTGTAATATTGTTACTTTAATTTACTATGCTGAGATCGGTGCTAATGGACAATAAAAGCTGGGTTAAAAGCCGTGATCTGTCTGGGGACGTTAACCGTGGATTACTGGGCAACTGTTTCATCAGATATTTAGTCTAGGTTTACCAAGCAGACAAAACCGGTAATATATATATATATAAAAAGGAGAATTTAAATAAAAGGAAAGAAATCAGTTTCTATTTGGAAATTTATTTTAAGATTGTTCATTGAAATTTCAGCATATTATACGTGAGTTATAACTGAGCTGGTGCCTTATTTACGATTGAAAAAATGTGAGATTGTAATCTTACGGAACACATAAAATATGGAGCCAAGATTGGGAGACTGCATACCACACTGCATTCATAAAATAACACACGAAGAACATTGAAACATAAGCAAGAAGAAATTAACCACAACCAACAGATTCAGTTTTTTTACCCAAAGAAATTACGTTCATAACACAATCCTGTCCGTCATGTAATTACCACACACTGGTATACTAAATTCATATTAACTCTTTGTGAAGTCTTCGCAAAAAGAATAGCTGAGGGCTACTTTGATGATTACACCACATGCTCCACGTGGTCAACTTGGTTTACACAAAGCGTACAACTCCACAATAATTTTGATAATTAAAATACATTAGATCGAAAAGAAATTGACAAAAGAAAAACCTTGAACTGGTTACTAACGTCTTACTATTAACCTGATGGGTCAAACAGTTATATAAGCACGTGGTAGTGGTCTCGCAAAGTACACCCCACGTGGGTTGAACATAAAGAAAAGCTTAAAGAAAAGTTGCTATATTAAAAAAATATTCTCAAGACGAGACGTTATAATCTCACGCACATTCGGATTTAAGATTGATGAACTTAGTTAGAGTTACTGATCAACACGTGGTTCCACTTTACTCACAAACTAGTAACAAAGCAACTACCGGAAAATAATCTGAACTTCACACGATAATTACACTGCGCTGCAATTTAAGATAACATCGGATATTTTAGACCTAAACCCGAAATAAAGGTGATTAAATTTTCAGTTTGGCTGAACTTAAGAAATCCATTGTCCTACGGACTTAACAGACACGCGCTTAGCCGGAGATCTTACCACTTCAGACGCTCGCCACGGCCACACTGCAACTGCCCTACTGCCGAGCGTGCTTCCTCAGGGTGGCTCACAAAGACCAACGGAAGTGTCCAGAGGGGCAGCTTCCTATACCAACATGACAACGGACGGACAGGACCATACTAAGGATAGAAACCTCTTTGCTTTTAGGAAGCGTAGCTACCTGTTCCGACGTTGGTCCTACTGTTCTCTAGCAGACAGCCTTGCCTGCTACCCTCAAGCATGCAACTAGAAATACATATGCTCATTCATCCTCTCACACAAAAGGGAAGGGGGATGACAGTATCTTATCATATACAGTATATAAAAGAAAGCGGATGTAGGTTCCGTATGAGACTGTGTGACATGAATTACATATAAGAATTACATATAAACTGTGCTTTAAAGTGTAGTAGTGTGACAGATCGTTCTTGTTTATGTGTAAAAGTAACACGTTCCACTGCTCAGTCTCCTCCCAGATAGTCAGAAACGCCACAGTACATTTAGAAGAGGAATTTATTCCATAAATGGCAACAGATTTAAGAAATTAAACATGAAAGGAATCCAACAGAGACCTTTCATAACCCCAACGCTCCGGGAAAAGACTGTGCAGGGAATTTTCTAGCCATGCTAGGACATTCCCAAGCAGGCTTCTCACACCCTACTTAAACCAAAAGTGTAAAAGAAAAGGCAAAAGGACACCAGCTACTTGCTAAAACACAATAATTTCAACACATCTTTAGAATCTACCAATTTCAAACAGAAAAAAAAGAACACAATCTGTGACACCTATTTAAAAGGTAGTGTAGACCTAATTCGGTCAGCAAGTAAAAACAATGGTTCCTGTGTCATTAATATGAAAACAATTTCTGGTCAATTTCTGGTTGTTACCCTTATGGAGTTCACCAGTATTTGCTCATTGCAAGAGCCAACTGATCACAGGAAAATTTATGACTGTTTATTAACAAGCAAAATTTATGAAAATAGCAAAGGTGCCACAGCAATTAAAAAAAGAACATCAAATAACATCGGTATTAAAAAGCAGAACATAACAATGCACAATCTGCAAAAGCAACAAAATGATAAGAGAAAAAAACATGTTTTACAAAGTGGTTATCGCAAAAAAAATTCTATATCGTATAAAATTAATAATTTGTAGAATTAAAATAACTATGTGGCACTCATTTAATCACTCTACTATATTTCAATTAGTTAGCAAACCATGAGCACTGTGTCATTATACTGAAACTACAATAATTATGTGATTATTACCCTTAAGGGGTTCCTCACAGTAAATATGCCCCATGCAAAGGCTAATCGATCACAGTTCAATGAGAATAAAAAGCTATCTGACTGATAAACAAAGCAATGCCACAGCAATGAATTTACGAAACAAAATATCACAAATCTAATACATCACACAAAAACAAACATTGATAAATAAAACAGTACAATAGTCAACATCTAAAACAAAAGAACACCTATAAATAAAACACCTGCAAAATACAAGGGTCAAAGTCTAAAAAAGATAAATAGAACACCTGCAAAATACAAGAGTCAGTCTAATAAACACCAATAAATCGAACTCCTGCAAAACACACGAGTCAGAGTTTCTCTGACAGAAACACACGTATATGCACTGGACTAAGAACCGTATAATCACTGTTCACTGACACACTCAGTAGTTCCACTGTTCCGAGGCACAATATAAGGGAAAGGGGGGGGGGGGGTTCGTCGCCGCAGCTGTCAGTAGGGATTTTTGTCCATCTGTTGCGTGCGATCCCGCCGTCTCTGCCCTCTCATGAAGTTTCTCTCGTGTCACGTACATCTCGATTTGGTTCCATGTTTGTATTGTCAAATTCGTGCGGTATCCTCGTTTGATACGCCAGGTTGATATTCTCGGGCAAGGATGACACTTAATGGCTCTTCTTTTGTGCCACCCTTAGCGACCAGAGAACATCGAACCAAGATTTACTGTCGCTTGACAGTAGGCATCCATCAGGAAATGTCGATAGGCGTCGTTGACGTCTGCAAGTTTCTCTGGGCAGTACCTGTCAAAAGGCTCCACGCCCCTTGTGTTGTTTCACCGCGGCCGTCTCGTCACGGTCGCGAGCGTGTGGTGCGTTGCCAGCAGATGGATTTCCGCGCGGTGGACCGCTCGCGCATCTCAGGTCATCGCCTCGAGGAAAGGTCGCCCGGGGCGGCCGCCCATTAGCTCCAGGTACAAGGGAAAGTGTTTGCCGCTTACTCTCCTTTTGTTGTCGGCCGCGCTCCCAAAGTGGCCCGGATGACAGCGTGTCCCGCTGGGAAACCCGCCAGTTTACAACTAGTCCGGCTGCTCCCGCTGTCTCTTAAGAGTTTTGCCGGTTCGCTTTCAGGTTCTCAACTGCATTCACAGAAATTTTTCATCATCCTTATGTGATTACACAATGTCATACATAATACCACTTAGTATTGTCTTTCACAATTTTTAAGAACAAAGTGAGACTTAATATTTTTTTTAAATAAAAAAATTAGATGAATCGACAATATAAAATAAAATTTAAATGACTTGACAATGTAAAAAAAATAAAAGTGAAATGACTTGACAGTATAAAAATAAAAATTTAAATAAACTGACAATATAATATTTAAATCCACATCACTAATGTGGTTCACTTACGTTTTAATAAATCAAATGCTATTTATTAATTCACTAAAATGAATAGGATTATGCCTTGTGCAAGTATAGGTCAGGACAGCATAGGGTTCACATGTTATTTACACACACATACATGCACTCCTGTTGTCTATTCTACAAACTAACTACCCATAAACATGCATTACTCAATATTCTACTTCTATCCACTACTAGTTAAGCCAATAAGCTACTTCAATGCTATTTCAACACCGTGTATATACCACTACAACACTAATTCGTCCTCTTCTTGACGCTCGCGCCATACGTCTTGTCACATGATAAATATGGAGTACTTTCCTTAAACATACACATTAAAAAGAACAATGGTTATTTACACGCCAAAACATTTATACCAGTTCGCACATCTGAAAAGAGACTCGCAATTATACATTTATCATACTCATATATTCACACATAAAACAGTAAGAAAATTTCACCTAAAATTACGTTATCACAACAATTAATCACGCAGATGACTCTGAGAAGGTTAAAAAAATTTGCATTATACAGGTTATATTACATTTTCTTACCCATTTTGCTGCGATTTCGTTCCTTCTTTACGTTACCTTTCGCTTCCAAATCAGTTATTTCGCCTGTGGTGGTTATTCTGGATTCATTTCTCATAAATGGCAAAATTGTGGTCACCTCTATTCTGTAAAACAGTATCATCTTAACATATTGAACTTACAACAGACACAAAAGATCCGAATCCTCCTGTAGTTTAAATGACAAATGTTTTACTTTATCCTTATTACCTTAAACCAAGCTTTCCTTCGTTCCCATAATCAAAATTATTTAATCATCCTCTACCTTCAAGAGGGAAATTTCCTCAGTACAAATCATATAGGCTGCAGTGCATCCCGCACCAGCGAAAACAGTAAGCTGTAATGCTCACAGCATCAGCAAAACACATAAACGTCGCTTTTCTAGGACAAGTATTAACGCAGAATAATTTTTTAGGCTTTGGCTCAACATCAATCAAGACTACAAAAAGGATCCATATTTCCGGTCCATTCTCCATTTGCTGAAAAGCTGCTCGTATTTGACTACCACAATAATGTTTCAGAGCCACGTAAATTACACAAACCACAATTCTTCTTTAACCTTGAAGGGAATCAATATACTTACGAAATCCACAGACAGCACTTTACGTACTCAGCTATAAAGAACAAAAAAGACATATATCATCAATATTAACATATCATCGCATATTGGAAGCCAATGGTTCAACAATCGTATTATCGCATCCTGTTTTCAAGATTCCAGACTTACTCATTCCTTTCTCAGGGTTCTCCTATCTTAAAATATTCATGCAGCACGCATACTATAGTAAGAGATCCTCATTTATACTGACAGATATAGAATAGTAATAGATAGATAGTAGCACTGAAAGCAGAAAATCGGAAACAAGGCTACTAACAGCTGGGGACCTGGGTTTGCCAGACCCATAATACCCACAGATCGGATATTCCCCTGAGTTTTCCTATCTTAAAATTTTCATACTGCACGCATACTATAGTAAGAGATCCTCATTTATACTGACAGATATAGAATAGTAATAGACAGATAGTAGCACTGAAAACAGAAAATCGGAAACACGGCTACTAACAGCTGGGGACCTGGGTTTGCCAGACCCATAATACCCACAGATCGGATATTCCCCTGAGTTTTCCTATCTTAAAATATTCATACAGCACGCATACTATAGTAAGAGATCCTCATTTCTACTGACAGATATAGAATAGTAATAGATAGATAGTAGCACTGAAAGCAGAAAATCGGAAACAAGGCTACTAACAGCTGGGGACCTGGGTTTGCCAGACCCATAATACCCACAGATCGGATATTCCCCTGAGTTTTCCTATCTTAAAATATTCATACAGCACGCATACTATAGTAAGAGATCCTCATTTCTACTGACAGATATAGAATAGTAATAGATAGATAGTAGCACTGAAAGCAGAAAATCGGAAACAAGGCTACTAACAGCTGGGGACCTGGGTTTGCCAGACCCATAATACCCACAGATCGGATATTCCCCTGAGTTTATGCACTAATTCAGCAACGATCTTGCTTTCCTCAGGAGCGACTCTTTTCAATTTACACACAAAAAAAACATAAACAGCATTTTACTCGTTCACAAAGAAACCTTTTATCTTCACGTTTGAATCAAACTAAATCCTAATTGCACAAGGAGAAAAAAATTAAAACACCACTTCAATCCATCACATAGAAACATCTTTATCATTAATTTTTATCAACATATTATTCAAGATGCATTTATCACAAATGTAAACTAATCAATTGTTTCTCTTCACCGTCCTCTCTAGTCCTCACTGCCCTGTCTACTCAATGTATGGTTTTACGTTTGACACATGGTGTAGCCCTTTTGATTTCTTCGATCGAAGAGTTTCCACTTCTATGGCGTTTTCATGGGGAATCTTCCTTATCCGATACGGCCCGTTAAAGAGATTAAAAAATTTCTTGCAGACACCTGACCGTTTGTTAGACAGCTTGTGTGATCTGATAAGGACTTTTTGTCCTACATGAAACACTGCTTTTCTCACGTGTTTCTTATACGCCTTGACTCTGGCTTCTGCTGCACGCTTGATGTTGCGTATAGCTAAGTCAACAATTGCGTTCCGGCGTAGTCTCGGCTCTAATGGCCAAGGCACCACCTCTTTGATTTTGCTTGGGGGCTCCTTGTTTTTTAGCACAGTGACTGGCGGAAGCTTTGTTGACGTATTAGGCAACTCATTAATTATATTCTGAAATCCTTTTAGGTGAATGTCCCACGATCGGTGATCACGACTGCAGTATAACCTACATAATTTTCCTAATTCACGCATAATACGCTCACTGGGGTTCGAGCTGGGGTGAAAGAGAGATATATATATAGGTTTAATTCTTCTTCTTCGAAGCATCCGCTGCCAGTATTGTGATCTAAATTGTGGTCCATTATCGGAGATAACCCTTTTTACGCTCCCAACTTCATGCAGAAACTGCTTTGCAAATGCAGTTGCTACTGCCCTTCCTGTGGCTCGCTTCAACGGAGTCAGACACACAAACTTGGAGGTTAGCTCCACCGCTACGAAAACATATGCAAAACCTGCTTTAGATCTTATTAGTGGCCCAAATAGATCCACGGCCGCGAGGTCACAAAGTTTTCTTGGTATTATCGGGTGCAATGATGCAGCATAAGTCACTGTGGCCGCCTTTGCTCGCTGACAAGCTCCGCACACTCTAAGTACACCACGAATACGCCGTAGCATGTTATTAAAATAGCATGTCTCTTTCAGTTTTTCACAACATTTCTGTGCTCCGAAGTGACCATAACTCAAATGTATGTACCATATAATTTTGTTTATGAGTTCCTCCGGAATCACCAACACCCATCTGGAGTCGTCCGGGGCTCGTTTCTTGAATAATATTCTATTGCGCACTAAGTAGTACTGGCGTATTCCTACATTCTCCTTGTCCTCCCACTTCTTCTTTATATCTTTCAATACTGCGTCCTTATCCTGTTCGTCCGCTATACTCCCTAAAGAGGTGGTAACAAAATTCTCGAACGCTACATTCTGTAAGTATAGGATGCTAAAATTATTTTCACCGAGTTCCCTTTCTTCTGTGTGAACCAAACCTATAGGAATGCGCGATAAAGCGTCAGCAATTACATTTTTCTGTCCAGGAATGTATTCTACAGTGAAGTTATATTCCTGTAGGTATAGTGCCCAGCGTCCTAGTCTCCCATGCGTGATTTTTGTGCTCATAAGAAATTGGAGTGCACGATGGTCAGTGTACACCTTGGTGGTCCTCCCAAATAAAAAATACCTAAATTTTGAGAATGCCCAAACTATCGCGAGTGCTTCGAGTTCCGTGACAGAATAATTTTTTTCACATCGAGAGAGCACCCTGCTCCCAAACGAGATTGTTTTCCAAGTTGTAATATCATCATTTCCTCCCGTTTGAAACAGTACCGCACCTAATCCTGACAAGGAACTGTCCGTCATTAAACAGAATTCTTGTGTCAGGTCGGGATGCACGAGGATGGGAGCCTCTACCAATGCCTTTTTTAATTTATAAAATTCATCCTGTGCCTCTTGATCCCAGACCCACAAAGCGTTCTTCCCTGTTAGTCCACATAGACGGGGTGTACCAAGTACACTAAAATTTATAAATCGCTTATAAAAATTACACAGGCCTAAGAATGCTCGCAACTGTTTTTTATTTGTCGGAATTGCACACTCCGCTATCGCTGCAATTTTCTCCCGGTCAGGTTGTATTCCATTTGCTGAGACAATATGGCCTAAGAATTTTATGTTCTCTCGTCCGAACTGTGACTTATCTAAGTTGACTGTTACACCTGCCTTCTCAAAAACATCCAGTAGTCTGTTCAGAACGTCATTATGGTCCTCCCACGACTTTTCCGCAATTAATATGTCATCCACGTAAATTGTCACTCGCTGTTTCAAATCATCAGGTAAAATGCTATTTAATCCCCTTATAAAAGCAGCTGATGAGACGTTTAGTCCGAACGGGAGACGCCGGAATTGGAAACAATTTCCGTAACACAGGAACGCTGTATATAATCTGCAAGATGGGTGTAGCACGATTTGCCAAAAACTCGAACGGAGGTCGACAGATGATAGTACCTTTACTCCGTGGAAACGTTGTAAGAGTTCCTCAAGGCTCTCAGGCCTGTCCGTTTCCGACATAATAATTGTGTTTATCTGTCTCGAGTCTAGCACCAAACGAACTGAGTTGTCGCGTTTTGGCACGACAAGCAAGGGTGAATTGTACGAGCTTACTGCCCGCTCAATTATTCCTTGTTCTAACATCTTGTTTATTTCCTTCTCCACCTGGGCTTTATACGCCACGGGAATAGGGTATGGTCTAACAGAAAACTTCTGATGGTCACGTACTCTGAATTGGTACGTAAAACCCTTAATAGCCCCCGGAGTCTCAGAAAATACCCGTTCATGATTCCTAAGTAGACAATACAATTTCTCCTTTTCCCTGTCCGTGGTTCTGACACCCGCGATGCTCTTTCTCAGTGCATCCGCAAACGCAACATCTTTCCCCTGCTCACCAGATGGAGAGCACGACTCACTTATATAGTTCACGAGTAGCTCCAGTCTGGGTTGCGACTCGGTTTGAGCTTGAAATTTTAGGCAACTAATTTCTGACTCGGCACGTAATATGCATTCATCAAATTCTAAACAAATTGGCTGATCCCCAACTTGAACTGTCATTACTCCTCCACCCATGTCAATTACTGCATGGTGGGCATTCATGAAGTCATTTCCTAAAATCATTGCCACATTCAGCATTGGGAGCACAAAGAAGTTGTACTCAAACTCTCTTCCCTGGCAGGTAAAATTAAGCCGAGTTTGCCTTCGGATTTCTATGCTCTTACCGTAGATTGCGCCCTTCACCTTAATTCCTCGCACTTGAAAAACGGGCCAAGTCCCAGTCCCTTCGCATTTTTTAAATGCTGCCTCGCTCACTATCGAGAAAGGGCTTCCAGTGTCAATGACACACTTAAAACATATTTCGTTTACTGCAACTGTCACGACTGGATTTACTCCCGAAATTTTAGTACTCGTAGTTTCTTGCAACAAATCCTCTCTAATATCTTCCCTCTCTATATACCGTATGCACTCCTTTGCCATGTCGTTCATTGTTTCCGATTGGGCGCCTTCTGCGCTGATCGTTTGTCATTGCCGGTTTTGTTCATTTCCATTTGCTGGATTATGTCTAGGGTTAGCTGGCCGAATTTCAACATCATGAGGTGCTCCGCCTATAGTCCTATTCCCACCGTGTTCACCGTAGTATCGATTCTGGTTGCCGTAACTGTTCCGTTCACGATTCTGTCTACGTCCTCGATCATTTCTGTTGTTCCACCTGTGTTCGCGACTGTCACCCCAGTTTCTATACGGCCGGTCCCGATTATTGTTCCGTTCGCGTCGCGACGACCAGTCACGCCGTTGATTAGTAATACGGCCACGACTGCGGTCGCGCTGCTGTGCCCCGTAATAACTTTGTGCCTGATTAGGCGGGCATTCTCCTGTATTGTATTCCAACTCTTGGAGAAGCGTCTTAAACGTTTCCACGTCCTCTTTGCATCGTCCCGCAAGAATGACGTGCCGCAAGTGCATCGGCAATTTGGTGATGCATATCCTAATTAGTTCCGCAGGCCCGTATGGGTCGTATAGGAATTGATTTGCCTGCAGCATGTGGTCGAATAGGCGTGCAGGGCTGCCGAAACCAGACTGGTTCAAATTTGGCAGCATAATTATGCCATGTTTGACCCTATCTTGTGCCGCTTCCGACCAATAGGCGGACAGAAAGGCTTGTCGAAACTCCCGAGTGGAGTTGCAGTGACGCGCTGCCGACCTCATGCGAATCGCCGGTTCGCCTTCCAAATAGCCACACATATATTCTATCTTATGTGAACTTGCCCAGTCGGGGGGAAGACAAAACTCAAATTGCTCGAGCCATGCACGTGGATGTATTCCTTTTTGCGAATTTCGGAATATCTCAAACTTTCTTACCGTAAGGAAATGTTTGAAATCAAATCCCCGCATTTCCTCCTGGCGAGGCCCTTGAATGTTTCTGTTTCTCTCATGTCTGCCCCTTAAATTACATTCTTCCCTGTCGTCAAAATCTCCCTCGTGGCCGGAGTCCCTCTCTGCACTGTTCGTACGGCTATTTTTAGTGCTATTGGCGAGTTCGGAATCACACGCCATGCGGTTTTCCAGATGCGCCACGCGTTCTTGTAATTCGCCTGTTACAGCTTTGTGTTGTCTGTTCACTTCAAACTGTCCCTTCTGAAATCTAAGAAGCGAACGCACTTCTTCGGTCTCTGCGGCCGCTACCGGTGTAGTATTGTTCTCACTTTCCGTCAGCTTCATCGTATCTACAGTGTCCGCTAATGCCGCAATCTTATCATCAATTTGTCTCTTGTCCTCCGCCCCAGTCTGCTTCAATTGTTCTATTTGCTGTTCCAACGCGTGGATCGCTAAACTGTTGTCCGCTATTGTGTTGCTAACGGACGTGGTACAATGCGTTTCCGCTTGCTGGACCCTCGAGATAACCTGCTGGTGTTCCCTTTGGCATTCTTCCCTCAGCTCTAGGAAATTCCTAAGTAGCCGTTCTTCGCTTTCTTTAGATTCGGTATCGCCCCTCCGCTTGCTCTGTTCTAAAGCTTGCAGACGATCATCGATTTGTTCAAATGTACGGCCTAATTCATTCATAATATCACTTTTTATCTCACTTGCCAGATTGTTTATTCTTTGTGAGATATCATCGGACACTCTCTGCATCGACTTGTCGACTTTATTTGTCTGCTGGATTAGTTTTTCGTCTATTTGTTCGCCTAGCTCCCGGATCGATTTTTCGGATGATTCTTTTTGTTCTCGGAACGATTTTTCTGATGATTCTTTTTGTTCTCGGAACGATTTTTCAAATGATTCTTTATTTTGTTGCAATAAGGCTTTCATGAGTTCTGCCAAATCAATTTGGTTAGTTGAAGGCAAATTAATTTGTGGCTCTGATGTGAGCCCGTTCGTCCTGTCTTGCATTTCGTCTGAAGTATTTCCCATTGCATTTTCGGAACCGCCCGACGCGTTAACATTCGAAATTAAATTATCCCCTTGGTCCATGTTGGTTAGGTTGTCGGACCGCTTACTTTTAGTTTGGTTACGTGTCTGCATTAGTGCAATTTATAACCGGTGTTCGACACACTAATCAAAATAAATGTGTCCCACAAAAATTACGACAGTCACACGAAAGATACCCAACCTAGTACGCACTTTTTCACACGCAAAACATATTTTTATCTTAGATCGAAACAGTGGAATTTACAAGCGAGAATAAAAAACACACAGACATATAAAACACACAAGTATAAAAAAACAAAACAAGACAAACAACGCAACGCCGATCAACAACGCCGTGAATCTTTTGAAAGTCTGCTCGGAAACAACACAGAAGTTGTTTGAGCGCTGTAGGAAAAAAAATTAAGATTATAACATGCTCGCAATCTAACGTTTCAGAGATTCCAGAGTCTAGCGGAATCACAGAACAGGGTCGCCATGTGTAATATTGTAACTTTAATTTTGTTATGCTGAAATCGGAGCTAATTGACAATGAAAGTGGGTTAAAAGCCGTGATCTGTCTGGGGACGTTAACCGTGGATTACTGGGCAACTGTTTCATCAGATATTTAGTCTAGGTTTACCAAGCAGACAAAACCGGTAATATATATATATATAAAAAGGAGAATTTAAATAAAAGGAAAGAAATCAGTTTCTATTTGGAAATTTATTTTAAGATTGTTCATTGAAATTTCAGCATATTATACGTGAGTTATAACTGAGCTGGTGCCTTATTTACGATTGAAAAAATGTGAGATTGTAATCTTACGGAACACATAAAATATGGAGCCAAGATTGGGAGACTGCATACCACACTGCATTCATAAAATAACACACGAAGAACATTGAAACATAAGCAAGAAGAAATTAACCACAACCAACAGATTCAGTTTTTTTACCCAAAGAAATTACGTTCATAACACAATCCTGTCCGTCATGTAATTACCACACACTGGTATACTAAATTCATATTAACTCTTTGTGAAGTCTTCGCAAAAAGAATAGCTGAGGGCTACTTTGATGATTACACCACATGCTCCACGTGGTCAACTTGGTTTACACAAAGCGTACAACTCCACAATAATTTTGATAATTAAAATACATTAGATCGAAAAGAAATTGACAAAAGAAAAACCTTGAACTGGTTACTAACGTCTTACTATTAACCTGATGGGTCAAACAGTTATATAAGCACGTGGTAGTGGTCTCGCAAAGTACACCCCACGTGGGCTGAACATAAAGAAAAGTTGCTATATTGAAAATATAGTCAAGACGAGACGTTATAATCACACAAGCATTCGCATTTAAGATTGATCTTAGTTACAGTTACTGATCAACACGTAGTTCCACTTTACTCACAAAGTAGTAACAAAGCAACTACCGGAAACTAATCTGAACTTCACACGAGAATAATACTGCGCTGCAATTTAAGATAACATCGGATATTTTAGACCTAAACCCGAAATAAAGGTGATTAAATTTTCAGTTAGGCTGAACTTAAGAAATCCATTGTCCTACGGACTTAACAGACACGCGCTTAGCCGGAGATCTTACCACTTCAGACGCTCGCCACGGCCACACAGCAACTGCCTACTTCCGAGCGTGCTTCCTGAGGGGTGGCTCACAAAGACCAACGGAAGTGGCCAGAGAGGCAGCTTCCTATACCAACATGACAACGGACGGACAGGACCATACTAAGAATAGAAACCTCTTTGCTTTTAGGAAGCGTAGCTACCTGTTCCGACGTTGGTCCTACTGTTCTCTAGCAGACAGCCTTGCCTGCTACCCTCAAGCATGCAACTAGAAATACATATGCTCATTCATCCTCTCACACAAAAGGGAAGGGGGATGACAGTATCTTATCATATACAGTATATAAAAGAAAGCGGATGTAGGTTCCGTATGAGACTGTGTGACATGAATTACATATAAGAATTACATATAAACTGTGCTTTAAAGTGTAGTAGTGTGACAGATCGTTCTTGTTTATGTGTAAAAGTAACACGTTCCACTGCTCAGTCTCCTCCCAGATAGTCAGAAACGCCACAGTACATTTAGAAGAGGAATTTATTCCATAAATGGCAACAGATTTAAGAAATTAAACATGAAAGGAATCCAACAGAGACCTTTCAATATAGGTCCAGAAACCAATAGCTGCCCCGACTGACGTATTACGACTAAGCACATGAACACCTTATAAGTCACCGATGATCCAGACTGCAGACGTATGCACCTGAGGAGAAACACATTACAAGTGTTTCATATAGTCATCGTTAATGTGGAGGCAAACTTTAGTATGACACCTCATCCATACCCGTACACGTTCCAAAATCTACATCTACATGAATACCCTGCAGCTCACGGTTAAGTGCCTGCCAGAGGGTTCATCGAAACGCTTTCAAGCTACTTCTCTAATGAACCACTTTCAAACAGCGCGCTGGAACAGCGAACACTTAAATCTTTCCGTGCGGGCTCTGATTTCTCTTATCTTGTTATGATAATCATTTGTCCCTATGTACGTGGGCGCCAAAAAATACTTTCACACTCCCCCCATGAACCATGGACCTTGCCGTTGGTGGGGAGGCTTGCGTGCCTCAGCGATACAGATAGCTGTACCGTAGGTACAACCACAACGGAGGGGTATCTGTTGAGAGGCCAGACAAACGTGTGGTTCCTGAAGAGGGGCAGCAGCCTTTTCAGTAGTTGCAAGGGCAACAGTCTCGATGATTGACTGATCTGGCCTTGTAACAATAACCAAAACGGCCTTGCTGTGCTGGTACTGCGAACGGCTGAAATCAAGGGGAAACTGCGGCCGTAATTTTTCCCGAGGGCATGCAGCTTTACTGTATGATTAAATGATGATGGCGTCCTCTTGGGTAAAATATTCCGGAGGTAAAATAGTCCCCCATTCGGATCTCCGGGCGGGGACTACTCAAGAGGATGTCATTATCAGGAGTTACCAGATGGCAGTTATAAGAGTCGAGGGACATGAAAGGGAAGCAGTGGTTAAGAAGGGAGTAAGACAGGGTTGTAGCCTCTCCCCGATGTTATTCAATCTGTATATTGAGCAAGCAGTAAAGGAAACAAAAGAAAAATCCGGAGTAGGTATTAAAATCCATGGAGAAGAAATAAAAACGTTGAGGTTCGCCGATGACATTGTAATTCTGTCAGAGACAGCAAAGGACTTGGAAGATCAGTTGAACGGAATGGATGGTGTCTTGAAGGGAGGATATAAGATGAACATCAACAAAAACAAAACGAGGATAATGGAATGTAGTCGAATTAAGTCGGGTGATGTTGAGGGTATTAGATTAGGAAATGAGACACTTAAAGTAGTAAAGGAGGTTTGCTATTTGGGGAGCAAAATAACTGATGATGGTCGAAGTAGAGAGGATTTAAAATGTAGACTGGCAATGGCAAGGAAAGCGTTTCTGAAGAAGAGGAATTTGTTAACATCGAGTATAGATTTAAGTGTCAGGAAGTCATTTCTGAAAGTATTTGTATGGAGTGTAGCCATGTATGGAAGTGAAACATGGACGGTAAATAGTTTGGATAAGAAGAGAATAGAAGCTTTCGAAATGTGGTGCTACAGAAGAATGCTGAAGATTAGATGGGTAGATCACATAACTAATGAGGAAGTATTGAATAGGATTGGGGAGAAGAGATGTTTGTGGCACAACTTAACCAGAAGAAGGGATCGGTTGGTAGGACATGTTTTGAGGCATCAAGGGATCACCAATTTAGTATTGGATGGCAGCGTGGAGGGTAAAAATCGTAGGGGGAGACCAAGAGATGAATACACTAAGCAGATTCAGAAGGGTGTAGGTTGCAGTAGGTACTGGGAGATGAAGAAGCTTGCACAGGATAGAGTAGCATGGAGAGCTGCATCAAACCAGTCTCAGGACTGAAGACCATAACAACAACAACAGGAAAAAGTTTGAAATTTCATGAGAAGGTCCTGCCGCAGCGAAAAACGCCTTTGTTTTAATGATTGTCACCCCAATACACATATGATATTCGTGTCACTGTCTCTCTTTTATTACAAAACAAGCTTCTCTTCTTTGAACTTTTTCAGTGTCCTCCGTCAGTGCTATCTCATGCTGATCCCACACCGTACAGCAGTACTCCAGAAGAGGGCGGCCAGGGGTAGTCTCTTTAGAAGACCTGTTACATTTCTGAATGATCTGGCAATAAATCGCCGTCTTTCGTTTGCTTTCCCCACAACGTTCTCCATGAGAACGTTCCAGTTTAAGTTGTTCGTAATAGTAAAGCCCAAGTATTTAGTTGAGTTTGCAGCCATCAGATTTGTGTGATTTTCGTGTAACTGAAATTAAGCGGATTCCCATCAGTGCTAATGTGGATGACTTCACACTTTTCATTATTGGCAGTCAGTTATCGCTTTTTGCATCATACAGATGTCTTGTCTAAATCATTTTGCAATACGTTTTGATCATTTGATGACTTAACATGACGGTAATTTGCAGCATCATCTGCAAACAATCTAAGAAGACTGCTCAGATTGTCTCCTAAATCGCTTATGTAGATCAGCAACAACAGAATCCCTTTAACATTTCGTTGGGGAAGGAAAGATATTACTTCTGTTTACTCGATGGGCTTCCTTCAGTTATTACGAGCTGTGACCTTTCTGACAGGAAATCAGGAATCCAGTCACACAACTGAGACGATACTCTATAGGCATGCAATTTAATTAGAAGTAGCTTGTGAGGAACGGTGTCAAAATCGTTCTGGAAATCTAAAAATATGAAATCAGTTTGACGTCCCCTGTCGATAGCACTCCCAGGCGTGTTCCAAATGCACTGACAACCATCCACAAAGCGTTCCGTAGTTATGACTGGTTGCTTCAAGATCAGGATTCGCTTCGCATCAATGAAAGTGACATATTTCACTAACCGACAGCCGATATACCAGCAGCATGAACGTGGCCTTAAAAATGAACAGTCTTTTAATGTTGGTATGACTGCACTTGTGCATACGTCGTATCGGTGAAATCGTCGGTTTCAGGAGCTATGTTTATTTATACACTACCGGCCAATAAAACTGCTACACCAAGAAGAAATTCAGATGATAAACTGGTATTCATTGGACAAATATATTATACTAGAACTGACATGTGATTACATTTTCACGCAATTTGGATGCATAGATCCTGAGAAATCAGGACCCAGAACAACCACCTCTGGCCGTAATAACGGCCTTGATACGCCTGGGCACTGAGTAAAACAGAGCTTGGATGCCGTTACAGCTACAGCTGCCCATGCAGTTTCAACGCGATACCACAGTTCACAAGGAGTAGTGACTGGCGTATTGTGACGAACCAGTTGCTCGGCCACCACTGACCAGACTTTTCACTAGGTGAGAGATCTGGAGAATGTGCTGGCCAGGGCAGCAGTCAAACATTTTCTGTATCCAGAAAGACCCGTACAGGACCTCCAACATGCGGTCGTGCATTATCCTGCTGAAATGTAGGGTTTGGCAGGGATGAAATGAAGGGTAGAGCCACGGGTCGTAACACATCTGAAATGTAACGTCCACTGTTCAAAGTGCCGTCAATGTGACCAAGAGGTGACCGAGACGTGTAACCAATGGCATCCCATACCATCACGCTGGGTGATACGCCAGTATGGCGATGACGAATACACGCTTCCAATGTGCGTTCACCGCAATGTCGCCAAACACGGATGCGACCATCATGATGCTGTAAACAGAACCTGGATTTACCTCGTGCACCCAGGTTCGTCGTTGAGCACACCATCGCAGGCGCTACTGTCTGTGATGCAGCGTCAAGGGTAACCGCATCCATGGTCTCCGAGCTGATAGTCCATGCTGCTGCAAACGTCGTCGAACTGTTCGTGCAGATGGTTGTTGTCTTGCAAACGTTGACTCAGGGATCGAGACGTGGCTGCACGATCCGTTACAGCCATGTAGATAAGATGCCTGTCATCTCGACTGCTAGTGATACGAGGCCGTTGGGATCCAGCACGGCGTTCCGCATTACCCTCCTGAACCCACCGATTCCATATTCTGCTAACAGTCATTGGATCTCGACCAACGCAAGCAGCAGTGTCGCGATACGGTAAACCGCAATCGCGATAGGCAACAATCCGACCTTTATCAAGGTGGAAACGTGATGGTACGCATTTCGCCTTCTTACACATGGCATCACAACAACGTTTCACCAGGCAACGCCGGTCAACTGCTGTTTGTGTATGAGAAATCGGTTGGTTGGTTGGCTCTGAGCTCTATGGGACTTAACATCTGAGGTCATCAGTCCCCTAGAACTTAGAACTACTTAAACCTAACTAACCTAAGGACATCACACACATCCATGCCCGAGGCAGGATTCGAACCTGCGGCCGTAGCGGTCGCGCGGTTCCAGACTGAAGCGCCTAGAACCCCTCGGCCACACCGGCCGGCAGAAATCGGTTGGAAAGTTTCCTCATGTCAGCACGTTGTAGGTGTCGCCACCGCCTCCATCCTTGTGTGAATGCTCTAAAAAGCTAATCATTTGCATATCACAGTGTCTTCTTCCTGTCGGTTAAATTTCGCGTCTGTAGCACGTCATCTTCGTGGTGCAGCAATTTTAATGGCCAGTAGTGTAGTATTTACTTGTCTCACTGTCATTCAATCACCGCTTCCATTTGTACCCGTAACAGTCAAACGCTCAGTATGTATACTTTGTGATGAGGCGTAATGATATAAAAGTAAAGTCACTGGACTCGCTTTCAGGAAGATTGCGGTTTGAATCCCCCGTCCGGCAAGGCATATGAGTCGGAAGAGGAAGCAGAATTCAACCGTTTAGAACAAAGAGTAGATTTTAATCAGTCAAGGGAACAAGCTGACTCGGGAAGTGAATATAGCACAATGGACCGTCTGGAAGTGATGAATGAAGTTACAGAATGGAACAATGAGTATAAATTACCACTTTTTCTGGGATTCATAGATTATGAGGAAGCTTTTCACTCTGTTTCAACAAAAAATGTACTATCAGTCCTTGAGAAACGAGGCACTGATGCAACCTTTTCAAGTTTACAAAAGAATATACCGTGTATGTCATGTTACAGGTACCGTTAAACTTCATCAGAGTAGTGAGAAATATAGAACTGAAAGGGGAGTGAAGCAAAAAGATTGTATATCACCAAAATTCTCCTCACGGACTCTATGGGAAGTTTTCGTATCCTCAAACTGGGACAACGAAGAAGGACTAAACATCTAAACACGATGGCTTTGTTTGTTTTTGTTTGTTTTTTTGCCTCTGCTGCAGAGTAACTCCAGTAGCGAATGGAAGAACCCCAGTAGCGAAAAGAAAATAGCACCGTTAACAGTCAAGTCATGGTAGCAGCTGCTTTTTTTTTTTTTTTTTTTTTTTAACGCCTTGATGAACAGCAAATGAAGTAAACAGGAAAATCTAAGTGGCCTGCAGTGTGTCTGCTAAACATAATAGGGTGAATGGGCGGTATATCGATCAAGGAAGCCATCTGGAGAATTCCAAGAGACAAGAAAACACCGTGACGATGACATAATCCGTGGTCGGTAGATGACATCAGAAAACATGGCTGGGTCAGCGTTATAGCTCAATACGGTCATGCCTGGAAATGATTGTAGGAGGCCCCCTCCCCCTTTTTCGGTAGGGGGGCGGGGGGTGTTAGGTCATCAGTCTTCTGATGGGTTTCTCGTTTTATGCGGCCCACTACGAATTCCTCTCCTGTGTCAACCTTCACATCTCAGAGTAACGCTTATACCTCAATTATTTGTTGGATGTGTTCCAATCTCTGTCTTTACCTACAGATTTTACCTTCTGCAGCCCCCCCCCCCTCTCCCCCCCAGTACCATGGTAGTTGTTCCTTGATGTCATAACACATGTTCCTCTCCTCACCGATTCTATCAAGAACCTCCTTACTTCTTATCAGTCTGACAGTGAATGTGAAATTCTTACCGATGATAATGATGATGATAATATTTATACTCTGTAAGTGGAAATATATTAAAACAGTTAACTACCTATGCTCATATACTTTGGTATTCATTTTTTCGGCCAAATAAATGATCCTAGCCATTGATGTTTCCAGTAGTACTTCTCATATACGTGTACCACAAAGGTATCTATTTTACTTACCTTTGTTCATTTATCAAATGCGCTGTATAATGTTGCGCTTCTCGCAATAGGCACGTACAACTGAATAAAGAAGGCCTCCTATAAATGTTCCATATTGATTCGTTCGTGGAAAACCGTTCCCTATTTGCTCGGGGTTATTTGTTCGTGAGAGGCCGAGAATGTTTTAGCAACCATTTACAATTCTGTCTACTGCTGCAAGACAGGGAAGCTAAGAACTCGAGAATGAACAGTACAATTGAGGATAGACAGAAGAAAAACGAGATCACTTAACAGAAAAGCAAGAACAAGCATTAGGCGACTCATGTAATAGCCCCGGAAAAGAACATCTTGTTTTCTTCTTATAGGGACGATGCAGCACGCCGGAGAGAACGGTATTAACCGGTTTAAAGTGACCGGACATGCAGCACGCCTCAAAAAGGAAGATATCTCACAAAGTCATAGACGTTCCTTGAAGCACTATCACTCCATCCTCCAACTGAACGAAGTACAGAAATATTAGACTGGGGGGGGGGGGGAGGGGTGAGGTGGGGGGGGAGAACAAAATAGTTTGAACCATTACATTTTCCCTTAAACAGAATATTCTGATACGAAACCTTCTTTTCTGTGTGTCAGAAACATTAACGTTCTGCCGCAGTAACTAGTTACAACAATAACCGTCACGGAAATGTTGAAAAACAAGAATCAGCAGAAGCCTGAAGTCAGACAAAAATTATCCCACGAAAGTTTCAAGAAGGAGTTTTAAGTGAGGAATCTAGACATATTCTTCATATGTCTTCCGAAGGGACAGTGAAGACACAAGTGGACTAACTGCAGCACGCACAGGGGCATTTAAACATTCATTCTTTGCGCGCTCCATGCGTGATTGGAACAAGAATCCCTAACATGTGGTACTATGCTGCGTACCCTCTCCTACGCACTTCGTGGTTGTTTGCCGAGTACCAGTGCAGATGTAGATGTAAGCTGAATATTACGAACAATTTAAGATCGGCTGACATAAAGTTAAAAGGAAAGGACTCACTGAAAAGGTTAGCATAAAACTCATCACGTCATGCAATGTTTAGGGCACAACGGTTGACATCTGACTCGTATTCAAGAGGAGTGTCCCTCTCTCCGTCTCTGGCCACCCAGATTAAGGTTTTCCTGCGCTGTATCAGTAAATTCTGGGGGGATTCCTCAGACAGGACACGGCCACTTCTTCCTGTCACATCTAAACTTTCTTTTTATTGTGTACGTGAAATGATTCTAATGATCCAAATACTTGTGCTAAGTATATCTGGAAATTTTTATAGCTCATATGGATACTTGCGGCAACGTAGTAGAAGGCACACAACAGCTTTTATAGGAATGCGCAAAATATGAATCTGCAATAGAAACTTGAGCACTTTAAAATATAATTAGTACAGTTTTTCTGTTAGGACGTCGCTTCAGATTACGCTCGTAAAATTACCTTGCATAAAATATCAGAATATATCAGACAGTCTTAAATCCTACACAGAAACAACCATTACAGATACACGTATCATGGTTCAAATGGCTCTGAGCACTATGCGACTTAACTTCTGAGGTCATCAGTCGCCTAGAGCTTAGAACTAATTAAACCTAACTAACCTAAGGACATCACACACATCCATGCCCGAGGCAGGATTCGAACCTGCGACCGTAGCGGTCGCTCGGCTCCAGACTGTAGCGCCTAGAACCGCACGGCCACTCCGGCCGGCCACATATCATGTCAGTGCAATCGTTCACAATACCAAAATATACTGATTTGCTTTTAGAATTCATTTTTGTATGGTAAATCATCCTCTTCCTCAGCGTCATCAGGAGCAGCTTGTCACAGGCACCATCCGAACTTTGCAAGTCATTCCAGAGTTCTTTCAGCGTTGTACCTTATGACTTTGTTTTCTTGTTTTCACTTTTCGATAGCTGAGCTGATGTTCTGCCTCCAAGGGCCTCCGTTCTCGACGAGTCGTTGAGGTATGGACTTGTTTCTTCCCTTCTTTCAACTGGTTTTTGCTGTTAAAGCGTTACAAGTTGTTTGCTCTGTGTTGTTTCGTCGTCACTGATTCGAAGAAGGCATTATCGTTGTCGCTTTTTCGATTTCATTAGTTAGAAATTAATTTGGAGCCATCTTGAATAAATTTGACAAACTAAATCAGAATACGGGATTGTTGTTGCTCGCTAAAGATTCTAGCAAGCAATGCTTTTCTGTCAAAGTTATTACAAGCTATGTGTCATTCAGTCTCTAATCGCAGATCGCCTGTTACATGGAACACGTAAAAAGATCGTTTTAGTCGATCTCACTGTCGACTGTTTCATTTCAGGTACCTGTATTGTGAACTACTATAGATTCTCTGATCAAGAAATAAAGCGCCGTAACGCTATGATTAAGACGCTGGAGTCATATTCGAGAGGAATGAAGTCCATATCGCTGTCCGGCCATCCTGATTCAGGGTTTCAACGTTTTTTATTCCACACTTTAAGCAAGTGATCTGATGATTTCTTTAACAAGGCCTTGGAAAATGATCCTAGGAAATCAATCGCAAATAATCCGCCCAATCTGTGGAGGAGAGTAAGCGACTCACTGGAGAAAGTTACCCGTCATAATGAGTAGCAGGCCAGTCTCGAAACTGCTGAGAAAACCCAGGTCATTTTCGTCGATGCACCGGCGCCAACACGGATATAGATACAGTCTGTCACCTTAAGAGCACTACACAGCACAGTGTTTGCTAAACTTTTACGATAGACAAACAGCCTTACTGCAGCTTGGTTTCTTTGAAATGTCACGTGTGTCACTGTATGTTGTCAGTTCGGCATTCCACACTAACGCAGTCGTTGCACATCTCGGGCACTAATAACATGTGGCAGTTCGCGGTTAACACGACTGTTATTGACAGTCGTGCCAGTAGCCTACTCACTGTACACTCATCGGTAGCTGCATTGGAGGCATCTACCTGGTAGCCTGTAGCACCCTCTCGTCCATTAGGAATTCGGCTTCGCATCGTGGTATGGGCTCCCAAGGCTGTGACTGATGCCGTGTTCCTTGACTTCTGGAAAGTTCCTCCCTGTCGCCTATTGAACAAAATAAGAGCGTATTAGATGACATACTAGCTTTGTGACTGGACAGAGGAGTTCCTAGTAAGCACAACACAGCGTGCCATTCTGAACTGAGAAAAGTCTTCCGACGTACAGGTGACTTCGAGGGTACCACAAGGGAGTGTTACAGGACAATTATGTTGACAACATATAGGGCCCAAAACCACGTGGTGTACAGCGTCGGAAGGTTCATGAAGCTGTTCGCGGATGATGCTGCTGTATACAGAGAAGTCACAACACTATGCAATTGTAGCGATTTGCTGGAAGACCTGGAGAGGATCGACACTTTGTGCGTGGATAGTAGTTCACTGAGAGAAACAGGTGTAAAAGAATCCCGCGTAAATAGAGGGAAAGAACATTTTTATGTAAGTATATGATTGCAGAACACGCACTGGAAGCAATCCGTTAAATATCCGGAAGTGTACGTATGAAGCGTTTTAAACTGGGAACTGCCAGATGAAACTTATCATATCAACACCACTGCCAGACAAATTCATTGGAAGAATCCTTAGGAAGTGCAGTTCATACGCGAAGAAAATACATTACGAAATCCTCGATTGCCCTGATATTTAAATATTGCTCGTCAGTCTCTCACCCTTACGATATAGGATTGACAGAAGAAACAGACAATATCCAAAGAGAAATAGTGTGTTTCGTCATAGATCCTTTTAGTAAGTCCGAAAGCGTCACGGATGTGCCCGTCCAACTCCAGTGGCAGACGCTGAGAGAGAGGCGTCGCCTTTCACGGTGTGGTTTACTGTTAAAATTCCGAGAGTGTACTCGTACGTTTTGTTGAAGAGTCAACTTATATATTGCTTCCTCCTACATGTACGAGTATCTCGCAAAAAGACCTTTACGGTAAAATCAGAGAGATTAGATCTCACACGGAGGTTTACCAACAATCTTTCTTCCTGCGTACCTTTCACAACTGGAACAGGAAAGAAGAAAGTGACGATGGTGCACAAAGTAGCCTCCGCCACACACCATAAGGTGGACGATGGAGTATATATATAGACACCAATTTTGTTGAATACCAACCGCTGTCCCCCGATGACTACGGCTTCGCGTTATGATAAGGGCTGCAAGAAATGGCTAAAATGGTTCAAATGGCTCTGAGCACTATGGGACTTAACATCTATGGTCATCAGTCCCCTAGAACTGAGAACTACTTAAACCTAACAAACCTAAGGACATCACACAACACCCAGTCATCACGAGGCAGAGAAAATCCCTGACCCCGCCGGGAATCGAACCCGGGAACCCGGGCGTGGGAAGCGAGAACGCTACCGCACGACCACGAGCTGCGGACAGGGCTGCAAGAGACATCGAATGTACTGATGAGCCATCCTGGTCCCTGGCTGGTCAATAATTCAGTGACTGTTCTAAACTGGATCACTCTTTTTGGCGTCTCAGATGTCATCAAGAAGTCTGGGGTCGGGTGGCCTGTAGTCCACACAGGAACTTTTGAGTACGTGGATTGTTGCCCAAAGCATTCAATTCGGGAGTAGTAAACGACCAGGTCGTCTGTATAGTACGGAAGGCGAAAACAAAGGGATGCTTATGATCGGACTGCGGTATCTTCTAGCATTCGTTAAGGGAAGGCGAAGCCCGACGAAAACTGTATAAACATCCCTCTCACTGGAATACCTCCACCATTAATCTGAACGGCGCCTAGCTCGTAAGCGAAATGCGTCGCCTCGTACGTTTTCGATCACCTGGCGCCCTGCCAACGGCGTCTACCAACGTGTACCGTAACTCATCAGTGAACGGGAACTTCTTCCACGCTTCTAGCGTCTAGAAGCGATGTTCCTGCGCACGTGCTAACGTCTGTGTCATGTGATGAGCCATGAACAGTGATACAAGCAAGGGCGTACCCAGGATCTGAACGGGGGGGGGGGGGGGGGGGCAGGTCATACTAGTCTCAGGAAACAAGGACTCGAGACAACATACAGCACTTCTTATTAAATAAAATGCTAAAGCAGTGAAAAACTGCTTTCAATAAACATTTTAAATATAAGAATGCACTTGTTTAGAAATACAACTTTTTAATTCAGTAATAATCTTCTAGGATTTGCCGCCAATTTCTCAATTACTTTCTTCTCTAACATCTCGCAGTTTTCTTTTACATAATTGCGGTGTACGCTCATCAAACACAATCCTTTAAATAGAGATGGGGCCCCTCCACGCCCGCGCCAACGTGGTGACCAAACCAAAAGTTCTACTGTCACCTCCGTAAACATGTTAGTTATCTAGTAAGTGGATCACAGGATGCTGGGCTGTGATGTTGTCCGTGCGTCTGGGTAAGGCTACGCATTAACACGGTCCATCAGGTGATAGATAGTGGACGAAACGCGAGTGAGGGTAGCGATTTGAAGAGCAGAGGGAAAAAAGTGCCATGGCTCGTGCCGTGGGAAAAAAACCCCTGCGACAGTGGGATGGGTAGTAAGAGCAGTAGTGGATTACTAGCTGCGATAGCTCATGCAAGGTTGGATTTGTTAGTATAGGTATCATGCATCATTACCGTGACAAGCGATGGCGATGTGTCCCAGTTGCTGCAGCTGCTACATTCCTGGAACAATCAAGATCGTTATACAGTAGTGGGAGATCGGCCATAGATCATCTCACTGTGTGGGGGATGTGTGGAGCTTATTTGCATGCAGTGTACGGTACGACTTCCCTGTGTGGTGCCAGTTATTCGGCAGTGTATTTCAGCTGGATATCCAGTAATGGCGTCTGATTAACAGGGGCTCGCCTGTGCCGTTATGTTTGCGTATGCTTGGCCATAGATGTTATGTCCTTACAAGTATGTCTTTTGGTCTTTTATGTTTCCATCTATGGTTGTGGTCGTAGTTCCCCAGATTCAAAACAAACGGGTTCTGCGAATGTCTGGAGTTTCTGTATAGTCTTGTGGTGAGTTTGTGGATTACCTCCGTGAGAGTCTCAAGTCGGTATTCCCGGTGAAGGTCCGCGATGCGTGTGTATCGTGGAGCATTGCTTATGACTTTGAGTACTTTGTTTTGTATGAGCTGCAGACGGCGCAGGCGTGTAGGCGCAGCGTATCCCCAGACAGAAGCTGCGGACGTCATCAGGGGTCGGATAAGAGTCATGTACATGGACCTCGACACCCTTCTGTTCAGTGTGCTACGCCTGTTGAGCATAGGATAGAGCTGTTTGAGCCTCGCGCTAGCTCGGTTGGTCATGTGTTGTATGTGGTCCCCCCAGAGTAATTTCCGGTCCAGCCAGACACCTAGCTATTTGACTTTCTCGCGGAAACGTATTGGACGTGCATATAGAGTTATTGGTCTGCAGTAGTGGTGTTTGCGCAGTTACTTCGGTTTTCTAGTGAACAGAACGGCTTCGCACTTGTCGACGTTTACTCTAACACGCCATTTCTCCAACCAAGGCTCGGCCACTCTGAGTGCAGTCTGTAGGCGTGACGTAATGTTTGATGGTTTCCAATCTTGTGCAAGGATGGCTGTGTCATCTGCATAGATTGCCATCATTGTATTGTGTGTGGTTGGGAGATCGTTTATGTAGAGGTTAAACAGTAGGGGCCCTAGGATGCTTCCCTGGGGTACTCCCGCGTTAAGCACAATCCTGTGAGCCTTTCTTCTCCCTTAGTGCTTCTGAGCGATGTCTTCACTCTTCGAAGTGTGCTGAAGGATCGTTCCACAGTCGCTGTTGTGCATGGAATAGTGCTCAAAATTTTACTGCTTTTTTCATGCTAGGGAAAAAGATATTGGTCTCGTTAAACAGGTCAACGACTTCCATATCCTTTAATTTAGCTTCAGTTATATTCTTATTCCTTCAGAAATTGTACCATAGCTCCAGTTCTCCGGCAATATCATCCAATCCATAAAATGTTTCAAACAATTCTGCACTTTTAAGGAAGTCTGTTACACTAGAATTACTCATATTCAAGGGATGTAGCTTATTTAGAGCAAAAGCTGGTGTATTTTCTGGTGAAAATCGTATATTTAATGATGACATGAATGATTCGATGTATGGTATTACCAGCGAACGTCGCCAGTATTCGTTGTCATTTTGGTATGGTGGATTGTTCGTTAGAAACTTCACATAGTCATGATCCCTTACTGCCTACAAATGAATACGCTGTTCCTTGGCGACGTAACATGCCTGCCAATAGCACAGCGGATTGCTTATCGCTAAATTTATTATTTCTATAAACTTCCCTACCGACAGTAACGTGCCGAAGAGGAAAAAATTACTCCCGGATCTGCACGATCAAGTTCGGATATCTTCTGGGGGGGGGGGGGGGGGGGGGGCAGCCGCCCCCCACTGCCCCTCGCTGGGTACGCACATGGATACAAGTGTGTTACGGTAGGCTGTACATCCAAGTGAGGACAAATTTGTTTGATACGCGGTTGTGCAGTTTGCCCAAAGCGTATAATTTACTCTTATTCCGACTCGTATACTTCGCTGACAAGTAAATCTGCTTAATAAATCATACGACATTCCGCAAATTATACAAAACTCATAACTACTGTAGAACTAAAACATTAATTGCGTTTCCTTCGTGTAACTTTGCATATACCAACACTGTATGGCTAAAGTTACTCATTTCGATTACTGTGTGCGATCGATGTGAACGTTCGTAAGGACTGAGAGCTCAGTACCGTTACTTCTACAGTACTTTGAATTATCTTTGTACAGCTTCATGGGTGATAGGCTGCATTCCCCGCTTGTTACTGTAAAACTATACTTGATATTGTCTTTATATTACCGTGACATTTTTAACATTATTCAGACTTTCCATGGGTAGTTGGTGTCTTTTCGATGAACTGTTTTCAGTATAATTTTTCATGTAAGTCGACTTGTGTTTGGAGGCTGCAGCGACTGCACCGTTGTTTGGCGCGTGCTGTTGCAAACATATTTTCTCACGCCAACCGTCTGTCACAGCGCCGTGCCAGTCTGCTAATTAGCAAGTCGCCGGTATGGTGGAATTTCCCCTGCATCGAGTACTCACGATCTGACAACCATCTAATGAACTGATATCGATATTAATTCATGTGGCACCAATTTTTCATATTTTTGTGTCTTTCCCATAGCTTTCCAACGGTCAGAAATTGTTTGTTGTGCAACATTTACCATTGCTGCCATTTGATTCTGACTCAAAGTATCATCTACATCCAATTGTTGTTGCTGTTGTGGTCTTCAGTCCTGGGACTGGTTTGATGCAGCTCTCCATGCTACTCTATCCTGCCCAAGCCTCTTCATCTCCCAGTACCTACATCCTTCTGCATCTGCTTAGTGTATTCATCTCTTGGTCTCCCTCGACGATTTTTACCCTCCACGCTGGCTTCTATACTACATTGGTGATCCCTTGATGCCTCAGAACATGTCCTACCAACCGATCCCTTCTTCTAGTGAAGTTGTGCCACAAACTTCTCTTCTCCCCAATCCTATTCAATACTTCCTCATTAGTTATGTGATCTACACATCTAATCTTCAGCATTCTTCTGTAGCACCACATTTCGAAAGCTTCTATTCTCTTATTGTCCAAACTATTTATCGTCCATGTTTCACTTCCATACATGGCTACACTCCATACAAATACTTTCAGAAATGATTTCCTGACACTTAAATCTATACTTGATGTTAACAAATTTCTCTTTTTCAGAAACGCTTTCCTTGCCATTGCCAGTCTACATTTTATATCCTCTCTACTTCGACCATCAACAGTTATTTTGCTCCCCAAATAGCAAAACTCCTTTACTACTTTAAGTGTCTCACTTCCTAATCTAATTCCCTCAGCATCACCCGACTTAATCCGACTACATTCCATTATCCTCGTTTTGCTTTTGTTGATGTTCGTCTTATATCCTCCTTTCAAGACACTATCCATTCCGTTCAACTGCTCTTCCAAGTCCTTTGCTGTCTCTGACAGAATTACAATGTCATGGGCGAACCTCAAAGTTTTTATTTCTTCTCCATGGATTTTAATACCTACTCCGAATTTTTCTTTTGTTTCGTTCACTGCTTGATCAATATACAGATTGAATAACATCGGGGAGAGGCTACAACCCTGTCCCACTCCCTTCCCAACCACTGCTTCCCTTTCATACCCCTCGATTCTTATAACTGCCATCTGGTTTCTGTACAAATTGTAAATAGCCTTTCGCTCCCTGTATTTTACCCCTGCCACTTTCAGAATTTGAAAGAGAGTATTCCAGTCAACATTGTCAAAAGCTTTCTCTAAGTCTACAAATGCTAGAAACGTAGGTTTGCCCTTCCTTAATCTAGCTTCTAAGATGAGTCGTAGGGTCAGTATTGCCTCACGTGTCCCAACATTCCTACGGAATCCAAACTGATCTTCCCCGAGGTCAGCTTCTACTAGTTTTTCCATTCGTCTGTAAAGAATTCGCGTTAGTATTTTGCAGCTCTGACTTATTAAACTGATAGTTTGGTAATTTTCACATCTGTCAACACCTGCTTTCTTTGGGATTGGAATTATTATATTCTTCTTGAAGTCTAAGGGTATTTCGCCTGTTTCATACATCTTGCTCACCAGATGGTAGAGTTTTGTCAGGACTGGCTCTCCCAAGGCCGTCAGTAGTCCAATGGAATGTTGTCTACTCTGGGGGCCTTGTTTCTACTCAGGTCTTTCTGTGCTCTGTCAAACTCTTCACGTAGTATAATATCTCCCATTTCATCTTCATCTACATGCTCTTCCATTTCCATAATATTGTCCTCACGTACATCGCCCTTGTATAGACCTTCTATATACTCCTTCCACCTTTCTGCTTTCCCTTCTTTGCTTAGAACTGGGTTTCCATCTGTGCTCTTGATGTTCATGCAAGTGGTTCTCTTATCTCCAAAGGTCTCTTTAATTTTCCTGTAGGCAGTATCTATCTTACCCCTAGTGAGATAAGCCTCTACATCCTTACATTTGTCCTCTAGCCATCCCTGCTTAGCCATTTTGCACTTCCTGTCGATCTCATTTTTGAGACGTTTGTATTCCTTTTTGCCTGCTTCATTTACTGCATTTTTATATTTTCTCCTTTCATCAATTAAATTCAATATTTCTTCTGTTACCCAAGGATTTCTACTAGCCCTCGTCTTTTTACCTACTTGATCCTCTGCTGTCTTCACTACTTCATCCCTCAAAGCGACCCATTCTTCTTCTACTGTATTTCTTTCCCCCATTCCTGTCAATTGTTCCCTTATGCTCTCCCTGAAACTCTGTACAACCTCTGGTTCTTTCAGTTTATCCAGGTCCCATCTCCTTAAATTCACACCTTTTTGCAGTTTCATGAGTTTTAATTTACAGGTCATAACCAATAGATTGTGGTCAGAGTCCACATCTGCCCCTGGAAATGTCTTACAATTTAAAACCTGGTTCCTAAATATCTGTCTTACCATTAGATAATCTATCTGAAACCTGTCAGTATCTCCAGGCTTCTTCCATGTATACAGCCTTCTTTTATGATTCTTGAACCAAGTGTTAGCTATGATTAAGTTGTGCTCTGTCCAAAATTCTACCAGGCAGCTTCCTCTTTCATTTCTTAGCCCCAATCCATATTCACCTACTACGTTTCCTTCTCTCCCTTTTCCTACTACCGAATTCCAGTCACCCATGACTATTAAATTTTCGTCGCCCTTCAGTATCTGAATAATTTCTTTTATTTCATCATACATTTCTTCGTCATCTGCAGAGCTAGTTGGCATATAAACTTGTACTACTGTAGTAGGCGTGGGCTTCGTATCTATGTTGGCCACAATAATGCGTTCACTATGCTGTTTGTAGTAGCTTACCCGCATTTCTATTTTCCTATTCATTATTAAACCTACTCCTGCATTACCCCTATTTGATTGTGTGTTTATAACCCTGTAGTCACCTGACCGGAAGTCTTGTTCCTCCTGCCACCGAACTTCACTAATTCCCACTATATCTAACTTTAACCTATCCATTTCCCTTTTTAAATTTTCTAACCTACCTGCCCGATTAAGGGATCTGACATTCCACGCTCCGATCCGTAGAACGTCAGTTTGCTTTCTCCTGATAACGACATCCTCTTGAGTAGTCCCCGCCCGGAGATCCGAATGGGGGACTATTTTACCTCCGGAATATTTTACCCAAAAGGACACAGTCATCATTGTTGCTTGCAATTCGGCGTCCTCGAACTTTTTTGATGGTCTTCCACGTTCTTCATTTCTTACATCAAAATCATTATTTCTGGACCGTTGAAAGCATCGTTTGCATGTTGCTTCTGATAGAGTATGATCACCATATGCCTCGACAAGCATTCGATGCACTTTTTTTTTCACTCTGCAGCACTTTTTTTCAAATGAAAACAAAAAATTAATGCTTTACGTAAATTATCACTTTCTGGTACAAAATTCGACATTGTTAACACGATGAAAACATATGGTGTTGTTTGTTCCATGACTTGATGTATACTAAAATCTCCTTGACAGATGTCATACCAACCAAACAAAAAAAAAATTAAGGCTCGTTCACAACAAATGTTCCCTATAGACACATTTGTATCTTAACGCTCATTTCATACCGGTACATCTGGTATTACATGTTCTGTAGATACTGGCAGAGCCTTGTCAAACGTGGTTGGCCGCAAGCTGCAAGACTGCCGCCCCTTCCCTCCCCCAGCAGTACAGTACAATGTCACGTGCGAACTGCTTCGTCGCAGTCGCTCATGAAAATAGTTCACCATGCGTGAATGTAAACTCCCCCAGTCATTTTGAAATGGTCTCAGATAATCAGCTGTATGGCGTCGTCCAGATGGTACAATACATCGGCAAACTAATTTGTTGCTATCCTCAGGAGGCGCCGATGACACTCTCTGGGTGGCGTCATCCAGATGGTGCAATATTTCTACAGGTTAACAACCTCAGAATGTGCTGATATCTTAATTCCCTCCTGTGGGTGCTGTCTTCTACATCTGCGCTATGATATAGGCACGAAAGCATTCGCTTACAGGAAGAAAGTCACCCACACCGCCTGAGAATGAGAATAAGTCAGCTTGCCAACATATTGCACCGTATGACCTACGCCACCGATATGAATACTCAAGAGCTGTTCAAGAATGTTTCATTTTATTCATCGTTGCAGAATGCTGTCCTCCTTGGTCCAAAAACCTATAATGAACTCATTCAACAGTAGGCAAAAATCCCTTTTTTCCCACAATGTCATCGAGTGAAATGCATACATCCAACTTGTCAATCTCCTCAAATTCCTATTTCGCCAGGGGGTCTCATCTGCTATGTGTCATGAGCAAAGTGGTCATAATAAAACGTCTCGACATCCTATATCATGCCTCCGAAGTGTGCAGTCTATTCGAGACACTGTAGCTAGGAAATTCCTGGCTGAACGACTTGCCGGCACGCTCGTTGTGTGTGCGGTGCTGTCCCGGACCGGGGAGAACGCTGCGACTTCCGCATCTGGCTTGACCCCCGGCCGAGTCCGTTGTTTAAGGCGTCGTCCGGCGGGCGGCCCGCGTCGTTAGCTGTGAGAGCAGGCAGCCCCAGCGGACCAGACCAGTTCCATTGGACGCACGAGCGCGCGCCTGATTTACGGCCACAGCGCCGCGCAGCGGGAAAAAGGAGAACCGGCCCGGCCGAAAATCGAGCGCACTCGCCCGCCGTTAACTCGCTTTCAGCACGCTGCGCGGTGCAATTAAGCCCGTCCCACGCGGCTCTTCTCGACGTGCAAGGCTCTCCTGCGACTGGACGTCCGACGGAGCACTCAGTGACAAGATCTCCTTTGACGAAACGACATGCGCAGCGCCTCGCAGTACGACCATTGCACCACTGTACCCTCTTCCGCACACTGACATTCTGGGAGCTTGAAGCGTTTATCTGCAGATTTACAGACCAATGAAAAGAATGATAAAAACCGACTTCAGGGAAGACCAGTTTTGGTTCCACAGCAATGTAGAAAAACGCGAGACAGTAATGGCCCCATGACTTATCTTAATACGAGGGCTCTTCAATAAAGATTCATCTTTTTTTTTTTTTTTTTTTTTTTTTTTTTTTAGAACATACCTTTACTCATCCTCATAATTTTGATGGTCCTTCTCAAAGCAGTCTCCCATGAACGCGATGGACTTGTCCCAGAGTTTCTGCCAGTCATCAAATATATGCCGGAAACCATTTTTTGCGAGTTCCTCCAAAATCGCCTCTGCAGCCTTCACCACCGCTTCTGATGATTGATAATGCCTCTCACGAAGGCGTTTCTCCATGTTAGGGGCTAAATCCGGACTATAGGGAGGGTGAGGGATGCACTTCACGTTGATTTTCAGCAACAACATTGGCAATATGCGGCCGCGTATTATCGTGGTGCAGTATCCAGCCTGCTTCACGGAAATGTGGCCTTTGCGCCTGATATGGATTTGCAATGTTTTCAGGGCTATCCCTGTAGTATTGTCCAGTTACTGAAGTGTGTGCAAGTACTATTCCATGAATATCAAAGAATGAGATGTCCATAACTTTCCCGGCAGAAGCAACCACTTTTGGTTTTTTGGGGATTGAGGATGAAGGAGATTTCCACACTGAGCTTCGCTGTTTGCTCTCAGGATCAAAATGATTTAGCCAAGTTTCATCAGTAGTGATTACAATTAAAAGAAACTCCGAATCTTCCTCCTACTTGAACTCCATGCAGACCTGCACGCGAATGTCCTTTTGTTTGGGAATCAACAGTCTTGGAACCCATCGCGCACAAACACGTGTCATGTGTAATTTTTCTGTTACCAACGTGTGGGTGGTACCCGATGAAATATTCAGTATTTCAGAAGTGACCTTAAGGTAACTCGTCAATGCTCTCTCACATGACAGCAGCAGTGTTGATGTTTTCTTCCGTAAGAGCAGTAACTGTAGCACCGGGTCCGCCTTCCTTTGAAATTGATTGTCTTCCCTCTTTAAACATTTTAAACCACCTTAGAATTTTGCTGCAAAGAAGAACAGACTCTCTACAGACCTCCTGTAACATTGTATAGGCCTCAGTTGAAGATTTGTTGAGACTAAAGCAGAATTTCAAAGCCGCATATTGTTCCTCGCTTTAGCTCCATTGCAACGGTAGGCGATACTGAACATGTCTGATCTTGCTTGCCTCTCACAGGCGGAAACAAGGAATCCCAACAATGAAACCACTACGGCCTGTTTGTTGCACATTGAGCTAACAGAATATCATAAGATTAAATTTTAGCGTGAGAAATTATGATCATAAAAAATTATGATTATTCTTTATTGAACAGCCCTCGTAGATAGACTGAAGAGAAGCGAAACGACGTTCATACAGGGTGATTCAAAGAAATGGGAAATTTAGAAAGTTGTGTTGGTAGCCGTGAGCGATTGGTAACAATGAATAATGTACGCCGGCTTGTCAACGACGGTTTGCGTTTGCGATCAAAGCATTTTAAAGAGCAATGAAAGTGTTGAGGGGACACGCAGAGAATCCCGCCATCATCTTAAGTTGCGCCACAATCATGTTCCATCAGCACATGCAGTTAAAACATGGATACGTAATTTCGAGGAAAATGTTTCGGCAATGAAGTAGAAAACTCCAGGTCATGTACGAATCGTACTTATACCAAACAATATCCAACCTGTCCGAGATGCTGTCTTAAGTCCACGTCGGTGAAACTGTCGTTACTCAGCATCTTTACAGTTATATAGTCCAGTATACGAAGAATATTACTACAGGGCTTGCAATGCCATACGTACAACTTGCACATTCTCCAGGAACTAAAATCCAACTCTGATGTTATTCGCTTACAATTGTGTGAATTATTGCTTCAAAAGATAAAACGCAGGCGAGGAGTTTATTAAACTGTGGTTGTCAAACGAAGCCCATTTTCACCTTAGTGGATTTGTTGACAGACAAAATTTGGGATGTTAGGCACAAAAAAAAAAAAAAAAAAGGTTCAAATGGCTCTGAGCACTATGGGACTTAACATCTATGGTCATCAGTCCCCTAGAACTTAGAACTACTTAAACCTAACTAACCTAAGGACAGCACACAACACCCAGCCATCACGAGGCAGAGAAAATCCCTGACCCCGCCGGGAATCGAACCCGGGAACCCGGGCGTGGGAAGCGAGAACGCTACCGCACGACCACGAGATGCGGGCAATTGGGCACAAGGGACAGAAACAAAGTTACCGTGTGGTGTGCTATGTCATCATACGATGTGATAGCCACTTATTTCTTTGCAGACGAGAATGACCATGCGATTACAGTCACGTCGAATTGTTAGGTCGTCATGCTTGAAACCTATGCCGCGCAGTCACTACAGAGATTTCCACAAATTATTGACACAGACTGGATTTGACAAGATGGACCAACGTCACAAAGAGGACGAATATCGATGGCTGCTGTACTCCAGTTGTTTAGGAAACGAGTAATTGCGAGAAATGGTGACACTCAATGGCCTCCCAGATCCTCTGATCTGTCGGCTTGTGATTTGTTTTTATAGGCTCACCTTATAAGGAAGATGGTCCTTAATCGACCTGCAACAACGGGAGAATTGAAAGCCAAAATCTGAGAAGCTATTGCCGAAATTCCAATGTGGCTTTATGTTTACTATAAATGACAAATAAATATTTAACAAAATGTTTAATGAAATTATTTAAATTTCGAAATTTCCCTTTTCTTTGAATCACCCTAGTTTTACAGAAAGCTTCCGACAGTGTTGATTGGAATACATTCTTCGAAATTCTTAAGGTAACCTATCCCACATGCTATTCATCTGTAAATTGGACAGATAGTAAAGCAAACGAAGGAGAAATTTGGAAAGGTTGAGTTCGGGGAGAAGAATCAAAAACTTCGAAGTTTGCCGAAGTAACTATTATTCTGTCAAATATGGCAAAGGACTTGAGAGATCAAGTGAAGGGAGTGGAAATTGTCTTAATGGAAGTCGTAAACAAATATCAACAAAAGTAAAACAAGGGTAATAGAATGTAGTCCAGTTGAATCAGGCGAGGCTGAGATAATTAGATCAGGAAATAAGACACTAAAAGTAATAGATGAGTGTCGCTATTTGGACACAAAAATAACTGATGACGGCCGAAACAGGAAGATATAATGCAAACTGATAATAGTAACAAAAACGTTTCTGAAACATAGACGTTTGTTAACACTGAATATAAATTTAACTACTAGGGATCTTCTCTGAAGGTATTTGTCTGGAGTGTAGCCTTGTACAAAAATGCAACAATACAAACTTCATACAAAAGAGAAAAGAAGATTCTGAGATGTTGTTCTATAGAATAATGATGAAAATTATGTGGTTAGATCGAAAACTAACAAGAAAATACTGAATCTAATTAGGGAAAAAAGTTTGCACACAACTTGACTAAAAGAAAAGGACGTGTTGTTGGGACACATCGTGCATTGTGAAGGAATTGTCAATTTGGTGATGGCGGAAAGTGTTGGGGATAAAGATTTTAGAATGACACTAACGTCTGATTACAGCAAACAGGTTAAACAGGATACAGGTTGCTATGCGGAATGAAGAGGCTTGCCTTGGATAGACTCGCGTCGAGAGCTGCACCAAATTAGTTTTCAGACCGAAGTCCACAACAACAACAACAACATTCACTCATTTATTTATCTGACGTAGCTTAATAGGTTAAGTGACATACGTAAAGATGCGGATTTCGAACCCTGGTTTGTCATACAGTTATTTTACTTGCACTTAACATAGTTTACATCACTGGTGGTGGCGAGGATAGTAAAAAGATGTCCAGTTACAATGTGCTCAAGATTTCATAATAAACCTCGTATCCTAACACTCATAACTCTGATCAGAGGGAGCTATGATTTTTTCCGGCAGTATTCAGACTATCTTTTCTGTCTTATGCTTATAAACTTATCTTCACACAGTTTTTCTCTTCACGAGCGCCAATTCCTGAAGGCTGTAACAAATATCGAATTAACCTGACCATCCACCTGGTAAGTGTCTTCTACAGCCTCCTTTCCTCTCCTATTCGCGAGGATATATTAGATCTAATAGGTCTATCCATCTAAAGAAATGTGGTACTCCAACCAAACATGTGATTGAATTTTCGTGCCAAGTTCAAACCTTGTTCCAACCAGTGATTCAGACCGAGGTGATTGCCTTAAAGGTGACACTTAGGTTTCTCAGTATTTTAATGGCTGTGTCCTTTTTTACCGCTTTCTCAAATTTTGTATTTATACATCCAGTTACCTTAATTTTTCACTATTTTCTTTCAGCTATCCATTGGCTGTGCTTATCTTCTTTCTCTTTTCTCCTCATTTGTATTCTTTTTATGGAGTATTCTCACTGTAAGTCCATACTGTTTGAGTTTTACTGCTTATGGCCTTCCTTACAACTCAGTCAACCGAATGACCTTATGCTATAATGGAGTCGTGTATCACTAATGATAATCACATACACATATCAGTAAAAGCATTTTTGTGCTATACATAATTATTGGCTATAACAAACCAAGAGTTATGGCTACTCCTGGGATGACCGAAGTTTGCAGTACCACCTTCTTCTCAGTAATGTTTACTCCAGTTTTCGGCTACAAAGTATGAGAGTCATTCTTCTCAAGTAGTTACGCTATACATTTGTGTTCATACGAATTTTTTATTCTTCCAAATTTGTCCATATAATATTTTTGCGTGTTTCTGGGGGAAAATGTTGTGCCACGAAAATTAGTTATCCTACAGATTCCACTTTAAATGAATTACAAGAAATACCACAGATTTCAAATATTTTTCCAAATGTAATTTACGTAATTATCCATATAGTTTTATTACTCACGAAATAGAAAACTATTGTTCTGTTTCAGAAACTCGCTTAACTTTTCCATTGATGATAGAATGTTCTGTAAAAGCTAAATATTTATTGTATTATATATGTGGCATATTCCGTAATTCCAAAATTATATTTAATAACAATTTAAAACAAATTATATTATTATTTTTATCCTTATATTTTTGTGAACATAAAAACAGCCAGTTTTGTTTAAATTGTGCACTTACTTAAGAAACAGGAAGATAGTGAAACTATTAATTTGATCAATTACCTTTTACAGAACACACCAGAAGCTCGTGTTGTAATATATAGATCTGAATCCGCCCCAAAGCGATCACTTCAGTCTGAGAGTTCAGTTCCTCAAGTCACTGCAAACAAATCTTGTCAGGTCTTTTTCAGACAGTGAATGTGCTGAGCAGTTAGTCTTGTTTTATTGCTACGAAAAGCGCGTATGTAGAAGCTCCCTTTAGCATAAAAAGGAAGATTGGTGTGATTTCTACTATCACGACGTTCAAAATGTGACGTAAATGTTTTTGTTGTGATACCGTGAAGAAGCGTCTTTATTTTGAAATCAAAAACACAGGGCCTCTAATCTATCAATAGACTTAATACGACGAGCCTGAAAGATGAGTATAACTTATTCACACTTCAATCGCCTAAAAATTTGTTGTTAATATTAGGTAAACTGAATTTGGAGGAGAGAGAAAGGAAAGGGAAGGAACTGATGATATCAACTGCATCGGGATTTTATGAGGAATCAGCGCCAACGAGTGAAAATGTGTGCCGGAACGAGACTCGAAAATAGATTCATATAATTTTTAGTTAATGGTGTCTCTTTCCCCGTAAATTAGATATGTACTGAATTAGCAATTAAAACTACTAGAAGAGCATTTTTTGGCCGGCCGGAGTGATCGAGCGGCTCTAGGCGCTACAGTCTGGAGCCGAGCGACCGCTACGTCGCAGGTTCGAATCCTGCCTCGGGCATGGATGTGTGTGATGTCCTTAGGTTAGTTAGGTTTAATTAGTTCTAAGTTCTAGGCGACTGATGACCTTAGAAGTTAAGTCGCATAGTGCTCAGAGCCATTTGAACCATTTTTAGAAGAGCATTTTTTAAAACACCAATTTTCAACTGTGATTTTTAGGTGGAAAAGGAAAGAGCAACATTACATAGCCTAATAACAGACCTAATACGTACACTGAGGTGACGAAAGTCATGGAACACCACATAATATCGTATCGGGCCCCCTTTTGCCCCGCGTAGTGTAGCAACTCGACGTGAAGTTGTTGGAAGTCGTCTGCAGAAATTTTTTAGCAATGCTGCCTCTATAGCCGTACATAGTTATGGAGGTGTTGCGTGTGCAGGAGTTTTTGTACGAGCTGAACCTCTCGATTACGACCCATACATGTTCGATGGGGTTCATGTCGGGCGATCTGATTGGCCAAATTGTCCAGAATGTACGTCGAACCAGTCGCGAACAATTGTGGCCTGGTGACATGTTTGCGAACATGAAGCCCATGAACGGCTGCAAATAGTCTCTCAAGTAGCCGAATAAATCCATTTCCAGTCAATGATCGGTTCATTTGGACCAGAGAATCTAGACCATTCTATGTAGATACAGCCCACACCATTATGGAGCCACCTCCAGCTTGCACAGTGCCTTGGGTCCATGGCTTCCTGCGGTTTGCGTCAAAACCGAACCCTACCATCAGCTATTACCAATTGAAATCGAGCCTCATGTGACCAAGCCACTGTCTTCCAGTCGTCTAGGGTCCAAACCAATTGATCACTAGCCAAGCTGAGGCGCTGCAGACGATGTCGAGCCGTTAGCAAAGGCTGGCTGTCGCACTGGCAATTAACGTCAAATTTCGAATACGTTCGTCGTACGTCCTACATTGATTTCTGCAGTGTTTCAGTTAGTGTTGCTTGTCTGTTAGCACTGACAACTCTACGCAAACGCCTCTATTCTCAGTAGTTAAGCGAAGGTCGCCGGCCGCTGCGCTGCCAGTGGTGAGAGAAATGCCTGAAATTTGGTACTCTCTGCACACACTAGACACTGTGGATCTGGGAATACTGAATTCCCTAACGATTTCCGAAATGGAATCTCCCATGCGTCTGCCGCAGTTCCAACTACCATCCAACGTTCAAAATGCCGTCGTGCGGCTATAATGACGTAGAAAACCTTTTCGCATGAATCATCTTAGTACAAATGGCAGCTCCCATAGTGCATTGCCATATGTTGTGTACGCGATACTACTGTCATGTGTACATGTGCGTATCGCTGTCACACGACTTTTGTCATATCCGTGTATAATCCTTCTGTTAGGGGATACGGTCTGTGGACGTCCACTGTTGGGCGATTACTTTTTTCTGCCAGTAGAGAAAATTTAAAGGATCCGCAAGAGCGTTCCTGTGGGACGGCGGAAGGGGTGGGGTGGGGGGACGGGATGGAGAGCTTTTACCAAGTTTATACGGTTTTTGTAGACGAGTGTCGCCGCTTAGAGTGTGCAGAGTGTCTTGTATTAGATCTTGGAGCTATTAAGTTGGCTGGTTCAAATGGCTCTGAGCACCATGGGACTTAACTTCTGAGGTCATCAGTCCCCTAGAACTTAGAACTACTTAAACCTAACTAACCTAAGGACGTCACACACAGCCATGCCCGAGGCAGGATTCGAACGTGCGACCGTAGTGGTCGCTCGGCTCCAGACTGTAGCGCCTAGAACCGCACGGCCACTCCGGCCGGCAGCTATTAAGTAGCTGGAGATAATATTAGACGTATAAGACGGAAATTGTGGGTCCAAATGCGTGTAATGACGTTTGTAAACAAAATTTGATAAAGGGGGAACGATAGGGTGACGGACGACAATATTGCTCAAATTCAGGAGCAGTGGAATGTAGTTGTAGTTATCTGAAACATGAAATTATGACCCTGATCCTTACAAATGTAATTTTAGTTCATCGTGCCGCGTGGAGTGGCCGCGCGGTTTGAGGCGTCCTGTCACGGACTGCGCGGCCCCTCCCGCCGAAGGTTCGAGTCCTCCTTCAGTCATGGGTGTGTGTGGTGTTCTTAGCATAAGTTAGTTTAAGTAGTGTGTAAGTCTACGGACCGATGACCTAAGCAGTTTGCTCCCTTAGGAATTCACACACATTTGAACATTTTAGTTCATCCTACCAATTAAAAAAAAAAAAGACGAAATAGTAGGTATATGAGAAAATGGCCATTTTGGGACACCTCTACTTTGGCCGAAAAAAATATTAAAAATCAACATAAAAAATCAGCTACGATGAACAAGAGAATTCAATTTGCTTCAAGGGAGACCAAAGCTCATGCCTAAAAGCATTATATTGAGAAAAACGCGTTTAATGTCTGACAAGTATTTATCATATAAAAATGGACAAAGATTGGAACTTACGGGATATCATCTTTGCCTCGTCCATTATAACTATCGCCCCGCCCCGGCTTTCTGGTAGTTTGACCTGATAAGTCCTCATTTTCGTCCTCAAAGTCCTTTTCGCCGCTGACCACATCTTCGCTGGCGTCTCTGTCTTCACAGAATAGGCACATTTCATCGCCGATTTTGATTTTAAGGGCATTTGCCAGTGCATTAATGGAGTATGGCCTAGCCTAAATAGACATAAGGCCAAATTGTTGACAATTTCGCTTCGGCTGGGTGTTTTTTCGGAGCGTATCTCCAAATGAGACAACTGAAACTTTCATTCACATTTTGAGTAAAAGCGCCCAAACAGCGCTCCAGTAGATCAGGTTAACTCAAATCGGACCAGGTTAACTCAAATCGGTACAAACAGGGGTGATGGCATCGATAAAGACTTGCGGCAATGGAGTTTTGTGTTTATAACTTTCCAATTCACCGTTTGCTTTAGCTTCAAACGCTCATAGAATAGTTATTTTTTGTAGTTTGCGCGGAATATTTTGGGGGACAATTCTTCAATGTATATACACTCGAATCCCGTAATTTAAAAAATCGGGTTGTTTCGACCGTCGCCCTGTCTCTTCCCCTTAAGATGCCGAAAGGTGTTTTTTGTCCGCCAGTGTAATATTTTTTTAGCTAATTCTGACGATTAAGCTGCACAACCTGATTCCGTGCGTCGCAGAACGACTGGATATCGTCCACAACGCCAGAGAACGTTCTTGAAAAACGCAGAGAATAGGAACAGTTTAAAGGGAGCTGTTTGAAACAGCTGGATGACCAGCGCATCAAGCGAGCGTTACTCTGACGAACAACAACGTTCAGTGCGGAGTTGCGCCCATTACTTAAGAGGCTGGGACTGGCGCCGCGGCCTGCAAACCGGTTCCGCCCCCCCCCTCCCCCAACCGCCCCCCGCGGACCGCTTAATTAATCTTTTAATCGAATCGGCGGCCGCTCCTTTCATCTCGGGCGCGCCGTGCTATACTGCATCATGCCGTCACCTTCCTTCTCCACACGGCCGTCACACACGAGGCATTGTCGGGCGCTGCAACTGAGGCACCAAGTGATACAACCGTCTCTTACTAACCAGCGTACGGAAGAAACAGAAGTCGTTCTTTGCGATGAAGAATTGCTTACGCTTGGCTTTAAAAGCATACACTAATCATGGGTTACACGTCTCGGGTTTGCAGCCCGACCTTCAAGTCGATAGAATATTTGGACTGTCCAGGTGGTCCTCATCTTCAGGTGAGAGACTGCTATTGCTATTGCTGAGTCGTGTCGAACTGACGCTACGCCTGAGAAGGTGCCCCTATATAGAGCAGCAGTACTACGCGCATGCCCCGTTTGCAGCCTTCATGAATTTCATGTTCCCAAACATGTCTCCGGGATCAATTAATCGCTGTTGGTTTGGAGAACATTCTGGACAATTCGAGCGAACGCTTCGGCTACCGAAATCGCACGACATGAATCCAATCAAAGATTTATGGGACATAAACGAGATGTCAGTTCGTCCAGAATTCCTTCATCGGCAACACATTCGCAATTAAGGACGGCTATAGAGGCAGCTTGTTCGGTATTTCTTCGGGGAACTTCAGACGACTTGTTGAATCCATGCCACGTCGAGTTGTTGCACTACGTCGGGCAAATGGAGGTCCGACACGACAGTAGGAGGTATCTCATGGCAGTGTAATAAATAAATACTACAATTAAAAATAAATTGAACAGTTCTGCAGAAGTCGTCTGCTAATGGATGCCACAACTAGTCATCTAATCGAGATGTTAGCTTCAAGATAATGACGACGTACGTTATCTGTATCATCTATGGTCTGAGGTCTGACCCCACTGTGAAAAACACTTGCAGCGCCGCTGGCGGTTAAGGCATGCAGGGATCGCTACCGTAACTATTCCTCCAAGTCCTCTGCTGACCGAGGACGTCCTTTTTCAATGCAAGACTTCTTCAGAGGATAGGCCCTCTCCTTGTTAATATGATTTGTCAGTCAAACTAATGTCAATAGATTCTTTCACAATACAATAACTGTAACGAAAAGCGGCAGCATCCACTAAGGTCCATATTTCATTACGTGTCCCTCGGGTAACAAATCAGCCATCGTGTTATTAAAGAAACCGGGATGACATTCACCTCAAGCGGTTTAAAAAACAATGGAAATCTACGATGTGAGCATGTGTGAACACTATGGCGCCGAGGTAAGGCTATTACAGTTTCGATTAAGTCGTCATCTTTAAAAGGGTTTCACTCTTTGATTCTTTGGCAATATTTGGATGTAGATTCTTCAGGCACGTTCTCACACCAACCTTTTTCCGGTTTATCAAAAAATATTACACGTGAACAAATAGTGTGGCAACGGGTTGTTATCTAACACCTACAGGTAGACAATTCTGAGGCAAAGGAAATATAATCTCTTAAGCTGAAGCTAATGTATTTCTATCAATACATAGGCTACGCATACCCCGTCAGTCCAGAAAGTTTCGAGACTGGATTAATAAAAAATAGATAAGTTAAGATAATGGTTTTAATAATTCGTATGTTCTACATAATCATCCGGCAACTGGATACAACGCACAGAGCGTTCATACGACCATGTGAAACTGTCAGAAAGTCCTCCTTTGGGATGTTCAACTCGTGCGTCACATTGGTTTGAATGTCGGTTATAAGTAGTAGTGTGCGGGACAGACTTAGCACACATTTTTCTCTTCTTCAAAATGTTATGGATATAGTTTTGAACCCTTGTTTTAGTTATGTTGTTCCATTGCGATTTGTGACAACAAAACTGACACACTTCCGCCGCACATCCACTACGTAACACTGAGTGCGCACACAACTGACTGGTCGCATTGATATTGTTATTGACAGTTGTTAGTTCAAGCTGCCTCGTAGTTACTGCGCTGACTTCGAAACTTTTTGGACGGACGACGTACGTTGTACGGCCTCACGGGGCGTCAAAATTTCACGATTTTTTGGAACACCTCAATCCTCTTCGGGCCTCTTGGAGACGCCGTGTACAGAAAATTCACTCACACACACACACACACACACACACACACACACACACACACACACCTCTGTCTACACCTTGAGATATCAAAATCTGTCACAAAGAAATGCTGTCCTGAGGACTCGTATGCACGTTCACAGATGGAGACTCTGACTGAAGGACGGCACCTATCCAGAGGAATGAGCACTCAGGTCGACTTCTCGACTCGGGGTTGTGGCCGGAATCGACAACGAGCGTAGATAGCATCTAACCGAGGAAGGAAAACTAGTGTTCGATCATCTGCCCCATACTGACCAAACTCTGCAAAAAATCTATTAGCTCCTAAGGAAACATGGTAACCAATGCACTCCACTCTCACCAAGAAAAACGGTCTGTTTTGTAATGTTACAGATGATCCCTTTGAGAATCTGAGATATAGCGTATTTTATACGACTGTGGCTTTTCGCGATTCGGCAAACCAACATATTTCTCTACGAGAATCATCAGCAAACCGCAGTGAAACGGCCAGCTGCCGCCGTACTCTGTCTGGAATATAATTACGAAATGAAATGTAGGCTCCAAGTTTATGGGACAGCTTAATTACGGAGTCGGTCGGTATAAATTTGTCAGAAAAGCTTATAAACAGAAATGGAGGTTACATTTTAAGCAAGACTAGCTATCTGTCACTTCTATTTACGATCTCGTCGCTGGTCTCACCCATTAGACAGTGAGGAGCGATCGTTTCCCGGAGTAACGGTGTGGGCGTAGGAAAACAAATGTGAGTCAAAGGGCGCAGCAGGCCACAGGGACGGAACTCGGTTATACTAGTAAATAGAGGCGTGATACCAGCAATGCTTCGCAGTCTCATGAGTCCAGGGCAGCCAACACAAATTAATAAGATCTCTGCTCGGATCATCCGAAGACGACGACCAGGTAAGCCCACAAAAGTGGATCGTCAACTTGGCTACAAAGCAGAAAATAAACCATCACACAAAATCTAAATATCGACGAAAGAAAAAATGGTTGTTAGGAGTTAACGTCCTGTCGACGACGGCTTCATTAGACAAGATGCATTGGACAAGGACTAGGAACGAACCTGTCCTTGTCGCTTCCAAAGGAATATCCCGATATTCGCCTTAATCGTTTTAGTGAAACCAGAGGAAACCTGAATCAAGATGGCCGGATGGGCGTCTGAACTGTGACTCTCCATGTAGTGTGAGACTACTGTCTCAAGCGCAGCACTGCTTCGCTCGGTCGGGGAGCGAAAACAGCGTTTATTCTCAAATAACACAGGACCTTAAAGGAATTTCTCGAAGTCATTAACGGACGTGGAAGTTTTTCACTTAGTTATTCCTATATCATAGAAGTGTTTCGCCTCTTCTATCGATTACACTGCCTAAGAAGAAAAAAGTAAAGCACCCACGAAGATAGGAGGAAACGAAATGGAACTTCACTGGTTGATAGGTTATTTGTTGTTACTGCAATCATCACAAAAACGGGACAATTTGACAGAGAACTTGGCAGGCATGAGCCGACTTACAAGTACGAATTACAATGAAATGAAAACTCCCTGTTGCATACAGGCGTTGATATAAGTCAACGTGGACACTTGAAAATGTGTGCCCGGACCGGGACTCGAAAGGATCTCCTGCTTACATGGCAGACGCTCTATCCATCTGAGCCACCGAGGACACACTGCGACTGCAGGGATTTATCTCTGGCACGTCGCCCGTGAGACCCACATTCCCAACTTATTGTCCAGCTTAGTGCATTTCATCCTAACAAGCTGCATGGTCACCGATGGTATCAGTAGGACGTTGCACCCCTTATGCCCTGTATGCATGCACTGTTTCTGTTAGGAAGCGTGCCAAAAACCGTTGTAGCCTCTTCTGTGGTAAGATGACCCGCAAGTGTTGTAACTGGTCCTTGATATCATGAATGACAGCACTGGGATGGAGTTGACATCCGAACTGGTCCCACCCATGCCTAGTTCTGTTGGGGACAGACCTGGGGACTCTGCTGGTCACTCTTCAGCAACATGCAGACAGTTCAAAGAGACGGTTTCCATGTGTGGACAAGCATTGACACATTGAAAAATGGCACCACAATACTGTCACATGAGAGGTGAAACATGAGGACGCAGGACGTCCTTGACGTACAGTTAAGCCGTCAAGAGTCCTCTCAATCGCTACCAGCCGTGACCTGAAATCGTACTCGATGGCTCCTCACACCATGACAGCATTAGTAAAACTGCTGGACGTCTCCAACCGTTGAAAGAAACGGATCTGTCCCAAGTCGCTGTATACTCGCAGACGATGGTCATACGAGATAGTGCAGAACCGTGAATCTTCGCTGAGCACAATGTGACGCAGTCCATCTTTCGGTCATCGCACCACTCCAGTCGTAGCCAATTGTGTTGTGGTGTTAATGACAGCCTATGCGCAGGACGGTAATGCTCTACTATGTTGCTAGTCTCCTACCAATACTGCGCGATGGCATAGAATGTTGCAGGGAGTCCATCACTTGTTCTCGGGTGTCAAGCGCAAATGTGAAAGGATTACGGTGTGCTTGGTGCACAATAGTACAACTTCCACTGTGGTTCTCAGACGTGTCCTCCGGATCCCTGACGTCGAGTATGCCCACCCTCACGTTCCCAGGCTCTCCAACATCGGGCCACTGTGATATCCGAATAACCCACAAACATGGATGTGCACGATCCGATCAGCTGGCTAGATGGAAAACCATAACGAAGCACTTTTCAAATTCTCTGAGGTGCTGTTGAAGCCGTCTCACACAAGTATGCGATACTCCGTGCTGTGCTATATCTTCGTGTCCTTCACAGTGATCAATCCACATCTGACGCTGCTCACGTTCGTTGTACACCCTACAACACTAAACCCGAACACCGCTACTGCACTCTGGTGGCCGTTCTGCCTTCCAGTGATTGTAGCTCTATAATCGTTTGCATACTCACCGATAGTGTGTACGTCTACGAAGCGACATTTATATCCCACCATGTCTTCCGTGTGCTTCACGTATTCGTCTGGAAATGTACTTCATCGTTGTCCCTAGAAGCTTACGATTGTCTAAAAACAGTCACCTCCAAGTATTCCTTCATCTGGAAATACCTCCTTATGATATTCTCATGACCCTTACCCAAGAGACCTGATGATATCATTAGAGCTCTCGAACAAGCTTACTCGAATACGACTTCTCTAAATTTGCCCAGCAGGGCTTCATGATAACTACGTCACCTTTCTTACAAGGATACCCATTCGGGGTCCTGAGGATATCTTTCACACATTATTACCGGCTATACAGATCTCTAACGATTTTAGTGCACCTCTCAGGATTCATTTGATCTCTTGCTGCCGGCCGCGGTGGTCTCGCGCTTCTAGGCGCGCAGTCCGGAACCGTGCGACTGCTACGGTCGCAGGTTCGAATCCTGCCTCGGGCATGGATGTGTGTGATGTCCTTAGGTTAGTTAGGTTTAAGTAGTTCTAAGTTCTAGGGGACTGATGACCACAGCTGTTAAGTCCCATAGTGCTCAGAGCCATTTGAACCATCTTTTGCTTCACGACGAGTCCAAACGCTGGAACAACACTCAACAATTGATCGCATTAACGTCTTGTATGCGATTGCCTTTGCAGTAGCACTGCACTTCCCGAGAACTCTGCCAACTAACATAAATCTATCCGTAGCCTTACGTGTTAGAAATTTTACAGAATAATCCTAGTTTGTGTGAAGAAGGCGTTTATTCGGAGAGCCGCTATTTATTAGACAAAGTAAAATTTCCGGTCAAGTTTTTTGCGTCGCTCAACAATTCTTTTTATTTTTTATTTTTTGTGTAGGCAACAGCTCGTCACCTATCAAAATGTTACTACTGTTCCAACTGTCCGATAGATCTGATACTCATCTAATTAGAACACCATCTCCACAACACTGAAGATATTTCTCTTCTGCTTCGCTGATACTACACTACTGTTTGGAGAAAGTGAAACAACAAGACCGAGAGGTGTGACCACAGTTAAATTTATTCCAGCGATTAGGGACATGACACTACACAAATGATTAGCATTACGGTTCTGTACATGTACTGTGATTGTGGAAATTCAGTACGGAGTAGTGCTACAATGTGCTGCGAACAGAGCCGCTCGACGTCATGGCAAGGAATCAAAAAGCACCTGAATATGCTGCTGGAAAACAGTCGGCGTGGCCGAGCGGTTCTAGGCGTTACAGTCTGGAACAGCGCGACCGCTACGGTCGCAGGATCGAATCCTGCCTCGGGCATGGATGTGTGTGATGTCCTTAGGTTAGTTAGGTTTACGTAGTTCTAAGTTCTAGGGGACTGACGACCTCAGAAGTTAAGTCCCATAGTGCTCACAGCCATTTTTGAAGAACAGTCTGCCACGCAGTTTGTAGGCTCAGTTAATATCTGCAGGAGGACCTGAACGAACATGTTGCCGACCGAAAATATCCCAGACATGATCGATCGGCGACATATCAGGACAACGAGCAGGCCAGGGAAGCAATGGTACCCGTCGTCCTTCGAAGAAGGCTTGCACATTCCTCGCCGCATGCAGCCAGGCGTTGTCGTGCTGATATATGTCATGTGGAAAGGCCTGCAAGAGGGGCTGTGCCTCTGGCTATAAAACCTGCCAGTGGCAGCTGTTCATATTGCTCTCAAGACTTAGGACGCCAAATGATGTGTTATAGACAATGGCGCCCCAAATCTTCATACACTACTGGCCATTAAAATTGCTACACCACAAAGATGACGTGCTACAAACGCGAAATTTAACCGAAAGGAAGAAGATGCTGTGATATGCAGATGATTAGCTTTTCAGACCATTCACACGAGGTTGGCGCCAGTGGCGACACCTACAACGTGCTGACATGAGGAAAGTTTCTAACCGATTTCTCATACACAAACAGCAGTTGACCGGCGTTGCCTGGTGAAACGTTGTTGTGATGCCTCATGTAAGGAGGAGAAATGCGTACCATCACGTTTCCGACTTTGATAAAGGTCGGATTGTAGCCTATCGCGATTGCGCTTTATCGTATCGCGACATTGCTGCTCGCGTTGGTCGAGATCCAATGACTGTTAGCAGAATATGGAATAGGTGGGTTCAGGAAGGTAATACTGAACGCCGTGCTGGATCTCAACGGCCTCGTATCACTAGCAGTCGAAATGACAGGCATCTTATCCGCATGACTGTAACGGATCGTGCAGCCACATCTCGATCCCTGAGTCAACAGATGGGGACTTTTGCAAGACAACAACCTTCTGCACGAACAGTTCCACGACGTCAGCATGGACTATCAGCTCGGAGACCATGGCTGCGGTTACCCTTGACGCTGCATCAAAGGCAGGAGCGCCTGCGATGGTGTACTCAAAGACGAATCTGGGTGCACGAATGGCAAAACGTCATTTTTTTCAGATGAAGCCAGGTTCTGTTTACAGCATCATGATGGTCGCATCCGTGTTTGGCGACATCGTGGTGAACGCACATCGGAAGCGTGTATTCGTCATCGCCATACTGGCGTGATGGTATGGGGTGCCATTGGTTACACGTCTCGATCACCCCTTGTTGGCTTTGACGGCACTTTGAACAGTGGACGTTACATTTCAGATGTGTTACGACCCGTGGCTCTACCCTTCATTCGATCCCTGCGAAACCATACATTTCAGCAGGATAACGCACGACCGCATGTTGCAGGTCCTGTACGGGTCTTTCTGGATACAGAAAATGTTCGACTGCTGCCCTGTCCGGCACATTGTCCAGATATCTCACCAGTTGAAAATGTCTGGTCAATGGTGGCCGAGCAACTGGCTCGTCACAATACGCCAGTCACTACTCTTGATGAACTGTTGAAGCTGCATGGGCAGCTGTACCTGTACACGCCATCCAAGCTCTGTTTGACTCTATGCCCAGGCGTATCAAGGGCGTTATTACGGCCAGAGGTGGTTGTTCTGGGTACTGATTTCTCAGGATCTATGCACCCAAACTTCGTGAAAATGTAATCACAGGTCAGTTCTAGTGTAATATATTTGTCCAATGAATACCCGTATATCATCTGCATTTCTTCTTGGTGTAGCAATTTTAAAGGGCAATAGTGTACTTGGCATTTGTCCGCTAGGCCGCTCATCAGTACAGTCTGTCCGATTGCGCTCATGCACGGCGCCTTCGAACGCATATGCGGCCATCACTGTAGAACCAAGATGAAGCGGGACTGATTTTGTCAGTGTCAGTGTTCGTTTGCCTATTGCAGTCTGGGACGTTGATAGGTTGTGGTCATTGGAAGCCGACGCAATAGTATGCGTGCCACCAGCCCATACCGCGGAAGACGGCGTCGAACCGTGAACGCAGTCATTGTTCACACCCGCTGCGGTGCTTCAACGTCACGCCAACACTGTGGACGAAACTGTGCTGTCCGTTACGACCAAGCGGACAAGATGGTGATCACCTCGCGCTGTGATCACGCTGTGTCGTCCAGTACCTGTCAGAGCTATCTACGACCCTCTTCTGTGCACTGGTTCCACATACACTCACTGTTGAAGCAGCGTGCCCTTTATGAGCCACAAAGTCACGGAACGACAAACTCGCCTCTCGGAGACCAATCATTCTGCGCCGTTCGAACACATGCATATGTCGATGTTCCACCTTGTGATGTCGGCGAGTCATAGTGGCACTTGGTTACACACGTTTCCGCTTCGTATGACGGCTCCGCACCGACTGAGCTTTGCATAACACTGGCCTGTCCGGTCACACAAAAGAGGGGGCTGTTGAGCCTAAGTACACGTTACCACTCTGCCATTTAAATCACTTATAATGGTTCCGATTTTCTTACAATGGCGTGTTGCAGACCATTGCTTCCGAGTATTTCACTCTCTACAAACAGTAGAGTACATAGGTCCCTGTAGAAGAGGCTTGTAAGTTTCTGAAGTGATGACCCCTTCTGTTGAGTATTCAGTCCTTGTCAAATAAATCGTTACCAAATCGACCATGAATTTGCAATCCCTAGGTGTAATTGTTGATTGAAGAATACTGACACGCACTATTTAGCGAAGAATGGAAAGACTTGTGGATGCCGAACTCGGAGGATTATCAGTTTCGACTCTAGATAAATGTAGTAAGATGTGAGTCAATACCGATCCTACGACTCATGACTGAAGAAAGGCAAACTAACGTTTCTAGCATTTGTAATTTTAGATAAAGCTTTTGATAACATTGACCGGAACACGCACAGAAATATTTAAGGTGGTCAGGATACAAAGCAAGGAACAAAAGTTATCCACAACTCGTGCAGAAACTAGATTGACGTTATATGACTCGACAAGAAGGGGAAGCAGTAGTTTAGAAGAGAGTGACACAGTGTTGCAGTCTATGCCCGATGTTATCCTACATGTATACTGAACAAGCAGGAAAGTAAAGAATCGAGAAATTTAGAAAGAAAATTAAAGTCAAGGAGAAACTATAAATATTTCAGGTTTCGCGATCTTCTTCTGTAAGAAACAACAAAAAAAAATGGATGAGCAGTTGAACGGAACAGATGAAGCCGAATTAAATCAGGAAATGTTGAGGGAATTAGGGATGAGAGACCAAACATAGTAGATGCTTTTGTTACTTAGGCTGCAAAACAAATCATGACAGACGAAGTAGATGGCTCTGAGCACGATGGGACTTAACATCTTAGATCATCAGTCCCCTAGAACTTAGAACTACTTAAACCTAACTAACCTAAGGACATCACACACATCCATGCCCGAGGCAGGATTCGAACCTGCGACCGTAGCAGTCCGCGGTTCCGGACTGCAGCGCCTAGAACCGCACGGCGACGAAGTAGAGAGAATATAAAATACAGACTGGTAAATCGTAAGGTAAGTAAAACGTAGGCGATTAGCTGTTCAGCCAAAAGTATATGCTTTTGAATACTGAAGATTGGATGGATGGATCGAAAAACTAATCACGAGATACAGAATCGAATTGTGGAAAAAGAAATTTATGGCACAACTTGACTAAAAGAAGGTCTCGGTTGATGGAACACATCCTGAGGAATAAAGGTAATGGACAGAACTGACGTAATAATTGATAATTGTAGGGGGAGACCAAGGCTTGACTACAATAAGTACACAGTTAAGCCACATCATGTTCACCGTCAACGTGCAGTAACCGCTCACAGGCGTCAGATGGCAACACTAGCAGTGGAGGGTATATAAACCGTGTCGGGAGACGCGGAAAATAGTGCTGTCGTTGTAGTAATGCAGAAACGGAGCGGTTTAGCTGACGCCCAAAAGGGCACGATCGTCGGAATTCAGGCCAAAGGTGGAAGCATTTCCAATACGACTGAGTGTAAACTGTTAGCATGCCGTCGTGATTAAAGTATACCGTGAATGGCGAAATGGAGCAGTCAAAACCGGCGCCGAGGCAATTGTGGTGCACCTCGAGCCATAGGTGACACGGGTGAGGGACGCAGCGGAGATGCGTACGGGCGAATAGACATGCGACTGTTGACCAACTGACCGCCCAATTCAACAAGTGTCTCCACAACGACCGCTCAGCGAACATTGCTGCGCATGGGCCTTCGCAGCTGGCCCCTAGTCCGTGTGCCGATGCTGGCTGCTGTGCTTGAGTGAAGGCTGGGATTTGCAAACCAATGCCGGAACTGGACGTCCACTGAGAGGCGACAGGTGGCCTTTCCAGACGAATCACGTTTTATGCTCCATCGGACAGTTGGCCGTTGGCGAGGCTGCAACAATCGTCGGTAGGGTCCAGGCCAGAGGAGGAAGCATTAGGGTCTGGGAAATGTTTTCATGACATTCAATGGTTAATCGTGTCATTCTGCAAGGCACAGTGGATCAACAGAAGTGTGCATCTATCCTGGGGACCATGTCCACCACTACATGCAGATTGGTTTTCTTCTGCATGACGGCATCTAACTGCAAGACAATGCAGCGTGTCACACGGCTGACAGTGTGCGTGCTTCTACATCTACATTTATACTCCGCAAGACATCCAACGGCGTGTGTCGGAGGGCACTTTACGCGCCACTGTCGTTACCTCCCTTTCCTGTTCCAGTCGCGTATGGTTCGCGGGAAGAACTACTGCCGGAAAGCCTCAGTGCGCGCTCGAATGTCTAATTTTACATTCGTGATCTCCTCGGGAGGTATAAGTAGGGGGAAGCATTATATTCGATACCTCATCCAGAAACGAACCTTGGTTCGAAGAGCACCAGGATGAGTTTACCTTACTGCTCTGGCCAGCCGGCCAGTGTGGCCGTGCGGTTCTAGGCGCTTCAGTCTGGAACCGCGTGAAAACCACGGTCGCAGCTTCGAATCCTGCCTTGGGCATGGATGTGTGTGATGTCCTTAGGTTAGTTAGGTTTAAGTAGTTCTAAGTTCTAGGGGACTGATGACCTCAGATGTTAAGTCCCATAGTGCTCAGCGCCATTTGAACCATCCTCTGGCCATCAGAATTTCCGGATTCAAACCCAAGCCACCAGGCTCTCCGGATCTAAACCCAATCGATATTCTGTGGGACCACCTCGATCGGGCTTTTCGCACCGTGGATCTTCAACCGGGAAACCTAGCGCAGCTGGTCAAGGTAGTGGAGTCAGTGTGGCTCCACATCCGTGCCAGTAACTTCCAGACAGAACCTCACTGACTCTCATCCTGCATGTCCGCGCTGCAAAAGGTGATTATTCAGGCTTTTCACAGTTAGTCACATTAATGTGACTGGACTGTGTAGCTTCAAATGGATGTAGGTTAAAGCAGTTATGCAGAGATGAAGAGGCTGGCACAAGATCTAGAATGGAGGCCTGCATCAAACCAACCTTCGTGACTGAAGACCACAACGACAGCAGTGTAATTGGTATCGTGGGGTTTCCTACGAGCAGTGGCGCATTAAATCTGTCAGAGGCCCGGGCCAGCAAAACAACTTGAGGCTCCCCTTGCTGTCCCCTCCCACCCTCCTCACCAGACGGGAGTTCTCCGAGAGTTTCAAACGCAAACGGAAGGAAGACCCACATTGCTTATTATCTTCATTTTGTGTCGTGATAATTTACAAGGTATAACGTTATTTTACGTAACACTGAAAGTGACTGCTCTCGTAATCTCGTTGCTATTATTTAATAGCTATGTTGCCCCTTATACGACTGAAATCATTACATGATTTCTGTTGTTCGAATCTATTATGTATGTTTCGCAACTAAGTCGGCGTAGAGCGAGCAGGGTGTATCAAAATGAATCCCTATTTCCCAAACCAAGAGGAAGGTCACTGTCTACATAAAACTTCGTTCACTGCATGCCGGAGGGTACTTTACTTACTGATTTCAACAAAAGCCACAGTGCTGCTCCGATCTTGATGAAAATTTGTACATTTGATCTTCAAAACAAGGGGAACCTCACCATCTACGTGAAATTTCATACGGTGTATGGCGGATAGTTACCTTACAACAGAATTACACACCGTTTGACTGATCAGCTTGGGAGTTGGCTCATGTATGTATGTGGTGAAGGCATTTATACAAGTCAACGTATGCTGGATGGCGGAGGGTTGTCCTACCTTTAAATAAATTCAACATCGTTTCGTCAATAGCGTGAAAGTTGGCAGATATACGTATTTTTTCATAGATGGGGAAAGAGGAGATGGCATGACGGAGGCGGAGGAGGAGATATGCGGAGAGAGGAAAACGTGATGGGGGCGGGGAGGGGGGAGGAGGTGCATCCAGAGAAGTGAGAGAAGCAGATTAAAAGAAAGAGGGAGCAGGAGGTAAACAGAGAAAGGGGGAAGGTGGTGAATGACTAATGGAACACTGTAATAAATACATAAATTAGTTGTGTTATTGAGAATTTGATGACAAGCAGTGGGGGAGGCTCAGTTCGCAAACACTTCGTTAGGGAACCGGTTACTCGGGACAGCTTCGCTACCTGCTGCATCCTTGTAGGAAACCCCACGGTAGGAAACCCCACGTAGCCGTGTAATTATGCCGCGCCAGTCCCTGTGACAGACAGACTTGCAGCCATTGTGAGAGAAGGTGCGCCGAGTGCTGACCTCAGGTGTTGGCGGCCTAATCCAGCGACCACAGCGACCTGCTCAGCCTCTCCCTGTTGATTCTCTTGCAGGCTATTTGGGTGGAATCCTCCAGGTGTCGAGGCTGTCTCGGAGCCCCACCTTGCTGGCAGGACCCTCGGCTTGCCGCTGGGCACACTTGCTGCGTGCCGCCGGCCGCTGATGGAATCCTTTGTGCGCCCTCCCGGCCCCAACGTCGGTACCTGGCTACAGCCGGCTCCCCCTCCCCTCCCCCCGGTCCCCTTTTCTCCCTCTTCCCGGGATCCGACGTGGAGTAAATTAAAGCTCCGAGATCGAAGGCAGCAAAAAAGGGAAGAATCCCCTCCCGAGTCCGTTTTCAGAGTTCGGCACCCTTTTGCCAACGCCGCTGCAGCAAGAGCAAAACTCAGCTATAGCTCGCCGTCACAGTTTTCCTGGTACTCTGAAGGCGATAGGGCATAGACCGCTCGCGAGGACCGTCCGTGCTCCTGAAGTACAAGAGCCAATACCGCAGGAAACTTGCCACAGCAGTTGCATTGCAGTTCAAAGACAAAAGCGTCCGAGTGGTTTTGTCTTTTTCGCTGTAGTCGTGATTGAACACTGCAGCTGTGGGTTGTATAACAAGTAAATCTTGGAACAAAAGTCTTAAAATTAAAAAAAAAAGCAAGCAGTCGAGATATTTTTCTTTGGATGTTTATTTCTCTATTCAAAAATGGTTCAAATGGCTCTGAGCAATATGAGACTTAACATCTATGGTCATCAGTCCCCTAGAACTTAGAACTACTTAAACCTAACTAACCTAAGGACATCACACTCATCCATGCCCGAGGCAGGATTCGAACCTGCGACCGTAGCGGTCACGCGGTTCCAGACTGAAGCGCCTAGAACCGCACGGCCACACCGGCCGGCATTTCTCTATTAACTACAAATCAAATCTCGGTATGCTCCTCATCCTATTGTGATATTACAGCATATTAAATAGCGTAATTTCTCGTGCTGCTGAAACCACGAATATTTTTATGGGACTTTATATTGAAAAGCACAAAAAGCTTCGAGCAAAACCGTTTCTACAGTCGTGAAAACGAGAACACACCCTAAATATTCCGCAGTTTCAGAAGCACTTCAACCTGAGCGATAAATGGTCATACTGTGATTGTCTTTATATGTCACCATATGGTCAGTCTGCTGTAGTCAAAAAGCAAGATGTACAGCAAATAAAAATTTAAAGAAAAGATCTTGATGGTCTTCTGTTCCTCAAGAATGTTATCTAAAATCAAGTAACCTTTTTATTCTATTGCGGAAGCGGATATTGAGTGAACTCAGATTTTTTTTATAAATGGTGGTAAAAGAATGAAGTTCCTTCTTTAAGTCAACATACGTTACTAAGTGGATTAGGGCGAAGCATTTCGAAAGCGATGAAATGAAGGTAAGACAGCAACTGTGACAGTAAATCCTGTTCGTTTCTCCTAGCTAACGGAGTGGAAAATCATTCGCTGAACAACTGGTGAACAAATACCTACAAAGGCGAGAATCTTATGTAAAAGTATCTAATTTACAAATAAGCTACACATACTGAGTGAGTATCATGTCTAAATATTTGTGTGAATTGTCACTGATAAATAAAGTTGAATTGCCCAACTTGAATTTGTACCCTATTGCCTGATGGTCCTTAGTAGCAGTTCACTAATCAAAATATTTTATAAAGTTTAGTGAACAATTTGCTCCTACGGAACTGTGCAGGAGCTTTCAGAGTAGAACAGTTATCGTATTTATCGCCTACGGTCAACGCAGTATAACATTCATCTCTGCATCAGCCTATGCCTTACGGACATTCTCTTCCTTCAGAAGAAGCAGTCTTCCTTATTCTTTAGATCGTTGCTTTTTTTTAATTTCTCAATATTTAAACAAGACGCTAAGCACTGGAGGAACTACATCTGTTTCGTCAGTTTCCGGACATGGAGCTTAGACGCTATTATTTCTTCTTCCGATATTTCGACTCGGAAGCTTCTACCACGTGTCAAGCTGAGTCAGTGACAGAATCGAAATGGATGAATTCGAAAAAGCAAGACGAAAAAGATGTTGGCGCACTGGCGCTCTAATAGACTAAACATCAACTATCCGCTACTTTCTGAATTAACTAACTGTATATCAGATATTATGACCAGGTGATAGGTGTTCTAAATAATGTAAAATAATAAATGTTTGATTTGAATCTCCACTAAAAAAGATTGGTTGGACCCTCAGAGATCAAATGCAAAAATGAACAAGAGGAAAAGTAGATATATGCTACACAAATGAAAAAAATGGAAACACCGTATCACCAGAATAGGGAAAGGCAGATTAGTTAAACAATCAACTATAAACCAATAGGAAAGAGATTTAGAACGACCGAGGAGAGATTTAGAACGACCGAGGAGCAGATGGATTCAGTGAAGATCGACGAGTTGTAAGCTTTTCCATGAAGTGAAGAACAGGAAGAAGAAGAAAAAATTGCCCATTTACAGGAGATATTCCGTGCGCTATATTTACTACTAAACTGATTTTTCCCGCACTAGATAGAGTTATATTTCGCCAAAAAAAAGAACGTAATACAGGATGCGAACATCTTAGATCACTTCGGAACTGCGATTGGTCACAGAATTGTAAGATACAGAGCAAAAATGGATACAAAAGTACAGCGAAAGAAGCTCATCATGTAGGTAGTTAGAAATGTAGTATTTTGAGAATTTATTCAGGGGTAGTGACATCTACTAGATCAAACTGAGCAACAAATTCAGCACCCCAGGAAATAAACTTCATGCAGACACACATGAAAAGGCGAATTATTTAGGCTAATAGTAAAAGAGATTGCAGGTATAAAAAAATTTAAAAGAAAATCTCAAACTGAACAAGGTAACTACTAAGGACAATTTGAAAAAAGTGAATTCGGTCCATCAACTGTACAACTGTATTTTTATTCTCTGCCGGTTTCGATTATCCATCATATTCACAGGAGAAAAACAGTGTACACCAATCGATGAAACATACATAGTCGTCATACACGAGTCAGCCAAACGTAACACATACTCGTATTATTGTCACAGTACTCTGTCTTAACGCAATCCATGTAAACGCGCTGTGCCTTGGCACAATAACAGGAGTGCACACTTTGTGATAACGAGCACGCTTTCCGTCTCACCCAGATTCCCATCCTGCGCGCAAAAATTTAGGAATACACCGAAATACCGCCAGTTACCTCCCCATACCTCATTCTTGAAGCCGCATGGCACCAGGCTGCGGGCTGAGTGGTTTGGCTAGTTGCTGGTGCGCATATTTTCATTGTTTCCGGGAGTCTGGAGTTTTGTGATGGCTGGTCTGAAAGAGCGACGGGTGTGTATAAAATCTTATTTTCCCCTTGAGAACACCGCTTCAGAAAAGCAGAAAATGTTGAAGCAAGCTTTTGTTGACAACGCTTTAGGCCAGACACAGTCTTAAAACTGGTATAAGCGTTTCAAAAAAGAACGAATATCGACTTATGGTGGCGAATGTTTCCTTCGGCCGTCACACCAGACAACATTCACAAAGTGAGGGATAAGAATGTGTAACATCATAGACAGATCATCCACGACCTTTTGAACGTCTTGTGAATATGTTATGGTATTCACGAACGTATTCTGACATAAGAATTGCACATGCGGAGGATTGTATCAATGTTTGTGCCAAAACTGCTTCAAGATGATCAGAAACAGCATCGCTTGGAATTCTGCAGGGAAAGTAAACAATTGAGTTACGATGGCCCAAAATGTCTAGAAATGGTTGTCAATCCACTAGCGCATATGGCCTACATTATTCAAGAATATTCAACTAAACACACGATGAGGGTTATTTCCCATCCGTCCGCCATTCTCACCAGATTTAGCTCTGCGTGAATTGTTCCTCATTCCCAAGACGAAAACCATTTTCGTGGCAGACCTTCGCACTCTTTACGACTACAAGCAGCTATGTTTGTGGCACTTTGCAGTGTTTACACGCACACATCCTGCCAAAGTCGGCACTAGGTAGAATATGAATTTCGAGATAGAGCTGCTGTCCCTCGGATTATCGTGGAACTTTCAATTAATATGACAGAAGCACATCACTTACTATGTTTTGCACGCAATAACTCAGTTTTCCGTCGAGTGTCGCTTACCATTGTTTGCAGACTCTTCACTTTTACCTGTAAATTTGTCATTAACGATATATCATTCTTGCCGGTCGCGGTGGCCGTGCGGTTCTGGCGCTGCAGTCCGGAACCGCGAGGCTGCTACGGTCGCAGGTTCGAATCCTGCCTCGGGCATGGGTGTGTGTGATGTCCTTAGGTTAGTTAGGTTTAAGTAGTTCTAAGCTCTAGGGGACTTATGACCTAAGATGTTGAGTCCCATAGTTCTCAGAGCCATTTGAACCATTTGAACCATATATCATTCTTCCTAACCAGCAGTTCAGTTCAGTTCATTGAATTAATAGCAGAAAAGGGAAAAGCTTCAAAACACTTAATGTCACTAATCTTATTTAGGCGACATCTTGGTCGAATTTGCAACAGTGGATTCTGTAAGTAAACCAGCGAAACGCCCCCGATTCGCACGGGTAGCACTAACGAGGATAACACGACAAGTGTCATAAACTGATTTCCCACAAACTTTTTAGTTGAAGAGGAGTCAAAATAAACAAACAAGTGTCTCGGCTTATCCGTAGATATTCGACAGTTCCTGAGAAAACAACGCTCAAAGTTTTCGACGTAGTTTATATACCATTTAGCGCGCGATAATCTCAGCCCAAATACTGCCACACCGGTTAGCTTCGCAGACTGTCACTTTTGCGTCCCGTGATCGAAACCTGATTATTGTTTTTATTTATGTATTGTCGATTATCTACGCATGCCCGTACACTGTTACTACACGAATGTATCTTATCATGTTAGGAGATACAACAGCGTTTTATTCATAGTGTAATTACAATAAATATGTGTGTATGGTATTTTCAGGGATTGCAATCTGTACATTCTCATACTCTTATATTTCGATCTTACAAATTCTTCGATTTATTCTTATATTTTATTCTTCTGTTTATTCTTGCGGAAGATTTGGTGCATTCCCTCGGATGACACCGACTGCAGAAACATTCGAAATATAGACACGCCGAACACCACAAGCATCACACGAGGGTGTGTTTGGTTCAAGTGGTTCAAATGGCTCTAAGCACTATGGGACTTAACATTTGAGGTCATCAGTCCCCGAGACTTAGAACTACTTAAACCTAACTAACCTAAGGACATCACACACATCCAGCTCGAGGCAGGATTCGAACCTGCGACCGTAGCAGCAGCGCGGTTCCGGGCTGAAGCGCCTAGAACCGCTCAGCCACAGCGGCCGGCGGGCAGGTTTGCCACAGTGATATTTCTTCGTGTGAATCTCAATCGAGAAAGTAACGTCAAAACATTACTGAAGATTTCATGCGTTGGCAATAACAAACCACGCATAATGGATCACTTTACCAACAACTGGGGCTTTCAGTTGATTATGAATCAAGAATTTCACCGAAAACGATTTCAAATAATTTTCTCCCTTTTTTTTAAATTTTAAATTGATATGCGAATAAGGATAAGGTTATTTCAGTATACACTGGAAAACATTCGTGTAATAATATTCTACGGACAAAGATAAATGAAAAACAAATATAAGTATAATAATGAGGTTTCGAACAAGGAGCGCAAACGTGTAAAGCCACTTTGCCACCGCTGCGGCTGACCTATTTACTCCCTAAAAGGAAACTATAGATTCTGCTATAGCTTCACCGCCGCCTGGAGTGAGCAGACTGTTTACTGCCTTTTGCGCCATACACAGCGTCCTGCATAGTTAATCAGCTCCCATCACTGCCATGAGATGCTACTTCAACCGCCATTTAAATACAGAGCAGGTAACAATACACGTATTACACTCTCATCATTACTATAACTGTGAATTATATAAGGACACCTTCCTCGTGAATCAGGCTATCTATTAATGAGAATCGGATAGAAAAACCTATAGTAATTCCTGATGTTAGCCTTCACATATAGGTGGAAAAACGCGGCGGAGTATTTAATAAAATTTATAATAATTAATAATAATTTGTAATACGTATAGATAGATGCTACAGTCAAAGGGGACCCGGATGTCTTCTTAAAAAAAAGTTACATGATACTGAAACTCAGCCACGAAAAGCTCATTAATGTTACTATCTTGGGTCCAGAAACATCTCCTTTATTCTGTAACCCACATGAGCCAACGGCCTTGCCTCAGTAGTAACAGCGGTTCTCCTCAGATCACCGAATTTCAGCGCTGTCGGGCTGGGCTAGCACTTGGATGGGTGACCATCCGATCTGCCGTGCGCTGTTGGCAAGTGGGGTGCACTCAGGCCTTGTGAGGTAACTAAGGGGATAATTGATTGAGAAGTAGTGGCCCTGGTCTCTTAAACTGACATACGGCAGGGATAGCAGTGTGCCGACAACATACCCCACCGCATCCGCATCCAATGACGCCTGTGGGCTGAGGATGACACGGCTGCCGGGGCCTTCATGGTTTGTTCGAGCGGAGTTTAGTTTATTCCGTAACATACATTTTCAATATCTTGCCAACAGTTTAACTACTAACAAAATAAAGTCTATCAGGAGCTTAAAGAATATGTTAGTGGCCACCTCCTTCTAGTTTACATTTTGTAGCTGAACGAATTTGTGTACTTATTCGTCTTTCCTCTTTCCTTGGGCCTTTGTCCCGCATCGTGGGTGGTCGGCAGTGTTAGTTGAAGAGGGTGGCCAGTTGCCCTTCCTGCCACCACTCCGAACCCCCTCGGGACGAAAGGAGTGTACCCCAGCTGTCTGCGTCTGGTGTAAACCATGGAATAGTGCGAAAATGTTTCAAATGTCTGAGTCGTGTAACTGAGGCAGAACGTGGGGACCAGCCCGGTATTCACCTAGAGAGATGTGGAAAACCACCTAAAAACCACATCCAGGCTGGCCGGCATACCGGCCCTCGTTGTTAATCCGCCGGGCGGATTGGATCCGGGGCCGGCGCACCTAACCGAGACCAGGAAGCAGCGCATTAGCGCTCTCGACTACCCTGGCGGGTAATTTATGTACTAATTATTATCTATATTATATAATATGATTTGTTTACAGTAATGACCATTTGCTTAACACCTCGTTGGACCACTTTTAAAGCGCGGGACGAGTCCTTGACAGGTTTCCAGAGATATGTGGCATCACATGTCTACGCTCAGGTTGTGCAGTTTACATAAATTGCTGGCCAGCAGTATGTGGGCAAAAAGCTTGCATCAGAAAGCGTTCCAGGTGTAGTCTATCAGTTTCAGATCAAACTAATTTGGTGGCCAAGACATCAGCGATAGTTCACTATCAATCTCCTCAAACCACTGTAGCACGAATTTGGCCTTGTGACATGGACAGTTATCCTGCTAGATAGTGCACGAGTTGGTAAATTATAGCGTAAGGTTTGAAGCTCGGTGATTATGAACGTCAGTACAATTTCACAAACAAGACAGTAGTACGACAAACAAACTGTGTGCGCAGGGAAAATTAGTAGTAGTAGTTGTTGTTGATGATGTTATAATAGGACCTGCCATTGATTCATCACATCTTAATACACGTTTGTTTACAGGTGTTTGTTAAGACCTCAGTCCTGTTAGGTAAGCCAGATTTGTAACAATGAAAAGATATCTAGTCCATTTTTCACACTTTCAATCATTTCGCGTATTCATACTCGATCGTTTTCCTCCTTCTTAAAGTACAGAGTGTGCTGAAAAGTAACACCTCCGAATTTTTTATTGAAAATTCTTCAAGGTGTATCTTGGCTAAGGATGACTGCAAAGAAATGAAATGAAATATATGCAGGACACGTAGTTGGGCGCAATGGTCAGCACACTGGACTCGCATTCGGGAGGGACGACGGTTCAACCCGCGTCCGACCATCCAGATTTAGGTTCTCCGTAATTTCCCTAAATCGCTTCAGGTAAATGCTGGGATGATTCCTTTGAAAGGGCGCGGCCGATTTCATTTCCTAATCCGATGAGACCTATAACCTCGCTGTCTGTTTCCCTCCTTGGAATCAACCAACCATGTAATTGGGCAGGTAGATGGTAGACGGATCATTTCATTGGTGGGTTCCAAGACATGGGAAGACCGAGAAAACAATGCAAGAGGGATAGATCATTGTAGAAGTAGCAAGGCTTTATAAATATGGATTTTGAAGCATGGGTCAATAGAATGCTAGTGCTGAGGATGTTTTCTATTATCATAGGAGACAGTGGAAAATTTACTAACAGTGATTACCAGACTGCACAAATTATTGGCAACTTCTAAACGATCCTGAAGAGACGATGGCTTATAACTTTGTAATGTCCAGAATGAATTTTCACTCTGCAGCGGTGTGTGCGCGTAACTGAAACTTCATGGGATATTAAAACTGTGTGCCGGAACAAGACTCGAGCCTGATACCTTCGCGTTTGGTGGGCAAGTCCTCTACAGACTGAGCTATCCATGCACGACTCACAACCACCCCTCAGAGTTCCACTTCCGGTAGTTTCTCTTATCGTTCTTCCCAAACTTCACAATTGTTCTCTTGCATATCTTACGAGTGTAGCACTACTGGAAGAAACTATATTGTATAGAAATGGTTTAGCCATAGCCTAGGGGATTGACTCCAAAATGTATTTTCATTCAAAGGTCCTATGTTCGAGTCCGAACCGGCACACAATTTCAAACTGTCAGAAAGTTTCTGTACTGTCTCTTGCAAAATGGCTCTGAGCACTATGGGACATAACTGCTGTGGTCATCAGTCCCCTAGAACTTAGAACTACTTAAACCTAACTAACCTAAGGACATCACACACACCCACGCCCGAGGCAGGATTCGAACCTGCGACCGTAGCGGTCGCTCAGTTCCAGACTGTAGCGCCTAGAACCGGCCGGCTGTCTCTTGCACGCTGCAGTCCTAAGAAGTGACTTCTTTTTCATGTTTGAAGCAGCTTTTGTGACATTTGACAGTACCTCTCTTCTTTCAGGTAGCGAGCGCTTGCCAAAGGCTGATGGATGACTCCTCAGTGTTTTCAGCACTGCTGGGAAGGGACAGAGGCCGTGCGTGTGCATTCTTCGCACCTTAAGCCTGGGAAATGTCAGAGGATGCGTTGTGTACGCACAGTCCAGCATTTGTACGCACACCTGCATGTGCTAATTAGTAGTTTACTTCTGGTTTAACCCATTGGCTTTTACAGCCGGCTCACAGCCGGCCGTAGGTTTCAAGTCCGTTATTACATTACCGGCTGTGAGACGGGACGAGCGGCTACAGCTTCGTCTTAGTGTTTCTTCTTTTTCGTTAATAGATGGCATAGCATGTTATATACCATTGGGAAGCTTATAAATCTATTTCGTGGTGTATAACAGTATAACATACTCCATATCTTTCGATATTTTGCGAGTTATAAGCAAGCGTTCTCAGGTTTTGTTAGGTTTATCGCCGCTATCCAATCAAGAAAAAACCCGCCAGAAATTATGCAGTGTCCAAGAAAGAAAAAAGAAAAGTGATAGACGGCATAAATGTGAGAAAATTCTAGTGGCGTTGCACATGCCTGTAGTTTTTCGGGTATTCCACACCAACAAAAACTTCACTCCTCATCACTTCAATAAATAGTAAGGATAGATTTATCAAGAATTCCTATCAAATAGCACATAATTTTGAGAAAATTGTTTAAGACAAAGTATGCTGATTTTCGTAAATTTAAATAGTAAATACAGGATCAATTGTAGGAAAAAGTATTTGTATGTTATTGGGTTAATTAACATTAAATGAACCTGAATACTGAAACATCCTGGTAAAGGGAACAGTACAGTTCTCTTGGCACAGAGGGCAGAGCTGTATTACTACTGGGGTAATGGTGAGGGGAGCCATAGGTTTGACTTCACGTCACGGTTGGTAGTGGTCGAGGGAACTCTGACGACACAACGGTACTTTACGTACATCCTGCGTCCTTAAGTGTTCATTTTTCGTACAACGTTACGGCGGTGTCATTTTTCAACATAACAATGCTAGTTCACACAAAGTACGCTTTTTCATGAACTGTCTGCACAGTTTGAGGTACTCCTGTGGCTAGTAAGCTCCTCAGATCTCTCCGCGACAGAACATGTGTGTTACCAAGTTGGACGTCAACTCCATCTCCGTACCAGCATTCAGAATGTTAAGGACCAGTTACAATAGTTGGCGGCCAACTTGCCTCAGGAGAGGATGCAATGGATTTGTGATACCCTTCCCAACAAAATCAGTGCATGCATCCAGGCCAGAGGGGGTGCAACGCTATACAGATAAGTTAACACAGGTAATACAACATGCACAAAACACTTCAATGCCGACAGCAAAGAACACAAATTGCTTACCAGTACCATGGACCAACGAACTCACGAGACTCAAGACCGGTGTGGCCGTGCGGTCTAGGCGCTTCAGTATGGAGCCGCGTGACCGCTCCGGTCGCAGGTTCGAATCCTGCCTCGGGCATGGATGTGTATGATGTCCTTCGGTTAGTTAGGTTTAAGTAGCGTAGACAACAATGGGAGCTATTTGTAACAACACAAACAGAGCAAAATATATGGGGGGAACCATACAAAATACTGACAGATAAGATAAAAACCCCAAAAAACGCTATGGCAGGATGACGGCACGATGACGAGGTGATAGAGGAATACAGCGGAGTTTCTGCTGTATAAACTGCTCCCTGACGACGTTATCGATACAGACACACAACATCATGCAACACTAAGATAAAACCTACATACACCATACAACACTGAAACTGTCACCTATCCTTTTGCGCAAGAAGAGGTTTCGCTAGCAATCTCAGAGCTCAAAAACAAAAAAGCACCCGGACCAGATGGTATCCACTCGGAAACACTGAAAAAACTAGCACCGCAGATCACCCCGTTCCTAACAACGTTACTGAACGATGCCTTACGGCTGGGCAGGGTACCTACAGTATGGAAAACCTCCAAAGCAGTCATTATTAAGAAATCAGTGGACAGGGATCCTTCAGATCCAAAGACTTACAGCCCAATATGCTTAATACGCACCCTAGCAAAGATTCAGGAGAAGCTACTGTGTAAGCGCCTGCAAACACACACAGCTCTCAGGGGTATGAGCCAACACCAGTTCGGCTTGAGAACTGGCAGATCAGTAGATGATGCCATCAACCAGGCCCTGCACATAGTTAACACCACAAAACAGAAATACGCCATGGCAATAATGATTGACATTGTCGGAGCATTTGATAATCTCTGGTGGCCCGCACTGTTTCAGAGGCTAAGACATCTGGAGGTACCGCAGTCACTGTACAACAGTTTTCTAGACTCCTGTAAAGACCGAGTAGTCGAATGGCATATGGACAGCCGGAAAGTAATTAAAAGAATTGCCAAAGACTGTCCTCAAGGGTCGATCTGCGGCCCCATCTTCTGGCACATAACAATCGAACTCCTCCAACAACTTCTGGATGGGGATGACAGATCAGACGGAATTGTCGCCTACGCAGATGACCTATTAGTTGTAGTCACTGCAAACAACAGAGCCCAGTTAGAAGAGAAAGCCAGTGGAATACTACAAACAATTACTCAGTGATGTCACAACAACAAACTCAGGATAGTCGAAAACATAACAACATACATTTTACTGAAAGGATCACTCCAAAGGAATCCTTCGGTTAAAATTGGGGGCACAAACATCAAACGAGCACACATTACGCGCTATCTTGGGGTACACATAGATGAAAAATTGAATTTCCACGAACACAAAGGCTAACAACAGACAAAGCAGAAAAAATACTACACAAACTGGTGAGGCTAAATTCAAAACAGTACAGACTACCTCTGCTAGTCATACGTACATACCATTGTGCGCTCTTCGAATCAGTACTCAGCTTCGCTGCTAGCACGTGGGCACGTAGACTGAACGTGGTCACCAACAAAGCATTGGTCAGACGAGGGCAGAGAAGTGTCCTACTTAGGCTATCTGGAGCCTTCGGTACCACCTCAGCGGATGCACTGTGTGTGGTGCTCGGAATATGCCCCATAGATATCACGATCAAATACAGAGCTGCAAGGTACTGGTTAAAGGTGGGGAGACTAGATAAGGTACACAATAACCGGTGTGCCGATAGAGACGATACGTCACCTTAAAAGTTGGCGTTTGGATACATGGCAAGGTGAGTGGGATGTAAGTGATAAGGGACGTAGACTGCACGACTTCCTCCCTGACATAAGGGAGCGGTTGAGAATGAGACATACCGATCCCAGCCGCGGTATGGTACATTTCTTAACCGGAGACGGACCTTATCCCACGCACTTAAACCGCGTGAGTCTGAGGCAGACACCCACATGCACATGCGGGGAAGAAGGTTCCCCAGAACACACTGTCTTTTTCTGCGGCCAATACGCGAACAATAGACATACACTACACTTAGACTACACAGATACAGGCATAGATATATACACAGCAATAAGAGACGAAGAACAATGGGCACAATTAAACGCACTGACAAACAGTATTTCAAAAACAACACATGAACAGTACATGCGGACACGACATTACAAACATGCCTACGTGCAGCGTAACAACAATCTCCAGAGGATGGGCAGCAATACCCACAGTGACAGCGAAAATAGTGACAATGGGGAGAAACAGGAGGAGGAAGCTGAGATGTGACAGTAAATAAGCAAAAGTGCTGGCGATCTAGCCAAGAAAACACCAAATGCTGTACATGGATGGGCACCTAAAGTAGTTAATACATAGGATTAGTAATAAATAGGATAAGCAACATTATTTCTCTACTAATAACCATTTGTGCGTGTGTGTGTGTGACTGGCGGTCAACGACTCGAAGAAACGATTCCGAGGTATTCACCGTCAGTCACATTCGGTGATGGTACTAACAAATCTCTTCTCTATCCTATCTTCTTTTTATATTCTTCTTAAGAAACAACAAAATTTTATTTATATTTCAACCTTAAATTATAGTTATTTTGAAAAGTATCATTCTTTGTAAATGTTGTAGATAAAACAAAAGAAAAGAAAACTGTAAAACGATGAAAAACGAAAATTGTAAGATGTACGACCTGTTTTAAACATCAGATAAGAGGTCTATAATTTGGCAATAAATAAATAAATATACAGATAAGTGAGTTCAGTATTGCCAATTCTTTGTAACTTTGACTCGATATTATAATCACTGAAACAACATCACATAATATCTCATCCCCTGAAGTTTCATTTAGTTTTTTCCTCCTCTTTTGGCTGTTTTACCTTTTATGTCAGGCAGTGTACTCGTACGTAACGAACATTCATCCTAGTTAAAATCAGTATCCTGAACATGGTAGTTTCATACAAGTCATGTAATGCTACGAGCGCCCTTTTCTTAGTGAGACCCAAAACGCTCACGCATAGTGAGGTTTTCTGTTTTAGACAGCAAACACTATAAACTTTCCGCAAATAAACGTTCTTACTGTGTTGTCTAGTCTGGGCCTGTGGTCTTTGCGAGGATGATCGGTGGATTATCACGAAGATAGTTGACTTCGTGAGAACTATCAGAGGACGGTAAAGCTCAAGAGTACTGAAATAAAATCTACTCGCGTGTCGTTCCCTTCTTCAGCTCCTGGCAACGGAAGATAGGAGGAGAGAACATGCCTTCCAAAACGTGGCGAACACGCTGCCGATCGCTGCAGCAAAAAGCTTGAGAACATTTTATTGCGCTACGCGTTACGAGAACCTTCATTTGAATACAATAGTATTGACTCAATAATCCGCACAAACAGACCATTTACCGACAATGGCACATTTTCCAAAATTTTGCCAAAGCTATATTTACTGCTGGATTTAGTAACAGAGCTGGCATCCTCCTGGGTTAATGCATAGAAGACCAACGACTCAACGTCAGCTGCTTCCCCGACGTTAATTTCCAAGCTAATATGACAAAATGTAGCCACATTCAATTCTTCGCGCTATACAGAGTAAACTCTTTATCTAAATCACTGCAAATAACTTTTTGTCCAGAAGCAAGGTATAAAATGTATCAGCAAAATATTGTCTAGCTACTGGAGGGGGGGGGGCAATGACCAGCATGATTTCCTTTCTTGTAATTTAGTTCGTTTAGAAGATATCGGCAGCAGCAAGTCTTTTGTAAATAACATCTAAAAATTTTTATTCTGTAACACACTTCCTCTCCTCAAGACCTATTCAGAAACATATCACAGTAAACAGTCACGTAAACATGACGTTATTAAAAATGTAACACAAAACTGACTTTGACTCTGCTGTGCTAACACACAGTGCAAATACCTGGGGTAACATCACTCGTCCGCTAACTGGAGTTGACGGTAAAATTGAAACAAAAGGAAGACGCACACCGATCGTTCAGTGAACCGCCTTCAGTTAAAGTTTTGTGTGAGCACAATGTAAACCAACGAAGAGAGAGAGTAGAAATGCTACTCATCTAAGGAGAATGTAGGTTACCAGAATACAAGTTAGCAAAACACTGTTCCAATTACTGTACTTCACGACGGACGCACTTTGTACGGTCCTCCGCGATGACATTCTACTTGACAGAACAATAGGAGTCCTAAGATCCCTCTTTCTGAAACAGGAGCAATATGTAAATTGTCCATCAGAAAATGTAGTTGGCGCTTCTTTCTCTAAGCCTGTACATGGCGTTCCGATTTCAAATTTCCACTGTTCCGAAGTTATGTGCTGTCGCTCCAAACTCCACATCAGGCAATGTCACGTTGACATAGTTTAACTGTAATGATCATGTTAATTGAAAAACTAGTTCTTCGGTGAAGCACGAAAGTTAGAACACGCAGTTCATGCAATGTGTGGTGCATGGAATTTCGCTACGCGACATAGTTAGGCCAAGGAAAGAAACATTTTATTGACAAACTATGACAACCATCTAGCTTCCTATACTTGTTCTGAGATCACCAATCTCTCTTTAGCCGGCAGAACAGGCTTTTCACAACTCCTGTACCATTTACTTCTCTCATTAAGCCTCAAAACACGGTCATTTTCTCACAGCTCCTACACTACAGATTTCACACCTTTTGCTGTCTGATTCTATTCGGTCTCCAGATCCTCCCACAGGGCAGAGAAAATGCACTGATGATAGTCTCCACATAACGTACCACATGATCAGTTGCAATGTTCTAAGATCTCGTAAATGTAAAGCCCCAGGGAAATATAAGAGGCAATCAAATGAAAACGAGACAATTAGGAAAAAGTAAGTAAACTGTTTATTATTTCAAAGTAATCGCCATATCTGATAAGGTACTTATTCCACTGTGAGACAAAATTCCCGCCCATATTTTCCAAGGTTGTTTCGGTTATGCTGCACAAGTTTCGCTGTGAAGTCCTTAAACACACCCCACACAGTCCCGATCTCTCGATAGATTTTCACATTTTCGGAGCCCTGAAGAAAAACATTCGTGGCCCTCCATTTGCTTCTGACGAAGAAGTGTACGCTAGTATAATGTGAATCTTACGGCTAGAACTTTAATGAAATACTGCAGACTTATAGAAAATACATTTTCGACGTGTCTGTTCATCTGGAGATCAGTTGATGTGGTGGGCTGCAGAAACGTGGAAGTGGTGATTGACTTCTGAAACGTCAGTGCCGTGAACGACGTGGTATATGGAAACCAAGATAGACGCTGAATCTATGGCCGAAAAAACAATTGGGAGTGAACGTTACGTCTGAAAGTAACGTGGGCCCGTATCAGTACTGAGAACGAAGGGCAGAAATGTCTTACACAACAACATATGCTTCAGCAGAGTTCCAGAATCGAAGTTCAGGTCCATAAATTGAGGTATCAGTCATATTCAAGACTAGAAGTAACTATGGCTTCAGAAATGAAATACGAACTGCCAGATCCGTCTCGATGTTATTTACAGGAATACCTCAAAAAAAAGTTCAAATGGCTCTGAGCACTATGGGACTTAACATCTTAGGTCATCAGTCCCCTAGAACTTAGAACTACTTACATCTAACTAACCTAAGGACATCACACAGATCTATGCCCGAGGTAGGATTCGAACCTGCGACCGTAGCAGTCCCGCGGTTCCGGACTGCAGCGCCTAGAACCGCACGGCCACCGCGGCCGGCAGAAATACCTCCTCTCCCGTACTTCGGAGGAGACTTAACCTCGAAGACTGTTCCTTATTTCTTCGATATCCATTTCTACTTACTTTTCTTCAACGTTGTTCCATTCCGGTGTTGATCTGGAACATACGAAAACAAAATACAGCAGTATGTTCCAAGAATACGGTATTAGGGCAGCAGATGTGGCAACCTGGTGATCAGGTTGTGGACGCGTCGGTTTTGCGGTGTCCTACATTCCTTGTTGAAGTCACCGGCAGATCGTCTAAACCTCTTCCGGAGGTTAAGTATTCCAGATACCTAGTTTCCCCGTTGAGTGCACTGTGAACTAGAGAACTCGATTTTGCAACCTGTATAGGCGATCGATACGGATATCACCAGCGTTACCCCAGATGGCAGCTCCTTACTAAAAAACTGGGTGTATTAGTGTCTTGTACAGGTCCTCTGAGAGTGTGGACTTCGGATTTAGTAGTGGGTATAGCAGACGCAGCCCCTCATACCAACTTTCCCCTTAGTTCTTCCACGTTTTCGCGCCATGTTAGGCGCCCGCCTAAAGTAACACCCCACCTTTCACATTGCACAGTTCCACTCAGGTTGTCTACCTCAAGTCCAGTGGGACTGGACGTCTAGCTGCTGCGACAAGTGTTTGGTTCTTCGCTGCATTAAAGGCCAACCTCCGTTTCGCCGCTCATGACGCCTGGTCGTTGCAGGCGGAGTAGCGTCTGGACTGCATAAGTTGAACGCTCATGTTGAGCGTAAATAGCGCCGTGTCGTCGGAGTACAGCGTGAACTGAACGTGTGGACACGATTGCAAGTCCCCTGTGAACAGTACGTGCAGCAGGGGACCGAGTACCGAACCTTGCGGAACTCCCGCTGAATCAGACGCTCCGAGACCGAATTTTGCGGCTAGGACATTCAAACTGCACGGTTGACCGCGGGGCATGATGGGAATTGGTATGTGTGGTTTAGCGACAAAGCTCACTTTCATTTGGATGAGTTCCTCAGTAAGCAGAGTTGGTAGATTTGGGGGACTGAGAATCCGCATTTCGCGATCGAGAAGTCTCTTCACCCTCAATGGGTGCAATGTCCAGTCACGGGAAAAGGAATAATTGGTGCGATATTCCTTGATGGAATGGTGACTACCGAACGGTACGTGAAGGTTTTGGAAAATGGTTTCATCCCCATAATCCAAAGCGACCCTGATTTCGAAAAGATGTGGTTCATGCAAAACAGAGGCACCTTCGAAGCAGGAGAGTGTTTCATGTCCTGGAGAAGCACTTTAGGGGCCGCTTTCTGGCTCTGGGGCACCCAGAGGCCACTAGCATGGGCCTCGATTGGCCGCAATGTTCTCCGGATCTGAACACATGGGACTCCTTTTTGTGGGGCCGTATTAAAGATGGAGTGTACAGCAAAAACCCCAAAACCGTTGCTGAGCTGAAGAAAGCCATTCAAGAGGTCATCTACAGCATCGATGATCCGACACTTCAGCGGGTCATACGGAATTTCGCTATTCGTCTGCTCCACGTCATCGCCAATGATGGCAGGCATATCAAATATGACATAACCTAAATCGGAATATCTGTAGTGACGTTTACGTGTTGAATTAATTGTGTGCACGCCGTAGTTCGTAACTAATTTATGTTTTTCTCTATATAGCTCAATAATTGTCACCCTGTATTTCCGGCAAAGGGATAATGACCGACCACATGTGGCGTGTTTCACGCGTCCCCTATGCCTGCGGCTCTGGGGGTGGGTAAGTTGTATAAATAATATCGGTGCCCGTGTGTGAGGTGTTTCCAAATCGCTGGAGTGGCAAGCTATTTGACGGAAGATTCAACAATACTACAACGCTCTTCACAGCTCTTCGCGGTTGCTCCGCGATGCAGAGTGACTCTCTTGCAGAGTCTGCCACTTGAGTTTGCTAAACATCTCCGTAGCGCTATCACCCTTACCAAATAACCCTGCGACGAAACGCGCCGCTCTTCTTTGGATCTTCTCTATCTCCTCCGTCAACCCGACCTGGTACTGATGCCACACTGATGAGCAATACTCAAGTATAGGTCGAACGAGTGTCTTGTAAGCCACCTCCTTTGTTGATGGACTACATTTTCTAAGGACTCTCCCAATGAATCTCAACCTGGCACCCGCCTTACCAACAACAAATTTTATATGATCATTCCACTTCAAATCGTTCCGTACGCATACTCCCAGATAGTTTACAGAAGTAACTGCTACCAGTGTTTGTTCCGTTATCATATGATCATACAATAAAGTATCCTTCTTTCTACTTATTCACAATACATTACATTCGTCTATGTCAAGGGTCAGTTGCCACTCCCTTGCACAAAGTGCCTATCCGCTGCAGATCTTCCTGGTTTCGCTGCAATTTTCTAATGCTGCAACTTCTCTGTATACTACAACATCATCCGCGAAAAGCCGCATGGAACTTCCGACAATATCTACTAGGTCATTTATATATATTATGAAAAGCAATGGTCCCATAACACTCCCCTGTGGCACGCCAGAGGTTAGTTTAACGTCTGTAGACGTCTCTCCATTGAGAACAACATGCTGTGTTATGTTTGCTAAAAACTCTTCAATCCAGCCACACAGCTGGTCTGATATTCCATGGCCTCTTACATTGTTTATCAGGCGACAGTGCGGAACTGCATCGAACGCCTTCCGGAAGTGAAGGAAAATGGCATCTACCTGGGAGGCTGTATCTAATATTTTCTGGGTCTCATGAACAAATAAAGCCCATTATGCAACTTTGGTAATGAAGAGGATATCTACAACACCCTCAATGATCGTTCGAGTAGGTAGACAACTGTAAGTCAACTGTGTTGAAATATTTTGCGCTATAGTCATATACACCAATTCCTGTGCAGCTCTTGGTCTTTTCTTGTACCTCGATCACAAACTAAAGGAAAATAGCAACTAAATAAGTCTATATTTTCGAGCATCAGAATCTACTAAATTGACTCTTTCACCAGTGCACCCCACTACCTGAAAATCAAAAGAAATGTGAAATAAAAGAATCTCTTAGTGGTCGGGAACGACCGTGGTACACTTACACAATCAAAGAGCAGTCTAGAAGGCATGGGCAACCTTTTCTGACCCGCGTGCCTGATTCACATACTTAAGTTCGTGAGCCGCATCGTCATAATGCAACAGCAACACTTGTGGTGCAAAAATCAAAATTATAGCGTCCGTGACTTTCATGTTTATGGGGTAATGCACCATTGTAAATACCGTTTTTCCGAGAATCCTCGCAACGAATTACGCCTAAAAATCCGTGTTTATGAGGAAACTTTCATTTTATGTTCACCCGGGCCGGAGAGAAATCAAACGCGGGCCGCATACGGCACGCGGGTCGCCAGTTGTCAACCCGTGTGTCATCTTAAATCACGTTTTTCGCCAGACTGCCATCATCAGATTCGAGAAGAAATCAATACTTAATATTTGAGCGATACATTTTGTATCGATTATTTCTTTCTTCTTGTATCTGATGACGGGTATCCGCCGAAACGCAGTTTACGTTTGGTGTGGATAATTAAGGGGTAATCTAGACCATTCATTTTAAGAATCCAAAGAATAAACACTCGAGAATGAACTAATTCATCGAGGTTCAAACGGCTCTGAGCACTATAGGACTTAACATCTATGGCCATCAGTCCCCTAGAACTTAGAACTACTTAAACCTAACTAACCTAAGGACAGCACACAACACCCAGTCATCACGAGGCAGAGAAAATCCCTGACCCCGCCGGGAATCGAACCCGGGAACCCGGGCGCGGGAAGCGAGAACGCTACCGCACGACCACGAGCTGCGGACCTAATTCATCGAGCTGCGATTTCTAGTTCTACGTTGCATGTGCCCGATGATTTCAGTGTGTTCACAGTACTCAAACCGTCTATTGTCATGGTAATGTAAGAACGTGTGCATTGACTTAATTTTATTTAACTGCGTAATAGAATACTGAGCGAACAGATTGGCGAGGTGGAGGGAGGGGATGTTTCAGCTGCTTTCTCCCCGTGTTGCCGATTTTGAGTACGTTGCTGCTACACTGCGTACGTTGTACCAACAGCGTAGAATGCAAAGTCTGTTCGGGCCGCTCCCGTCTATTACGACGCTATTTTAATCGCTGTACATTAAATATAGCTGGTTCGACAGGCAACCTCGTCAAGCGCTAATGTTTCACCGAAAAATAGCCGCTTCAGTCCTGGTGATGGAAGAACTAATATCGCCGGAAACAAGACCGGCGTTTAGCGTCCTGTCCATGAGGTCATTAAAGGCAGAGGAGGAACTTAGGTTGGCAATGGAAATAGTCTGTGCACTTTCAATGGAACTATTCTGGCATTTCTCTCAATCAAGCTAGGGCAATCGCGGAAAACTTAAATTTGGCTGGCTGGGCAGGGATCTGAAATCCAATACTCAGTACTGCGATCCGGCATCGTAACTCCTGTTGATAAGGTTCGCTGTTCAAGAGACCGTCGACGCTGCTGAGACAACTTTCGCAAGACACGTGTAGGAAGACAGAGCAACGTTTAGTGAAATAGCTAGGTTCGAAAATAAAATATAACTGCCAGCAAATAAGGTTTCTTAATGAGTTCCTTTCGACATGCATCCTCGTTATTCATAGCGATAAAATGTTATGAGGCCAAGCTTTACAATGGCAACCCGATGTCAGTATTCTGTTTACTGTTTCATAACCAATGAAACCCTTCCCGCAGCACAGCAACGATTTAAAAACAATAATCTCCGTTGCGGGTCGGTGCTGGAGGTCAGTAGCATCGTAAAAACTGACACTTCGATAGGCAGTCAGTGTTGCACAGGAAGTAATAAATACTGACATCATCTTGTTTCCGTTAAGCTGTTTGCCTTGTCATATTCTCTCACTCGTACTTGTTCTGTGCTGCACGTATTGCCAGTGATGTTATCACGTTGGAGGGAGTTGCTACCTGAATTTATTACCGCTCTGCGGCGAGGCTTGTCGAGCGGCTGTCTATACGGGCTTCTTGCGTGGGTGTCCACTTATTTCGCTCTGCGATCATCCATCTCGTTCTGCAGTCTTTTATGTCCAATAAAAGTCACGAAAAAAGGCTGCTGTTGGAGACAAAACGTTGATTATGATCCGACAGTCATGTATAAACTAAAGTAAATAATGGGAAAGAATGGCGTCTCAGGCTAATGAAGTTTGTGACTCCAGGAAGACAAGTGTAATTGAATGAACAACCGGCAACGTGGTAGCGGAGGCCGCCTTTCAAGTCTGTACAAAAACAATGAAAGAAGAACATTATTTGGGCAAGTTTTATTATTTCTCAAAACATTCCGCCTTTAAATTTACACCGTCTTGCATATTTTAATCAATTTTAGTAACTTATCTCTGACGTTGCCTCAAAAACATAGTTTTGGAAGGATCAACACCAATGTAACACTTTACACGCATTTTACGTTTGACATAAGAGAATAAACTTACAGGAGTCGTTGAGGCCACACTGTTGGTAGCTCCTTTTCATCTGGGCGGTCAGTTGCTCAACAGTTGCACATCTAGTCGCCCACACTCATCTCCGCATCCGTTAGCCCGTGGTACACCACAGCTGTCTTATTGTTGGTTTTGGATAGCGCCACTTTGCCGTGCACGGTCTACTTAACCATGACGGCACGCAAACAGTTTACTAACTTAGCCGTTTCCACCCTTACTCCGAACGCCAGTGAATATGTCTTCTGGATGACAGATAAATCGCTCCGTTTCCACATTACGACAACGACTGCACTGTTTTCTGCGTCCCCCTGAGTCACGCTTTATATACCCTCCACTGCTAGTGCTGCCACCTGCGGTCTGTGAGTGGTTATTGCACGTTGACATCGATCACAGGCAGTGGTCACATTAATGTGACTCGACCGTCTAATTGTTACATTATTCAATGAAAGAGATTTTGAAATGGAAATACGTTATTCAACTTTAAATATTTCACTGTACATTGTTAAATACAAGAAATTCTTCAATTGGGTACGCACTCTGTATATTCTCTTACTGTCGTTCTGTTTCAAGTTGTAATGGATTACATATAATAAGTGGCAGCGGCAAACTATTGCTCGACAATGTAATGCACTGTAATTTCCTGACGACGAGGTGAGGCTGAAGACATGGTAGTAATATCAGCTGTGTAAAGAATGGAGAACACTACTATTAGTTTGGCCAATTTCTCCTAAAATATGATTCGGAAATTAGTCTCTCTCTCATACATTACTGTACATGTTTCATTTCTACAGTCGGAGCATGTGCCTCAGCTGTTTTTTCACGGAGTGCAATACTACGTAGCTTCTGTTAGTTATATTTCATCACAACCAACTCCATTTAGTTTAGTTTGTCGTATCTGGCAAGAACACACAAAACTCGTACCGCATTTACAACCACTGTAATGCATGTTACTGTTGTTAATCAACGCCAAAATCACTATGCTCATTTTACCAGGTGATCAAAAAGTCAGTATAAATTTGAAATCTGAATAAATCACGGAATAATGTAGATAGAGAGGTACAAATTGACACACATGCTTGGAATGACATGGGGTTTTATAAGAAAAAAAAATAAATAAATAAAAAATAAAATAAAAAAATTAAAAAAATACAAAAGTTCAAAAAATGTCCGACAGATGGCGCTTCATCTGATCAGAATTACAATAATTAGCATAAGAAAGTAAGACAAAGCGAAGATGATGTTCTTTACGGGAAATGCTCATTATATCCACCATCATTCCTCAACAATAGCTGTAGTCGAAGAATAGTGTTGTGAACAGCACTGTAAAGCATGTCCGGAGTTATGGTGAGGCATTGGCGTCGGATGTTGTCTTTCCGCATCCCTGGAGATGTCGGTCGATCACGATACATTTGCAACTTCAGGGAACCCCAAAGCCAATAATCGGACTAAGGTCTGGGGACCTGGGAGGCCAAGCATGACGGAAGTGGCGGCTGGGCACACGATCATCACCAAACGACGCGCGCAAGAGATCTTTCACGCGTCTAGCAATATGAGGTGGAGCGCCATCCTGCATAAACATCGCACGTTCCAGCGGGTGTTATCAGCCAGCCTGGGAATGATGCGATTCTGTAACATATCGGCGTACCTCTCACCCGTCACGGTAGCAGTTTTGCTGTCCAGAGCCATCTGTCGGACATTTTGTGAACTTTGTTTTTTTTTTTTTTTTTGTTCTAATAAAACCCCATGTCATTCCAAGCATGTGTATCAATTTTTACCTCTCTATCTACATTATTCCGTGGTTTATTACGTTTTCAAATTTATTCTGACTTTTTGATCACCCGGTATGCACCGTTCTCCACTCTCCCTTTCGTGGAGCAGTCATTCTCGAATTTCTTACTTGCTATTGCAGCATTTGCTTCAAATTCTATTGCCTTCGTTTTTGTAACTGGTGTTTCAATAGCTTAATTCCGCGCACCTTGCAATACTGCTTGTTTGATTAGTCCCACAGTCACTGGAAACGTTCCGAGCACTGCGCAGTCATGTCATGCTCTGCAGTGACAGTCACCATTGCTAAGCGCTCGCACACGACATTCACGTTCGGAAGCTCACAGCGCGATTGATCAGCTGTCTGGTCCGAAAGCACGACAGAAGGTCATATCTGTCGGGCGACCGGATGGCGCGGCCTCCCGATAAGAGCTGTCTCGGACGACAAGCCTACACCTGGGCTGCCATTGCGTCCGACCCGACCAAATGCGCCCGATCGTCCAACCCAATAGAATTGTCTACAGCGTCTTTACTGGAACTATACATTAAAGTTGTCATGAAGATTTCCCTAGAGAAATAAATTTTAAAAGCACAACGTCAGAGTGCTCGGTAACAAGCTCTGCAGACCATCGGTTATTTACAAAAAAAATGGCTCTGAGCACTATGGGACTTAACATTTGAGGTCATCAGTCCCCTAGAACTTAGAACTACTTAAACCTAACTAACCTAAGGACATCACACACATCCATGCCCGAGACAGGATTCGAACCTGCGACCGTAGCGATCGCGCGGTTCCAGACTGTAGAGCCTAGAGCCGCTCGGCCACACCGGTCGGCCTATTTAAACCAAAAGCAAATGTTCATCAATGGTATTTAAAAATGTGTTGTTGGAGTTAATACCTACTACGCATAACGTTGAGTATCTAACAAAAACAGCACTACATGGGCTGAGTAGCTGCCTGTACTGGCCTTAAATCCCCTTTGGAAGAAGAGGGGGTATGAAGTTCCTCAGGAAAGGTACATAGTTTGGCTCTGAGCACTATGGGACTTAACATCTGTGGTCATCAGTCCCCTAGAACTTAGAACTACTTAAACCTAACTAACCTAAGGACATCACACACATCCATGCCCGAGGCAGGATTCGAACCTGCGACCGGAGCGGTCACGCGGTTCCAGACTGAAGCGCCTTTAACCGCACGGCCACACCAGCCGGCCATGGTTTGCCGCTGTCATTTTAGTAACACTGAGTGAAGCTTCAGGAGACACTGCTCATGACATTCATTGTAAATCACCATGTATCGGCGCAGGATTGGGAAGATGTGCGACATCAGAGCATTTATAGCCGTCAAGTGGCTTCCTACACGTGGATCGCTACCTTTGACGTCAGGCAGGCACTGTACGCTTCCCGTGACGCGGCGGCATGTATTGTCCATGTTCACAACAATTTCATTAAATCCACTGATAGAGTCAATGACAATGGCCCACAAAATGTTCATGACAAACGCTAGCTATCACAGTTGTAACAGGGGACACTTGGGTCGCGAAGTACTTCCAAGAAAGCCATAGATTTTTTTTTCTTCAGTTACACTGGACATGTCGCGACCACTGCTTTAGGGGATGGAAGAATGGTACTACAGCCCTTGACGGGTCTTGGCTTCCTCAACAATCTACCTCCATACATCACTGTTCCCTGCTTTTCTATTCCATCTTCAGATTTCCATCTTGGTAAGGTCAGCCATCACATTGCCTTTCTTTTGGCGGATTGCAGTCTGACCTTCACTATCGGATCGGGCATCCTGTCGTCCGCTATCCTCTCCGTAATCCCTAACCAGCGTATCATCTGAGATTTAATAAATTTTGCTATTTGTTTCCCTTGTATAAAATATTGTATTTACCGTTTGTATCTTACTCTCCAAACCTCTGCCTTTCTTAAGGCCCATAAATTTGTCGCAAGTTTTGTTTCAAATGCCCTTAGGTTGCTCATATCCGCTTCAGTCATCGTCCACATTTCCGATCCATGTGAAACAACTGGCGGTACAAGGGAACAGTATACTCTTAACTTGGTTATTGTTGTCATTAGAGATTTCTTAAATACCTGTATGTTTGCGTATATATTCTATTTCCTGCTCGTATCCTTCGCCTAATACATTATCACATTATTATCGCTGGTTAAAAAGGACTCCTAGATAGTGGAAGCAGCTGACAGTTTTAAAACATTTATCAGAGGCCTTCAGGTAATGTGGTGTTCTTCTAACCTAAGAATTGGACATTGGCATCTATTTTGTCTTGTTTTCTTTTACAGTAAGTGCAAGTTTTGCTCCTTCTGCTTCCATTATTTTGTACATTTGTGTAAGGATGATTACGTCTCTTGCCAGAATTCCAATATCATCTGCATAAGCACATGGTTAATGCTGAATGATATCGTGAAATTTGTTGGCTACAAGTCATCATTCATCATCATGACAATGCCAGCCGTAACAAGGCATGCCAAATTACTGACATTTTTAATAGAGAAAAAGATTTTAATTTAATTCATCATGACGGCTCTGAGCACTATGGGACTTAACATCTATGGTCATCAGTCCCCTAGAACTTAGAACTACTTAAACCTAACTAACCTAAGGACATCACACAACACCCAGTCATCACGAGGCAGAGAAAATCCCTGACCCCGCCGGGAATCGAACCCGGGAACCCGGGCGTGGGAAGCGAGAACGCTACCGCACGACCACGAGCTGCGGACTTAATTCTTCATAAACGATGACCTTGGAAATCCTGCAACGGTGTAGATAATGATTTTAACAATAAATGACTGCGCCAGTTTTTTCAACGGGTTTCACGAATTTATTCCCACAGCACTAGAAAATGCTAAAAAATTTTGAAATTTATTTAAATCATAATGTGTCGTTGAACGTATTCGGCTGATATATCACATTACGACTTAGTTTTATGGATTTTATTGGATTTTTTAAACAACTGGAATCAAACTCAAAATAACCAAATTACATATGAGTACGATTTGTAATGTTTCAGTGGCGGAGTGCAACAAATTACGGCAAGTAAAATTACGGGTGCCAGTACCGGACGGACATATACATTTTGAACAGTATTATTGCTGTGTGAACGCAAACTCTGATATTTTTGATTTTCTTATGAACACTCTCAAACAATTACAAATTACAAAACACTTTGGAATCACGGTGATTCTTTGTTTTAGCAAAGAAAAGAAACTAAATTGATGACCAGCTCATAACAATTTTGAAATGACTTTTTTAATGAACGGAACAGAATGATATCCCTAGTTCCATAAAGGATTCGAAAAACCGACGTTTGCTTGACGAACCGTCACAAGCAATAGAGGGTGCACAGCTTTGACAATGGCAGCAACTTGTGCTGGCCAAACGTCAGAAAAATCATGAAACAAACGAAGAACCCGAGACAGAAAGCCAACAGGCAGTTTGTCAGGAAATGGTCACAAAAGGCTGGATATTTTGTAAAGGAACATGTCCCACGCAGACGCATTAGATAATTCACTGTCAGAAAAAAACATTTAAGTTAACATAGTTCAAATCAAAATGGTTCAAATGGCTCTGAGCACTACGGGACTTAACATCTGAGATCATCAGTCGCCTAGAACTTAAAACTACTTAAACCTAGCTAACCTAAGGACCTCACACACATCCATGCCCGAGGCAGGATTCGAACCTGCGACCGTAGCGTCGCGCGGTTCCGGACTGAAGCGCCTAGAACCGTTCAGCCACAACGGCCGGCTAGTTAACATAGTGCACTGAGTAAAAAAAAAAAATAATAATCTGAAGACTGCTCCATAGATTATAATACCACATCAGTCGAGTGCCTGGAGTCGATGGAGTGAAGAGTCGGTTCGTCATTTTTGCCGGCCGTACCGTGCGCATAGTCCCAGTACTTTAACAGCACACACGTAACTCTGTTTAATACTTGCAGTACACAATGGAGCTTACGTTAACTTTTCCATCTATCAGGACATGGAACTACAACTTTTACCGTCTACGACTCTGATTCTGTCAAGACATGCTTCTAGCTTGGCGACTCCAGTTCGACTCCTCGAATGTACTCGATTGCCGCACGCCCACCTTCTACTTTCATACTCTTCTGCCTTCGTACCAGAGAGGGACTTCCCTCTGTCTTTCCCCATTCTGTTCTAATATTTATGCTTATCGCTTCGCTCCTATGCATGGATGATGGGTTGATTGGTTTGGGGGAGGGAACCAAACGGCGAGGGCATCGGGCCCCATTATACATGCTTGACCTATGTCCCAGCTTATAATACAAATCTGCACAATACTCATATAGGAATTCAAGAAAATACAAAACAGCATAATTTATTTACAGAAGTCATTAGTACGAAAAAAGTGTGTATACATCGATAAAAATATTACTATGTACTACTGCATGTTAACACGTGACATGTGATGTCCTTAGGCTAGTTAGGTTTAAGTAGTTCTAAGTTCTATGAGACTGATGAGCACAGCCGTTAAGTCCCATAGTACTCAGAGCCATTTGAACACGTGATATGTTGTGTTAGCGTTAATTGCTCTGTAGCTAGTTATACAAGGAGTTTCAAAAAGATTCATCTGATTTCAGAGGACTAAATCTGGAGACATAAACTTGAGGTGAATTATAACCGGACATCGAAACTAAAAGTTTACGTTGGCGCCAACTGAAAGCTGTCGGCTGGTTAATAGCTGATATTCCTAGTGCTGCTCGCTCGCTCGTTCATTACCCAATGTGGGTCGAGTCGAAATGGCGATTCACTATGTGTAATTCAGTTAGAACTTCGGCACCGCACCACCTACATCGTACAGACTGTCACTGCACCACTGACCTGCAAAGGTCGCCAGATCTCAAGGTATGTGGTTTTTGTGAAAACCTCCGTGTATGTACCTCTCTTTCCAAGAATGCCACAAAAAATGGCTCTGAGCACTATGGGACTTAACTTCTGAGGTCAGCAGTCCCCTAGAACTTAGAACTACTTAAACCTAAATCAACTAAGGACATCACACACATCCATGCCCGAGGCAGGATTCGAACCTGCGACCGGGGCGGTCGCGCGGTTCCAGACTGTAGAGCCTAGAACCGCTCGCTCACTCTGGCTGGCAGAATACCACATGGGAACAGCAGTGACTACAGCAACTCCAGACACGCTAGCTAAGTACGAGACGAGTCTCTCTTCTGGATTGTTGTCGTTCGTTCGGTGGAGGGCACACCGAACATTTGCAAAAAGTAAATGAACATTTTGAACCTAGACGTAATTTTAGAAAATACCCGAAGGTTGTATTTGCAGGCACGCAAGGGACTACCCGTGTAATATCGTATGATTCTGTTGAAAATTTTGTAGTCCTACGCGTAAGGTACAATTCACTCCAAGTTTCTGTCTGAATTAAAGTAGAATTTATAGACTTCTGAAATCTGATGATTTTTTTAAACATATTGTGTTATTGTTCTTCGGCCGTTTGTTTCGCGGACGGTTAGCGCGGCTGGCGGTTTTGGTACGCCCTCCGCGGCGAAGCCGCGCAACTCACGTTATCGATATCCTTAGCTGGAAAAGAGAGATATAAGCTACTTACACAGACTATGCATACCACCCTACGGGAACACAACGATCCTCTCGTAAACGAATTTTTTAAATTACGTATTTCAACCACAAGTCACAAAAATTGTAAAATTACCAATTTCGACACCAAAGTATGTCATCATAAGATGATCTGTTTAAAAAGCGAGAAGAAAAAGGGGATGTAAAATACTAGGAAAGTAAATTACACAAACAAATTAACTTCTGTACACAGTTACCGATAGTTGAGTACATAATAAAAAAAATGTAATTGAAAAATATCCGTACATATGACACTGTTTCTCTGAGAGTTGCCGCTGACAGATGATCGACAGCACGCTTCAGCGAAGTTGGCAGCTGAGACGCGAATACCTAACCCACGTCTGCCGCCTGTCTCGCCAGCTGACAGCCAAGCTGTTCACCTAGACGTTGACTATATGTCTACTCAAGTGCGAGGTGGGGCGATTAACAGCGTGCTATCGCTGCATCTTCATCACTGACATTGTTTTATTCTTGTACGTCTACCTGCCAACCCCCCACCCCCCTCTCCCCACACCACTGGCGCTTACCCGTTAATCGCTACCTTATTCTGTTTCTATATAACCTCGTCCGTAGCTTCCAACTTACTTACCTATCCCGCGGGTTTCGCACACTACTTCCCAGAGAATGAATCATATTGCAACACCACTAAGGACATTTCTACGAGTGCAATAAATTTATGCCCGAGTTTCGGAAATTTTACTGATAAATGCTTTAATGGTTTTACTCGACTTTGCACAGAAGTGAGACGTGGTATTGGTTGGTTGTTTGCAGCTATCTGCAGTGATGAGTTTGACGGGTGGCGTTTATTGTGGAACCCTATACAGGAAACTACCGGAGAACTTCGGAATGTGGTAACGCTAAATAGCACAACAAAAGTGTACGAAATAGCTGATGCTTCGTGGATCCTCCACACAAGAGGAATGCTGCATCTGCACGAGATAACATAGAACAGTAGGGTACATCCTGACTGCCGTTATTGCTGGCTTTTAGCTACGAAGATGCTGAAGAGCACTTCAACGCAGAACCTAGCACAGTTTAGGCACAAACTACAGAATACTGTACGGAGATCCACGATCGTGATTAAATACTGAATCCAAAAACATATTCTATAGCCCAGTAAATACTCTAAAAAAGGATAAAAGTTTGTAAAAGTGCGCCGAAGAAAGCAAAGAAGTTGTTATATTCATAATTGTATAACTCAAGACTAACTATAAAACGATTAAGACTGGCACACAAGGAAGTTATCTTTCGGCAGTATAGTGCTCCAACTCATACGGCAGCAATAATAACTGTGAACGTGCAAACTAGAGAATTTTTTCTGATGCGAAACAAGGAATCAGTTGGGTTCAGAATGGAGTTATTTTGCAGAGTTACACAATACCAACATTTCTAACGGGATGAAAAGCCTGAAAATCTGCCGGATTTAATTAGTCAAAAGTTGAGAAATAAATAATCTTTCTTTCAGAAAAAATGTATTTAGCTTATTTTCTTAGAGTTAGAGGCACAGCTGTTCACAATATTTATAAATAACTTAATAAATGTCACCAGATCACTGATCACGGGCAATGTTATGGTCTGAAAACAAGTATTTCATGAGAACTGTTGGAACACTTGGATGCTAGCTAGTTTGCTTAAATGTCAGCAAATTCTAAATAAAGTACATACTTAGACGAAACTCATCTGCACTGTATGCTTATTGAATTATGGGTGAAGCGTTAGTAAATGGTTCGGTTATCTCTGTGTTAATGCTCGGGCTGACATGAAATAGAATGATCACGTTAGGCGTAGAGTGGAAAAGCTAAACAGCAGTATACGATTCAAATGGTTCAAACGGCCCTGAGCACTATGGGACTCAACTGCTGTGGTCATAAGTCCCCTAGAACTTAGAACTACTTAAACCCAATTAACTTAAGGACATCACACACATCCATGCCCGAGGCAGGATTCGAACCTGCGACCGTAGCGGTCGTGCGGTTCCAGACTGTAGCGCCTTTAACCGCTCGGCCACTTCGGCCGGCTGGATACGATTCACTAGCGGGTGTGGATTCTGAGGAGATGTAGTTTCCCTGTGAAGAAAGTACCTATAAAGACTCTCGTGTGACCCGTGCTACTGTGCCACTCTTATGTCTAGGAGGAATATCTGGTCGGATAGGCTGAAAAAGCAGAAAAAGTACAAACGGGAGCTATGCGATTCGTGACCAGCGTACTTGGCCGGTACGTTAGCATTCTGAAGCACAATACAAGGGGACATTTCGAAGAAAGTCGCATTGTAACACAAGAAAAGCTGCTCTTAAATTTTCTAGAGGCCGTATTTGCAGGAATTCCTATCAACAACAGTACTCTCTTGTACTAGCGTACAGAACAGAGCCTGTAGTGATAACAGAGATTTTGATTAGACAAAAGGATACAGGTGGCTCTCCATGTGCAGAATCTGAGAATGGTATGCGAGGGGGTGGGGGGTGGGACGCTGTAAACAATAATGCGCGAGGTACCCTTCGCTGCACCCCCGCTGTGACGTGCAATGTATACACCGATCAACCAGAAAATTTATGAGCACCTATCTACTAACCGATATGTTTACCTTTGGCACGGATAACTGCTGCGACGGCCGGCCGGAGTGGCCGAGCGGTTAAAGGCGCTACAGTCTGGAACCGCACGACCGCTACAGTCGCAGGTTCGAATCCTGCCTCGGGCATGGATGTGTGTGATGTCCTTAGGTTAGTTAGGTTTAAGTAGTTCTAAGTTCTAGGGGACTTATGACCACAGCAGTTGAGTCCCATAGTGCTCAGAGCCATTTGACCAATTTTTGAACTGCTGCGACGTGTCGTGGAATTGAAGCATTGAGGGCTCAGTAGGTCGCTGGCGGGAGTTGGCACCACATTTGCACGCGCAAGAGATCTGATTCCCATAAATTCCGGAGGGGGGGGGGGGGGGGGAGCGATGAGCTCTGTCGCAGATCACATCCCACATGTTTACGATCGGGTTCAGATCTGGAAGTTAGTGGGGCCAGCACATCAATTGGAACTTGCCGCTGTATTTCTCAAACCACTCAATCACATTTCTGACCTTGTGACATGGCGCATTATCTTGTTGAAAAATGCCACTGCCGTCGGGAAACATGTACGTGATCTGCAACCAGTGTACGCTATGACTTGGCCGTCATGGTGCCTTTCACGAGCTCCACTGGACCCGTGGATGCCCATATGAATGTTCCTCAGACCACAATGGAACCGCCGCCAGCTTGTCTCCGTCCCTCTGTACAGATGTGAAGGACCTGTTCCCCTGGAAGACGACAGATACGCGCCCTCCCACCGGCTGATGAAGGAGGTATCGGGATTCAACAGGCCATGCAGCGCTCTGTCATTGCGCCAATGTCCAGTGCCGACGGTCACGTACCCATTTCAGTCGTACTTGCCGATGTCGTGGTGTTAACTGTGGCACATGTGTGGGTCGTCGGCTGTGGATGCCCATAATTAGGAGCGTTCGGTGCAATGTGTGTTCAGACACTCTTGTGCTGGGCCCACATTAAAGTCTAATGTTAGTTTCGCCACAGTCCGCCGAGCCAACGACATTCGACATCTGTAATGAAGTACGGCCACCCAGCCCGACAACATTGGGACGTGGTTTCATCTTGGCTTCGCCACATGTTGAAGACACTCTCCATAGCACTCCTGGAACACCAGACAAGTCGTGCAGTTTCCGAAATGCTCGCGTCGAGCCTCCGAGGCCGTCACAACCTGCCCTCTATCAAAGACAGACAGATCCCGCGGATTCCCCATTCCACACACGGACAGCAAGCACATATTACTGAAAAAAAGACATTTACGAGCCTGGAAGTTAGATAAATGGCAGTCTGACTTTGACACTAGAAGCACTGCAAAGCGGGTTTACAATATATTCCGAACGATCAGGGAGAGGCTCAAACTGCGCGACATCGCTTCTACTCAAGGTATGGTGCACCTATTAATAGGTGACGGTCCAAACATTTTCATCGAGTGGGATGTAGTAACACATCAATCTGTGAATGTGGAGAGGAAGACACCGCTGATCATGTCGTTATGCGATGCCCCCTTTTTCAGGTAGATCCAGACTGCAGACAGTTTGAATGCGATCTGCAAACGATTGCAACTGACCAAAACTTGTGGACTCCAGTTAATATGACTGTACATATAATATCTAAAAGGCTGCTCCGATTAAATTTATATACCTATCATTGTGTGTGTGTGAGGAACATTTTTTTAAAAAAAAAAGGAAGGAAAGAAAGAAAGAATGTCATGGCCACTCATACAGGTACGCGTAGCTTCGAGGATTGCCGAGGCACGCACATACCAGTGTGGGAGATGTAGAGCAACGTAGCAACAATAGGTTTAGAAGTAGGTATGGTTGTAATTAATCGGAAAGCCTTGAATTATTCCAAGGCTGCTAGTAACATGTTTGTTGTTGTGGTCTTCAGTCCTGAGACTGGTTTGATGCAGCTCTCCATGCTAATCATACAGTAAAGCTGCATGCCCTCGGGAAAAATTACGGCTGTAGTTTCCCCTTGCTTTCAGCCGTTCGCAGTACAAGAAGAGCAAGGCCATTTTGGTTAGTATTACAAGGCCAGATCAGTCAATCATCCAGACTGTAGCCCCTGCAACTACTGAAAAGGCTGCTGCCCCTCTTCAGGAACCACACGTTTGTCTGGCCTCTCAACAGATACCCCTCCGTTCTGGTTGCACCTATGGTACGGCTATCTGTATCGTTGAGGCACGCAAGCCTACCCGCCAACGGTCAGTAACATATCTAGTAATATTAGCTGGAAATTATTCACTTGGAACTCGAGCTAATTCGTTTTACTTTTTAAATTGACTCCTGTTTTCAATTTTCTGTTTTAATTTTTACATTAATAATTGATGTTAACATAATTTGTTATTACATCCAAATGTAGATCATTGTATGTCACCATGATTATTGAATTGTACAAACTGTTTAGAGTTTCCAGATAACTGGTCAAAAATTCGTGGCAGTAAGCTAAATTGGAAAAAAACAAACGAAAACAGTAATTACTGCCAGCCTCAACGAATCCAAAGTTGTGTCAATGCACTTGCCTGACGACGTAACTGCATTGGGCAATATAGGACACGATCGCAAATTCTTACTAAACGTTTTGAATGGCATTTTTGCGGAGCTCAATGCATTGTATTACAACAGGCTTAATTTAATTACATATTCTTTGTTACAAATAAGTACCGCATTTGAAGATAACCGTCTCTATAATGCACATTGATGAATCCATATTACTTCCGTGACAAAATTTGTACCCTAGCAGCTGACTTACAAGTCGCCACGCCAGTGAGTTGTCAGTACTGGAAAACAAACGATGAAACATTCCCCCCTCTCACATCCTTTAACCCCGCAGAGGTAGTTCTACTTTGCATCTGAGGTAAGCGGCCAACTTCACGTAGCTCACGGCCGAATTCATCAACATGTCTTCAGATACTATGTGCCTTTCAAGTATTTTTGTTCGTTACGGAGCAGGGAAACTGTACTCTAAGGAGTTCTTAATGTTAGTTGACGTTTCTGGATTAAGCCGTTAGTCGCTAGATGGACACCATAAAATACGACTGAGAACCGTGAGCGGCACAAATACCTGACTTGGTTCAAATGGCTCTGAGCACTATGGGACTTAACATCTGAGGTCATCAGTCCCCTAGAACTGAGAACTACTTAAACCTAACTAATCTAAGGACATCACACACATCCATGCCAGAGGCAGAATTCGAACCTGCGGCCGTAGCAGTCGCGAGGTTCCAGACAGAACCGCCTAGAACCGCTCGGCCTCCGCGGCCGGCACCTGACTTGGTCTGCAATTTGACGACCACTGATTTACAGCATTTCAAAGCGACCAACGTGCTCTTTTAAGGAGGTGATTTGTTTCGTCCAGTGAGCTTGGTTGGACACAGTGTAGCGAAGCGTGTTGGTTTCGGACATCACTATTTAAGTCGGGCATAGTGATGCAATGAAACTTTCCACAGGAGTAGGTGTGAGATGTGACGAATGTTAGAGCGAAGGTCTCAGCGCAGCACAGTTTCCATTGCCACGTAGACATCAGGTGACGGGCTCCACAGTGATGCCTCGTCCTCTGCATTCAGCTGAGTGGTCAGCGCGACCGAAAGTCATACCTAATGGCACGGGTTCGATTCCCGGCTGGGTCGGAGACTTTCTCCGCTCAGGGACTGGGTTTTGTGCTGTCCTTATCATCATCATATCATCCCCATCGACACGCAAGTCGCTGAAGTAGCGTCAACTCGAAAGACTTGCACCAGGCGAACCGCCTACCCGACGGTAGGCCGTTGTCACACGGCATTTCCATCACTCGTCTCACATCTTTCTTTTTCTTTTTTGATAAACTTCAGCATAAAAATGAACAAGCGCTGTATTACTGTTGCTTTGTTTTGAAGGCTTCTCAGCTGCTGCTGAGAAAGAGGATATCATTTCATTTACAGAGAAAGTAGCTCCTTCAGTATCTCAGTGTTTACAAAGGTTATGCGTAATAATGCCGGCCGGAGTGGCCGTGCGGTTCTAGGCGCTACAGACTGGAGCCGAGCGGTTCGAATCCTGCCTCGGGCATGGATGTGTGTGATGTCTTTAGGTTAGTTAGGTTTAATTAGTTCTAAGTTCTAGGCGACTGATGACCTCAGAAGTTAGGTCGCATAGTGCTCAGAGCCATTTGAACCTTTTTTTTTGGCGTAATAATGGTACAGAAAACTAGAGAATGCTGTTAGTCCCAAGACAAAATTTAAGATGTGTGTGTGTGTGTGGATGGGTGGGTGGTTAGCTGTGTGTGTGTGTGTGTGTGTCTCTGTGTGTGTGTGTGTGTGTGTGTGTGTGTGTTTGTAGATGGCTGCAGTATCGACGTTGCGATAATATCTAAGAGAGAGAGAGAGAGAGAGAGAAAGAGAGAAGTGGCAGCGTGCAGTGTAGTTCTCGGCCCGCTGTGTTAGTCGGCTCACGTAGCGCCGGGCCGCGCCGTCTCCCACGCTAGCAGCTGCCGCCGCCTGAGCCCCGGGCTATCCCAGCTGTACCCATCCAGGCCACTTCCCGGTCTGTGAGGTGAGCTGAGGTGAGGTGCGTGAGTGCTGCCAGCAAAAAGGAGGAGGCGGACGCGCCACCAGCAGGCAGCAGCCCCTCTGCAGGCGCCTGGCGCGAGAGAGCTCAGGGGCGCCTGTGGGCGACGGCGAGGCCTAGGCGCAGCTGCCAGTCGGCAGTAGCGAACGCGTTCAAACGTCATCTCAACACTTCGTTTCCGACCTAATACCAACGAGCTTTCCTTGTTTTTTTTTTTTTTTTTTTTTTTTACGACGTAGGCATAAGTGACAGTGCACAACGTCGGATTGGAGAAGGAAATCAGCCGCTTCCTTTTCAGAGAAGCCAAAGCAGTATTCGCCTTAAGCGATATACGACTTAGAGCAAACCACCTTGCAACCTGCATCTTACTCAAAACCACACTGTGTTCGAGAGAAGACTAAGGCTTTATATCAGCGCCGGCCACGGCGTGGCAAGCTTCAAGAGAGCCGAGTGTGCGGGCTGCGTGTGGGCCGAGGCTCGGCATGTGTCGGCTTTGCTCGGTCCTTCTCGGAACGAGCCGGTACATCACGACATTTCATTTCGTGTTTACGGTCGGCGCAACTACTCTCTTCAGTTCGGCAGAATCGTGGAGTCAGCGCTGTTCACCCTTCGCTATTTGTTCGTGGTATGAAGCATCTTCACAGATACAATGGCCGTTTGCACAAAAAGACGTAGTCTAGTGATCTGTTGTCACAAGCCTTTAAAACTGAGTGAGCCGCCCGCTGTGGCCGAGCGGTTCTAGGCGCTTCAGTCCTGAACCGCGCTGCTTCTACGGTCGCAGGTTCGAATCCTGCCTCGGGCATGGATGTCTCTGATGTCCTTCGATTAGTTAGGTTTAAGTAGTTCTAAGTCTAGGGGACTGATGACCTCAGATATTAAGTCCCATAGCGCTTAGAGCCATTTGAACCATTTTTTAAAAACTGAATGAGAATGACAGAAGAGAGGGATGAGAATTCTCTGTATATATTATGCCGTCGCACTGCTAATCTGTTATGAAACGACGTTACAGTACAATGCAGCAACAATTTAAACATTTAGTTGACAACAAAGGGGCAAAAAATTACAACGATCCATAAATGGGATTCTTTGTTTTGTACATCAAGAAGCTCTTTGTGCTAAATTTGTAGACATGCAGTTCGATTCCCGGCGGGGTCAGGCATTTTCTCTGCCTCGTGATGACTGGGCGTTGTGTGACGTCCTTAGGTTAGTTACGTTTAAGTAGTTCTAAGTTCTAGGGGACTGATGACCATAGATGTTAAGTCCCATAGTGTTCAGAGCCATTTGAACCATTTTTTTTTTTTTTGTAGACATGCAGCACGTAAAGAAATTGCTGGTGCATATGGCTAAGTTCCTAAAATCACACAAATTACTCCACTGTCAGTTGCAACAGTTTTCTATGGAACTGAACGAAGAGTGTGGAGACTACATTACTGCAAAGTACGCTGGTTACGTCAAGGGCCATGCCTTCAACGGTATTTCGATTTAAAACTCGCTATTGTTGAATGTATGAAGAAAAAAGTTGTGCAGGAAAGAAAATTAGGACATCTGGAATGGACTGCTTATCTCGCATTTTAAGTGGACGTGACTGCACACTGCCCTCATTAAGACACTGCACGGTGAGAAACGACTTCTCTCTGATTTGACGAAGATGCTTTTAAAACGAAAATCGCGTTGTAGAAGGGACACATTCTGACGAACACAGTTCTAGTCCCTAAGATCACCTGCATTAAAGACACCGCGATTTTGAAGAATTGATTGTGACCTTGAAAGAATGGTTTCCTAAACGTTCTGAGGACACTCCAAATCTTACAACGGTTTTCGATCTGTTTTAGAGACCGTTTGCCTTTCCAGTTGAAAGTGCCCCTTGCATGTGCAATTGTGACTGATTAATCTGCAAAGAAATTCCCTTTTTAAACGTAAAACTGCGCGGGACATCCACATTGCTTTCCGCAGATATAGTTCCCACGTCTCCTTAATGAGATAGCAAAAGTGCTACAATTTTTCGATTAACATGTGTGTGTGAAACACCTTTCTTCCATTATTAAACTAAATAAGTCACTATTAAGTGTCAACCTGAGTGCGAAACTCAGTGAATTGGTCTGCATCTGTCTGTATGCCGACAGTTAATACCTGATGAAAGTTATGTCTTCAGCGCGCCAAAAATAAATAAAATTGAATTTTTGCTTTGTCTATGATCTATGTTGTTGAAAAATGTAAAATATAAGACCAGTGCTCATGCAGTGCGGCTGTACTGCCATATAAATGCGGCGCATTCGCTGTTTCCACCTCCTCGCAACCTGACAGTGTGTCTTCACAGTGCGGGAAGTGTACGCCGAGACTGAGCTCGATGGCACTCGTACCAGGGCACGGCTTGCGAACCGAATTCTTGATTCTTGGCCACCCCTGCTGTCACACTGTAAACTCTCCATCGTTTTCTCATCCTTTCCTATTTCTGCATATTTTCCTTCCACCACATCTGCTAATATTACTGTATCATTTCTCGATATTTCTTTGATCAGTCAATTTCTTCACAGTGATTCCTTTCGTATTGCTGCCCATATTTCTGTTAGTTACAAGAATGTAACACAGAAATCGCTTAACACTATGTCAAGTCTGACATTTCTTAAGTTCCATATATTATTTATACACTACTGGCCATTAAAATTGCTACACCACGAAGATGACCTGCTACAGACAAGAAATTTAACCGACAGGAAGAAGATGCTGTGATATGCAAATGATTAGCTTTTCAGAGCATTCACACAAGGTTGGCGCCGGTGGCGACACCTACAACGTGCTGACGGCGGTGCCTGGTGAAACGTTGTTGTGATGCCTCGTGTAAGGAGGAGAAATGCGTACCATCACGTTTCCGACTTTGGTAAAGGTCGGATTGTAGCCTATCGCGATTGCTGTTTATCGTATCGCGACATTGCTGCTCGCGTTGGTCGAGATGCAATGACTGTCAGCAGAATATGGAATCGGTGGGTTCAGGAGGGTAATACGGAACGCCGTGCTGGATCCCAACAGCCTCGTATCACTAGCAGTCGAGATGACAGGCATCTTATCCGCATGGCTGTAACGGATCGTGCAGCCACGTCTCGATCCCTGAGACAACAGATTGGGACGTTTGCAAGACAACAGCCATCTGCACGAACAGTTCGACGACGTTTGCAGCAGCACGGACTACCAGCTCGGAGACCATGGCTGCGGTTACCCTTGACGCTGCATCACAGACAGGAGCGCCTTCGATGGTGTACTCAACGACGAACCTGGGTGCACGAATGGCAAACGTCATTATTTCGGATGAATCCAGGTTCTGTTTAGAGCATCATGATGGTCGCATCCGTGTTTGGCGACATCGTGGTGAACGCACATTGGAAGCGTGTATACGTCATCGCCATAGTGGCGTATCACCCGGCGCGATGGTATGGGGTGCCATTGGTTAAACGTCTCGGTCACCTCTTGCTCGCATTGACGGCACTTTGAACAGTGAACGTTACATTTCAGATGTGTTACGACCCGTGGCTCTACCCTTCATTCGATCCCTGGGAAACCCTACATTTCAGCAGGATAATGCACTACCGCATGTTGCAGGTCCTGTACGGGCCTTTCTGGAAACAGAAAATGTTCGACTGCTGCCCTGGCCAACGGATTCTCCAGATCTCTCACCAACTGAAACCGTCTGGTCATTGGTGGCCGAGCAACTGGCTCGTCACAATACGCCAGTCACTACTCTTAATGAACTGTGGTATCATGTTGAAGCTGCATGGGCAGCTGTACCTGTACACGCCATCCAAGGTCTGTTTGACTCAATGCCCAGGCGTATCAAGGCCATTATTACTGCCAGAGGTGGTTGTTCTGGGTACTGATTTTTCAGGATCTATGCACCCAAATTGCGTGAAGATGTAATCACATGTCAGTTCTAGTATAATATATTTGTCCAATGAATACCCGTTTATCATCTGCATTTCTTCTTGGTGTAGCAATTTTAATGGCTAGTAGTGTATACAGGGTGTTTGGGGTATAAGTGCAGATATTGTGCTCATTGATACCCCACTTCACTGTGTGAGCTTTTCTTTCTGTGTCTAACAGTCTTCCCGCACATACATTTACTATTCCGTACTGTCATAACTGCGCCACTAAATGGACCACAAGACTAACCGTTGTGCATCCACGTGTCCACACTTCAGCAACTCACTTTTTCCGAGGGGAAAATAAGCATTAATGGCTTGCTCTTCCCATATGTACTTGGAGGTTCTAAGCAACCTAAAAATATACTACTCCTAACAGCTGTAATTATCAGTTTGCAAATGAAATAAATACTGACTCCAGATCAGAAGGTTGCGTGTTCAAATCGTGTCGGGGGTCACTAGTTGGGCGGGACCGTGTGGCTATCGCCGCTTACATGTCAGTCGTGCATGGCACTCACGCACTTTGGACATGGTGAAGATGTGTCAACGGGAGTTGTCGAATATGTATTTATTCTGATAAACGAGTAAATGAACACATGACAAAAATGAAATCACATCAGTCTCCATTAACTGCTGATCGCGATAATTGTCTTTGCATAACAGTTGCACCAACACCGATCCCGGAGAGCGTACACTCCTAGGTGACGAGCGCCTCGTCCGATCGCGTGAGCGCGGGAGAACCGTAGACACGTGTCCGGAACGAAACGAACCTTTTTCTCGCGATTCCTGGGGCGTCGTGTATTTCGCGGACGCGACGAAGCGAAGTCAGAAACGAACGGGAAGCGCCACACAAATTCCGTACCCGTCTGTGGGTAGCTCGCGTTAAGCTCGACCCAGGTGATCCGCGTATCGAAATACGCGTCTGTACTTAACGGCGGCTCGGTTCGCACTGTCTTATTCACCCGCCCCCGTGCGCGTCACACGTTGCCAGAATTTTGCATATCGGCAGGTATGCACGCCGAAGAATATCTCCGGTGTGTGTGTGTGTGTGTGTGTGTGTGTGTGTGTGTGTGTGCGGGCGCGTCCGCTTATTATTACTATTATCATTATACAGGGTTTATCAAAAAGAATCATCCGATTTAAAAAAAAAAAATTCATTATGTCATTTGAGATATGTCCATGGACAACGTACTGTTGGGAAGAACAAACTCTCGAGTTTTATACATGGTTCCCGGCAGGTAGCAGCATTGTGCGCCCACTTTAGTTCTAGTAAAATGGTTTCGGGACAAATGAAAGCGTTTTATGAGCTACGTTTTGAGCAGTGCTGGTCATTAATGACTGTTCAGCGTGACTTTCGTACTAGGTATGGTGTGGATCCTCCTACAGCACAGAGTATTAGACGATGGCAAGAGCAATTCCGAAAAACGGGTTGTTTGCGTAAAGGCAAATCGCCGGGCCGTCCCCGAGTGTCTGACACAGCGGTCGAACACATCCGCCATTGTTACAGGAAGCACATACCTCGATATGCTTGAGAACTTTCGTTTCCCACAGTTGGAGACTGATTCGAACGTCTTCATTTACCAACAGGATGGGACACCGCCATACTGTAATGTGGAAGTGCGGGAATTTTTAAATCAAAGGATTCCTGAACGACGGATCTGTCGCACTGGACCAAATGATTCAGCTTTACATTACTGGCCTCCAAGGTCACCGGACCTGAAGGTGTGTGATTATTTTTTGTGGGGTTTATAAAAAATTATGTTTATGTGCCTGCGTTACCAACAACAATTAAAAAACTGAGACATCGCGTAGCAGGAGCTGTGGATGCTGTAACTCAAGACATGCTCGCTTCGGTGTGGGAACAATTTGTCTACCGCATTAACATATCCCGTGCATCTCAAGGGGGGGGGGGCATATTGAACAAATATGAAAAGGTATGAAAAAAGAAACTTTTAAGTATGACGTTCTTAGAAAAACAAAATTCACTGTGTATGTTCAAAAAAATGGTTCAAATGGCTCTGACCACTATGGGACTTAACATCTATGGTCATCAGTCCCCTAGAACTTAGAACTACTTAAACCTAACTAACCTAAGGACAGCACACAACACCCAGTCATCACGAGGCAGAGAAAATCCCTGACCCCGCCAGGAATCGAACCCGGGAACCCGGACGTGGGAAGCGAGAACGCTACCGCACGACCACGAGCTGCGGACATTATATATGTTCATTAGTTTCAGAAATATAGACGTACCAAACTGGATGATCCTTTTTTGATACACCCTGTATACTGCTCATGCTCCATGCAAATTGTAATTTTGACTCACGAGGAATATCTGATTAGATGTGAGACAGGGCTTGAAATTTATCTTGGCTAACGAAACGAATGTGTACATAAATTAATTTAGAAAAATGTATATCTGGATGGTCGTAAGGTGATGTGAGCGGCCGCCCTCCCGAATGTGGGTCCAATTGCGACATTGCGGCTTTTGTCTACGAGTGTCGCTATAAAAATAGATTAATTTCCACGTAGTCATAAAAAATTAGGGTTATTACCACAATTGTCAGCAATTCTGCGTGTACCTCCATACACCTCGCACAAGCCACCTCACGGTGTGTGGCGGAGGTTACTCTGTGTACCACTGTCACCTCATCCTTTTCTTTTTCCAGTCTCATAGTGGTAAATAAGTCTATTTTCGATTCAGTATTAACTACTAAGTAAATAAAAATAGCAATATTATAGATATTCGCTACTTCATCTGATTAAGAGAACGAAATTATTTATAAAATTTAAATTCAAATTTTTGTGATAAAGTATATTTTATATAAGAACAAAAATGTTCTCAACATCAGAAGCCCCGCAAATGCGGAGCATTACGGCTCCTAACTTACCGGCCTCGCTCACCACAATTGGTTACAGTCATTGTGACATGTGGCACAGAAAACTACGTCGATTTCCTCAAAAACTGTGGATTCCCGAGCTACAAGACGAAATAGGCTTTTTTTTCCAACGATAAACGACTGTCTCAAATTTCCTTCAAATCTATGAGAATCGTCTGAAAGAGCGGCTATAAAGCAGAAATCACGATAGTGTAAAAACAATTGAATAATAAGAAACTTTTAGTGAAATGGTGGCAATTTCATTCAAAAAGTACATTATGACTGTGATCACCAAAGAAGGAAAAAATGGGGAAATAGTTTACAACGTAACGAAAACTCCTCCAACCCTCGATAAGCTCCCATCGCGACGATTAAACTACAGGTGCAGGAAGCTGCAATTTACCCTCAACATAATCTAATCTAGCGCACTGCGTATACATAAAGGCCCATTATTGTATACTGACACTGTTGCAGAACAATTGCTAGGAGCAGTAACTTCCATAAAGTATCTAGGAGTATGTGTACGGAGCGATTTAAAGTGGTACGACGAAATAACACTAATCGTAAGTAAGGTGCCAGATTCATTGGAAGAATCCTTCGGAAATGTAGTCGTCAACAAAGGAGGTAGCTTACAAAGCCCTAATTCGACCAATACTTGAATGTTAATGGAGGAAATATAGAAGATACAAAGAAGAGCAGCGCGTTTCGTTACAGGTTCGTGTAGTAAGCACGAAAGCATCACGGAGATGCTACAGTGGTAGACGCTGCACGAGAGGCATACTTTATCAGTCTGCTTTACTATCAAAGTTCGGACAGCGTACGACCCTGATTCCCCCTACGTATATCTCGCGAAAGGATTGTAGACATAAAATCAGAGAATTTCGAGCCCACATGGAGTCTTACCAACAGTCGTTCTTCCCGCGAAATTTTCGCAAATGGTGCAGAAAAGGGGAGAATGGACAAAAAAATGGTTCAAATGGCTCTGAGCACTATGGAACTTGACATCTCAGGTCATCAGTCCCCTAGAACGTAGAACTACTTAAACCTAACTAACCCAAGGACATCACACACATCCATGACCGAGGCAGGATTCGAACCTGCGACCGTAGCGGTCGCGCGGTTCCAGATTGAAGCGCCTAGAACCGCTCGGCCACAGAGGATGGACAGTGGTACACAAAATATTCTCCGCCACACATCACATTGTCACTTGCCGAGTATAGATGGAGAAGTATATGACTACACCAAGCAGATAAACTGCTTTTTATTTTCCCACTCGGAAATAATAGTGCGCTTTCGAAAAACAGAAGCTTTCTAAAAGTCATTTTAAAGGCCCGATAGTTATTTAGTAACAGTAACCTGTTAATTAATAATTGCACTGGTTTCCATAAATCAGAGAAAAATCGCAAATACAGCAATTACTACGGGAAAACAATAGCACTACGGGGTCCGCTGTTTTCACGACCAGGAAAGTTTATTTTAACTTTGTAGTCGAATACATTTCCCGTCACTGCAGTCGTCAGTTAACCGAAGGAAGGTTAGTGATGTGGCACCAACTGTCGATGAACCGTGTAAACTTTGTTCTGTTGGTTGGTTGGTTGATTGGGGGAAGGCACCAAACAGGGTGGACATTGGTCCCATCGGGTTAGGAAAGGATGGGGAAGGAAGTCGGCCGTGCCCTGTCAAAGGAACCTTGGCGGCATTTGCCAGAAGTGATTTCGTGCAATCACGGAAAACCTAAATCAGGATGGCCGGCCGCGGGTTTGAGCCGTCGTCCTCCCGAAAGCGAGTCCAGTGTACTAACCACTGCGCCACCTCGCTCGGTTTTTGTTCTGTGTGTTACCGTAATTTACCTGTTTGCGTATCGTATTTTCTGAGACGGAGTTTGCGGACAAGTCTGCATTCGCCTACACGGACATGGAAAAACATCTAAAAACCACACTCAGGCTATCCGGAAAACCAGACCAACTCGCAGATTCGATTCAGGTGCAGCTGATTCCGTATCTCGAAAGGTAGCGTACTGCGCGTTAAGTTACACGATTAGGTCAGTGCTACTCAAACCTCCCACAAGAAGACCAGCGGCGGTCGTGTCCGCTTACGTCATCTGTACATTCCGCTTTTAAAATTGTGTCAGTTGTACGCAGGGTGTTCGGAAATTCCCGTTACAAACTTTTAGGACTTGGAGAGGGGAGTGAGTACACAATATTTTGAATAGCAACCCATGTTCGGAAACATATGTTACATTCCGAAAAGTCTCAAGAGTTGCTTGTCCTGGTACGTATTAGGATGACGTGTACTACGTCCTATGGTCTACTTCTTGTGTGGTCGTAAGCATAGCTTAATTTACGAGACTCCTGTAGAGACAAAGGAAGATTTGCTGGCACATGTTCTGAAATGGAACCGTTGTATCATCTTTGGATTATACGATGTCCTTCATGAGTTAAAGATTAAGCAATACATAGATACAACAATGGCGCCTGCTATTCCATGAGACGGTACAGGATCTCTCTGTGAAAACGATACGGTTATAAACAAAAGTGTGACAAAGTCACTTAGGACGGTAGCTACCATTCTAGTAAATATAGTAGATCTGTAGTTAAGCTGGCTAGGCCACATTAAAAGTCATAATCAGGTGAAGAATTACTTTAATTATCACAAAGTATGCGTGATGCGTTTCGGAATTACTTCCGTCTTCAGAAATCTAAACTAGAAATATAACAAACGAATGGGGGTACAAAAATATGTTACGATATTTTTTGAGATACTAATAACTAAACAACATTAAATAAAAGTGCAAATACAATCCATTCCTACCATTTGTGTGCGTGACATGAGATGATAACTAGTAAGTGAGTTCCCATAGAACTGGCATAGGAAGACAAAATTGCCACTCGGCGGCAACAGGGTAAACATGGTGGCGTCGTGTCATGTATACTATGTTAATAAATTACATAAAATGATAAAATTAAAAGTGGTACATCAGTGCACACGGAAAAACACAATGTAATGAGTCATTTTAATATCATAAAGAAAACATTAAAAACGTTTCGTATAGATAGTAAGATCCAAGTACGTGGTGCTATGCCCCCAAAGACGTAGGTAGGTCATTGTCCACTAATCGCAACAACAATATAATTTATTGTCAGCCGATATCAACCCAACATTGTAGTTGTATGTGCTGGTTAAGTTACATATTTTAGTACTGTCGGCCCTCATGCCGTAGTCTTCCTGTGCTCGTCGTGCGTTGCGTCCTTTGTACGGAAGACAACATACTCTTTTCGCTGGATGCCGTGGTGCAATGGTGTCCAGCGAAATTTCTCCGAAGTTCTATAACGCCGCTGCTCAAACACCTTCTGAATTGTGCTCATAAGATTAACCTTATTGTCTCCCCGTATTGCTCTTGAGAACCAGTACTACACTTATTGAGTATAACAGCGGCTTGCCGAATTGGACCGCTTGCATGATGATCACTGTGTCAACGTAAACACTGGCATATGTTGTTGGAAGGCGTATATTCGTTCTGTTTGGAAAGCGGGGCATAAGAAGATAGTACCCGATGTATGTTTGCTCAGTCATTTTCTACCTGCCAAAACTAAATTCCGCCCGAGCAAGCCATGAAGGCCCAAATGTAGCGACCGGCTTACGTGTCATCCTTAGCCCACAGGCGTCAGTAGATGCGGATATGGAGGGGCATGTGGTCAGCTCACCTCTCTCCAGGCCGTATGTCAGTTTACGAGGCCGCAGCCGCTACTTCTCAATCAAGTAGCTCCTCAATTTCGCTTCAGATTGGCTGAGTACACCCCGCTAACCAACAGCGCTTGGTAGACTGGGTAGTCACCCATCCAAGTGCTAGCCCAACCCGACAGCGCTTAGCTTCGGTGATCTGACGGGAACCGGTGTTACCACTGCGGCAAGTCCGTTGGCGTGTACCTGTCGAGGGAGTTCTTTAACGCCATCGGCTTAATGCATTCGCAGGGATCTCGCGATAAAGTTATTAATATTTAATGCTTGTGAGGAGCAGGGTGGCAGGGTGTTGGACGTTAAGACAGTAGACAGTAGTGTGAGAGTGAGAGATGATGTAGCTGTGAAAAACCACTTCGCTCAAAAGACGTCGAGGCACCATTTACCGTGCGCCCTTGACGGAGAGCGCCTGGTACACTGGGCAGACTTAAAACCCTTGGCAGTTACAGCGTACTATTTAAATGCTTGTCTTTGGGATATACGCAGACTGTGGTAAAAATTCCTTAGCACAGATTCGGCATCTTGTTCGTACAGCTTACCACGGCGAAACCTTATGACATCCTCAATGATGTTGCTTCTAGTAAACCCTTCGGTGTATATGTCGTGGTGCGCGAAACTCTTGTGTTCGAAACGTTTCATCCACGACTGCGCTGGACATCTCGAGAGGCATTGCTCCTCCGTTGAGACTTGCCGATTCGAGACGGCAAGACTCAATAGAGGAGCTACTCTACTGGAGATGTCCAGCGCAGTTGTGGATGAAACGTTACGAACACAAGAGTTTCGTGGACCACGACTTATACCCCGAAATGTTCACTAGCAGCAATGTCATCCGGTCGTGAAAGCCTTCATTCTATGATCCACAATGATGACTGTTGTTTGCTATTACGCAGTCGAAAGAATAGGACCGTGATGCCATCTACATTACGGTATTCAACAGTTGCAGCTACAAGGGGACATTGTGATCAACTACTGTGAGATGAAGATTTCGTGGAGGTGGCGTAAAGGCTAGGTGATCAGACACCTATGTGCTGCCGACTGCCTGACACGTGACACGTGACTTTCTCTTATTTAGGAACTCACCATCATACGGTGAGAAGCACAACTAAAAAATCGTATACTTACTACGTGAGTTGCGTATACCGTATATCTGAGTTCAGTTGGAAATTATACATGGGGATGACAACGCACAGTTACACGTAATGTGTAAGTTGCGGCTCAAATGCAGTTTTTAGTGGGCTCTTTCTTGTTTCGGTAGGCTTCTCGGCGGGAGGCGCAGGCGGAAGAGTAAGAGCCGGCGCCAGGGAGACCTGCCCCCCTGCTGTTGGACAATTAACTGCTGCTTTGCATACAATGTCGGGCACCGAAATGCCGCCTGCTCTAGCTCATATTTAGCTGTTCGTGTTCAGAAATTTATTACGACGCTTGTCTCTCTCACTGCGAGGCAAATGAAAAGATTGTTACCTGTAGTAGCAGGTTAGTGCTGAACACCTACCTCGGTGAGGGAAGATTAATACCCGTAGTAAACTACACCGTCCCTCTCTTAAGTTACGACAGCGTAATGAAAAGTGAGTTAATGTTCAGTACCAGTTTTCTAATTCGTAACTGCAACGGCTTGTGAAACATCGTGGAAGCTGCTCTCTGTATACAGGCTGCGGCAGGAGGATAGCAAATATTTTAGGACGAAGCAAATAATAAACAGAATAAAATTCATAATACACGGTAGTTGTACTAAAATACAGCTACTCATAGAGCTCCAGTGTGGCATGTAATTATCTTACGTCAGATATGCTTATGCGTTAATGCGGACCCTGTTTATGATGGAAAACAAATTAGTTCCAACTCTGGCCACCAGGTACAGATCTGGGCTGTACCCTCCGTGCATGACGGTATGACATCCACGCTGTCATCTGATATGCTACAAAGTGAGTGCACAGCAGGCTATCGAGAAGAGAGGTGGCGCACTGTCAGTGAAACATTTGTACGGGAGCAGTTATAGCGCTGCATTGAGAGAGTATCAGCACTAGCTCAGTCTACCCTTGCAAATCAATGTGAGCACACATTTTACAGCAAGACAAGACCTCCAATCTGCAGCAGTGTAATTACGAAATTAGGGTGGACAGGGTAATACTTGCACTTTCCACACCAAAAGTTCTGCACAGGCTGAACGATTTTCCTGGAAATTTTCTTTCTTTGGGCGAAGGTGGAAAGGAAGGCTGGGCGATTTCCCAGAGGGGGGAGAGGGGGATGAAGCAGACAGTAAGTGAAGGGGATGGGGTTTCTCAGATCCCGAGGGGGTCATAAGTCAAGGAGAGGGGAGGGGTGTGAGTTTTCTCAGAAGGACTCATTATCCCCAAATGGTCATAAATCAAGAGGATGGGGATTAATAAATCACCTAGCATAACAATAGGTTTGCTCCTCAATGTATGCATGTATGCAACCTGCATTAACAAACTGCTCATTCTGTCTTTACCCTTTTACTCACACATTGCATACGAACACAGAATGCCTACACCCCACTGCCTCTCAGGGGCATAATAAATTATAAAAGATGCCTATAGTCCTGGGAAGCTTCAGTGAACATTTTATCTCTAACAAATGTTGTTCCCCACGATGTGTTCTATCACCACTAATGGTTCGTCACAAAGACTCTGAAACACTGTATAAATTATTGCCAGAGGAGCGAAGGAAAAAGCAAACACCATTAAGAGAAGCTGACCACAGCTGTATGCCAGGGCCTATGGACACCCTCGATATTGTGTGGCATAATTGCACTTATTCGTTGTCATGTCTGTCTGTTTTTAAGAGCCAAACCAATTTCTTCCTAAGTTTATATAAAGTGCTTCAAGGACGTTGAACGTTGAAATTTTCATACTTCTGATGAGATACTTTTATTGTGAATACATTGTCCATAACTGTTATAGACTCTGTGGTCTGTATGTCACATGCTTGTCACAACGTATTTCAGTAGGAGTGTGTGTGTGTGTGTGTGTGTGTGTGTGTGTGTGTGTGTGTCGTTTGCATTTGCTGAAATTAGCGTAAAGCGCCTGGTGCATACAAACATCAGTAATCTGTTAACGTATAACTTCTTGGTAACTAAAGAAAATGCAAAACAATCGAAGATGTCCGTCTTTTCTTTTTTCCCATACGATGTTGTAGAGCTGAAAGTGAGTATATGCTAGTATCAGTTATATATCGTGGTCACCGTTGCTACCGAATGATCAGCGCCACTTCGAGAAGAAATCCTACAGGCGCATTCCAGCGGCGCCCATGACGCGAGTTCCTCGGGCCGGGATGCGTTGGGATGGGTAGGGATGAGTCTGGAACGGAACGAATGTATCGCCGGCGGCCGCAGGCTGAATAATTACCTGTCCGGGCGTACACTCGCTGCCCAGGGTCGGCGCCTGCTTCACAGCCAGAAACAGAGTCCTGAGTTTCAACAGGAGGCAAGGGCACTCTTAGCTGTCAGAACGGTCAGTGTAATGGCAGTAGCATGTAACAATGTGCGCTCTACACGAGACAGGTCTTACGTGTTACCCTAGCAAAGCTACCGACCCTCTTTCCTGCCCATTCACGGGCGTTGAAGGCGTGAAATGATTCGCTTGACGCTTTCGTACCTGCTGTGATTAATCTATCTACAAGCAGGCTTGGTAACCTGAAAGTACATATTTATTCAAAAAGATTAATGCGGATACAAAGCGTATTCTTTATTGAAATAACGTACATGTTCTACAATAATACAAAGTGATAAATGACTTCCTTAAGATTTTTGTGCTTATACACTGACGGCCTCGTGATGACTGGGTGTTGTGTGATGTCCTTAGGTTAGTTAGATTTAAGTAGTTCTAAGTTCTAGGGGACTGATGACCATAGATGTTAAGTCCCATACTGCTCAGAGCCATTTGAACCATTTTTATACACTGACAGAAGGTGCAAATCGGCTTCGCTTACAATACACGCTGTAATGTTCGCATGCGTTGGTTACCTTTGAGATTGGACGCGATGACTTGATTGTCAGGAATGCCTCTGAGGCTACAGAGACACAGTTGTAAGCAACTCACTGAGTTTGAACGAGGTCGTGTAATAGAACTACGGGAAGCTGGATGTTCCTTCCGCGATACTGCAGAAAGATTTGGCAGGAATGTAGCCACGATACATGATTGCTGGCAGTGGTCGCAAGAACACCAGGCTCCTGGCGGCCGCGTGGCCTATCGCGATTGTGGTTTATCGCATCGCGACATTGCTGCTCACGGTGGTCGACATCCAATGACTGTTAGCAGAATATGGAATCGGTGGGTTCAGGAGGGTAATACGGAACGCTGTTCTGGATCCCAACGGCCTCGTATCACTAGCAGTCGAGATGACAGGCATCTTATCCGCATGGCTGTAAAGGATCGTGCAGCCACGTCTCGATCCCTAAGTCAACAGATGGGGACGTCTGCAAGGCAACAACCCTTGACGCTGCATCACAGACAGGAGCGCCTGCGATGGTGTACTCAAAGACGAACCTGGGTGCACGAATGGAAAAACGTGATTTTTTCGGATAAATCCAGGTTTTGTTTACAGCATCATGATGGTCGCATCCGTGTTTGGCGACATCGCGGTGAACGCATATTGGAAGCGTGTATTCGTCATCGCCAAACTGGAGTATCACCCAGCGTGATGGTATGGGGTGCCATTGGTTACACGTCTCGGTCACCTCTCGCTCGCATTGACGGCACTTTGAACAGTGGACGTTACATTTCAGATGTGTTACGACCCGTGGCTCTACCCTTCATTCGATCCCTGCGAAACCCTACATTTCAGCAGGATAATGCACGACCGCATGTTGCAGGTACTGTACGGGCCTTTATGGATACAGAAAATGTTCGATTGCTGCCCTGACCAGCACATTCTCCAAATCTCTCACCAATTGAAAACGTCTGGTCAATGGTGGCCGAGCAACTGGCTCGTCACAATACGCCAGTCACTACTCTTGATGAACTGTGGTATCGTGTTGAAGCTGCATGGGCAGCTGAACCTGTACACGCCATCCAAGCTCTGTTTGACTCAATGCCCAGGCGTATCAAGGGCGTTATTACGGCCAGAGGTGGTTGTTCTGGGTACTGATTTTTCAGGATCAATGCACCCAAATTGCGTGAAAATGTAATCACATATCAGTTCTAGTATAATATATTTGTCCAATGAATACCCGTTTATCATCTGCATTTCTTCTTGGTGTAGCAATTTTAATGGCCAGTAGTGTACTTACAACGCACACCAAGCGTTTCCGTATTTTCTTCAATGTAAAAATTCGTTTCAGATATGAGCTGTCACGATGAATTCACGCAATTTAACACAATCACTCTCCAAGAGTTTATTCTCTGTTAAGCACATCTAAATTGAAAGGAATGTGGTACTGAGTGCCGATCATTTTATCCTGTGTCTACTCCATGTACAGATGGTGCGCGAAAAGAAAAAAAGTCTGTAAGCCCGAACTCGTCAATTTTATCGATTGAGTGATTGTCCATTTGAAAGTGATCGATTAATGCTGTTGGTTTCCCTTTACAATTTTTACGCTCTACATTCATCATTACAGTACAATTTAAAGTCAAAGACGTAATTCTCCCTCAGGGAGTACTCTCACACAGCGTACTGTGTAAATTTCGTGATTAACTATTTTAAAAATTGATGTACGACTCATTCATGTTTCAACTCTTGTCTTAACGGTAGCTGTTGCCTACAAGAGTCATTGCGATTATACACACAAGAGAGTTGCAAGAAGAAATAATATCCTGTGAAATCGATAGTCAGCCAGTGTAGTGCAAACGCCTTGTCCTCAAAACAGCATTCAGTGGCTTGTGTTAACTCAGTCTGGAACGCATGTTCCCACGCATTAAAATAAGCCCGCATCTCGTGGTCGTGCGGTAGCGTTCTCGCTTCCCACGCCCGGGTTCCCGGGTTCGATTCCCGGCGGGGTCAGAGATTTTCTCTGCCTCGTGATGGCTGGGTGTTGTGTGCCGTCCTGAGGTTAGTTAGGTTTACGTAGTTCTAAGTTCTAGGGGACTGATGACCATAGATGTTAAGTCCCATAGTGCTCAGAGCCATTTGAACCATTAAAATAAAGGTCGCTTTTACCGAAATAACTGGTTGCGTGACGTACAAACCTTTGTGCACACTATAGAAAGCCGCAGACATTTCTGCCCCATCAACTTGATGAGCACCTCATGAATACAATAAGGAATTCAAGCAGAACCTCAGATGAAAGGGCAAGGGCACATTCGGTGTACCCCAAAGACGAAAATGGACGACTCACGTCACAGTATGTAAAGACTTCAAGATGATGTTTACAACGAAAGGATGCAACTGTTGGCATCAAATTTCCACGGAAGACCTAAAGAAAGCTCACTCAGGCACGGGTAAGAGTGGCGGCGGAGTTCTGTGTAGTAAGATGGTACCTGAAGGCAAGAGCAGCCAAAGCCGCACCCGCCCCCACCAACCTTCCTAGGTCTAATGGAAAGGAAAATATATAGAGCAGTTAGGTGTTTTTCTTTTAAAAACATGGTTTAAAAGCCGGTATTACGCATGTTTTTAAGTGGGTCGGAACTGGCCCTATTTTATGGCTATTTACAAGTCGCCTTTCGTCTTCCGAAATGTTAAAAAAAAATACTAGCCTTCCTCCCCCACCCTACAAAATATAGTATGGGTGCCCTTTCCTGAAGGATGACGACATTTTGTGTGAATGTGTTGAGTACCAATACAGAAAGCATATTTTGGAGTGCCTTGCTTCTCCGTTCCCGTGTGTCTTTGAAAATATATGGGAAGCAAATAAGTGTGTTACTCAGTTAGCTCAGTATCGGGGCAGAAATATGCGAAAACTTGACTACGGACACGAAAAAGAAAGGTCCACTCTACTGCAAGAGACATGCGAGTCTATTAAACAGCGAGTTGTTTTGGCAAAGATGGAACTTAGACGACGATCTTTACATATCACCGCAAACAGCAATAAATAAATAGGCGTTTATCACAAATCTGTGAGTAGCACAAACACAAACCGATGAAGTGTTCGGTTACAGTGGTATTTAGGTGTTTATGAACGAAAATGGGAAGAAGCATCATCTTGTTAAAAGATTTACACTTGGAAGAGATTCCTGTAGTTGAGGCATAAGCCATTCTGTTAGCACCTCCGTACACAAAATGTTTCACACTTCATATTACACACTTCTAGAGATGTTGAGGGGACTCAGTAGATCAAGATTTACATAGGAACTCATGTCCAGAAACGGTTTGTTTGCATGTTACAAGGAAAACAAGAGCTAGACAATCGCGCGCTAGCTGTTTCTTATGCAGTTCGTTTGTTATGGTAGGCTATCCACATTCATGAATGGTACGATGACGGGATGTCACGTAATGTCCTCTGTTTCCATCTGCCTTGTTTCCATGCTTCCCGGTAATGCATTAGTTGAGACTACGGTGAGTAGTACTGCAGTAACAGGATGCAGATTACACCGATATCTTGTTAATTCACAGTGAAGCTCGCCGTAATGGAGGATAAGCTCAACGTTTGTAACACGAGAACTTTCCAAATCGTATGACTCCATCTCACCCCTTGTTTACCAGTGGGAAATTCACAAGCGATAGAGAAAAGCCATGGTGCTCCAAATAGAAGACGCACTGTCGTACTGGAAGAGGAAGTGCTTCATGAAGTTGAAGACAATCCATCGCACATGACTTGCACGTGTCTCACTCGTCTCAGAAGGTACACGCCATGCTCTCGGCAGAATTTGTGCCACGTGTCAATTTCTGTACTTGGTTTTTACTCATTTGTGTGGATTTTCCTCACTTTCCAAGGCAAATTTTGTTCAGCGCATTTCAACAGGGAACATACTATAAATGCTCGGAATAGGCACATTTTGGATCACGAAAACCCCAAAGCCACGCGTACACGAAGATTTCAGCTCACCTTTGGCATCAATGTCTAGGCAGGTATAAACGATGATCGCGTGATTGGGCCGTACATCCTTCCTCCCCACCTAACGGGTGCCAGGTACTTGATATCCCTGGAACAAGAGCTTGCCGAGTTTTTGGTAGATGGGCCACTGCACATTTGGCGCGAATTGTGGTTCCGACATGATGGCGCGAAAGTATCTTTTGGAGTTCGGGTCCGAACCATTCTACGGGGACAGGTGGGTCCAGGTTCACCCAAACTGTGCCCCTCGGACGCTAGCGCCCGCGATCGCCCGAAGCCAGCGCCCCGGGCAAATTCGTACGTTGTTGCAGTGGCCGAGTCTTGTCGATTAGCTGAGCGTGCGGTCAACCCATCGGGCCTTGTCATGCCGCTGTATGCGCGCTTCGTACGGAAGACAGACCGCCGCGCCAGCATGGTCAAAAGCACTGATACGCACAAACCCGTTAGTCAACAGACGTAAGGCTACAGTGGATCGAGATGGATGGTCAACGGCAGCAGACAAAAAAAAGGAGGAGCGGCGCGTCCGCACTATTTAAACCCGAGTGGGAAATTAATTTCCTTTGTATTGCTGTCGAAAATCATGCCAAATGACATCGGAACCTCATGTATTTAAAAAAGTACTCGATTGAACACCACTTTAATACCTGTCACAAAGATCAGTTCGAAAATTTGTCGCAAGGGGAACGCCAGTCAAAGCTTGAACTGAAAGACAATTTCAAGCAGCATTACAGCGAGGTAAGTGCTTCCTATCGTATGACTCTCTATTATTAATAAAAATGACAAATAAAACTATATTTTATAATCTGATAAGTCACTTAGCAATGTGTCAGTTATCGATTATCAAATTGTCAGCAACAAGGAACATTCCTTTTCGATTAATTTTTATATTTGGCTTGCATTAAATCGCGTCGCACAGACATAAGAAAACGTTTCAGATGCGTTATTTTTTGCAACTTTCAGAAAAGCCGTCACAAACGCTCTCTCGGACAGCAAAGTGTCATTAAGAGTCTTTATTTTTTTGTGTATTTGTGTTTTGCTATATGGGAAAACATAAGTTGTAGTTTCATCTATGTTTTCAATTAATTAAAACGCAAATATTCCAATAGATAAAAATTTGTTTTGCGACCACATTTCGCTGTCTTTGCTAGCGTACAAATTAATTGTGAGGTTTTTTTGCCGTGGTAGGAGCAGGAAACAGGTGGGCAAAGTAAGCGCGCGAGTTACAAATGCCCGCCGAGAACTGCGAAAGCAGGAGAACCCTTTACGGCTGGGAATCTCGTCAAGGATTGCCTGATCGATTCGGCGGCTTGTATTTGTCCAACAGACCTCACGAAAAAATTTGAAAAAAATCCTCTTTCGTCTCAAACTGTTGCTCGCCGAGTCGAAGATATGGCCTCAGATATGGAGCAACAATTAATGGTGAGAGCTGCAAACTTCGGTTCATTTTCTATCGCTCTTGACGAGTCCACGGACGTTGCGGACATATGTCAGCCCGTCATACTTAATCGGGGTGTCGACGACAATGTGAGTGTCACCGAAGAATTTCTCGACCTTATACTATTAAAAGACCAAGCCACGGGTTTGGATAGTTTTCTAGCCGTGGAAAACGTGTCCGATCAACGGGTTTAAAATGGGGACCCCTGACCAGTGTAACAACGGATGGAGCCTCTGCGCTACGAGGGATACTCACTGGGTTCCTGGGTTACGCCGGGACAAGAACGGCTTTAAGTCGGCTTTCCTTATTCGCGGCAGTCCATTGTCTCATACACCAAGAGGCACTTTGTGCGAAGATTGTCAACATAAAAAATGTTATGGACAGTTGTTCGAACGGTTAATTACCTAAGCTCGCATGAACTCACACACCGCCAGTTTAAAGAATTTCTGGCTGATACCGAAGAGGAATACCTGGACATCCCCTACCTCGTCGAAGTAAGATGGCTGAGCAGAGGTTTTTCTCCTTGAGGAACGAAATCAATAGCTTTTTGGAAATGAAAGGACGTCCAGAAGAATTACTTTGTGATCCTAAGTGGGTGGCGAATGTGGCATTTTTGAATGATCTAATGGCCATTTAAATACTTTGAACATTTCACTCCAAGGCAAAATTTCTTTGTTGTTAATTTAGTGCAGACGATTCAAGAATTAAAAAAAAACTCATTTTGTGAGAAAAACAGTTGCGCGAGGAGAATTGTGGACACTTCCCTGCATTAGACAGCTTTAAAGAAGATGTAGATGTTTCAGATTATGTTCAAATCATCTGCGAATTACAAGAGTTTGAAAATGGATTTTTGGGGATAAGTTAGCTTCAACCGGCCTTAGATATATTTGTTCGTCCGTTTTTCCTTCGGGCAGAGGACGTCTGACAAGCGTTTCAACTGTAGCTGATTGACCTACAGTACGATATCCGTCTGAAGGACCGCTTTGTTACGTGTAAAACTTTGGATGACTTTTACAGCTGTTTTCCACGAGAGGAGTATCCTCTTTTGCACAAGCACGCGGCCACAGTTCTCTCAATGTTTGGTTCCACGTATATTTGTGAGCGCTTTTTCTCCCTTTTAAAACTTGCTACGGTCGCAGGTTCGAATCCTGCCTCGGGCATGGATGTGTGTGATGTCCTCAGGTTAGTTAGGTTTAAGTAGTTCTAAGTTCTAGGGGACTTATGACCACAGCAGTTGAGTCTCATAGTGGTCAGAGCCATTTGAGCCATTTTTTGAAAACTTGCTAAAACTAAGAACCGTTCACTGCTTAGCGATTACAATTTGACTAATTCTTTGAGGTTAGCAGTCTCCCGGAATATTGTGCCAAACCTAGACAAAATCATTTCCTCGAAAAAGAAAAACGTTTAAAATGTTAGTTGTCTTCTTTAACAATGTTGATTGTAAGGATTTAAGGTCTTTGTAACATTAATTCCATTTTTGTAATAAGTTTTCAAACTTGGTCAGTTAAAATTATTGCGTACGAAACAGCAAACTAAGCACCCGATGTCTAAACTCTGAAAAGGGATAGAAAAAGCTGTAGCACCAAGTACAATGAAAAATATTTACTTGTAACTATCTACAGTAAGAATGAGACTATATATCCCTTTACGACACTAGTTCATTTAAGAAATTGATGTATCTTTCAGAAGACGCCTACTGTACACACGACGTGTGTGCATGTGTAGTACTAATAGAATCAACCAGTGGGTCAGGAAACAATTTAAGTTGTTCTTCGATTCTTGTTTTCTGAAGCTTTGCGTAGTAATTCTACCACACGAACAGTAATTGTTACCTAAACAGGAAATGGTTTGCTTGTTTTACCGCTCATCGACCGCTTTTACAGAGCTGTGCTTCCTCTGTGATTTTGTTTACTATGAATCTGACCGCGGGACAGTACAGCGCATAGTAGTGTTGTGCGATCTCACTCACTCCGCAGCTATCTCTCTCGCTCCTGTGCCGACGCTAGCGACACACGGTCGCGTACGGGGGGGCGCTGAATTACAGTGCCTTGCGCCCGCGCAATCCTCGGATGAGCCTGGGTGGACCACATGCTTGGCCACCAAGTGCCCACTTTCTTGTGGGGCCGCGTGAAGAGTTTTGTTTACGAGACCCCTCCCTGTCTAGTCGGAGGAAGATCTGGTTGCATGGTTGATGCTGCTGCAAAAGTGATTAACCATACAACACGCTTGTTGGACAGAGTTTAAGCGAACTTACTGCGCAGATACACTGTGTCCACCACACTTTGTGCACGTCATATCGAACAGCTGGTGAAATATCACAGTAAATAGGAGTTGCATCTGTTCATCTTGTTTCCCTTGTAACATGGAAACTAACCCTTTCCGGACAAGGGGCCCTGTGTAAAACGTGATCTACAAAGTCCCCTCTACAACCTAAAAAATGTGTGACATGAATTGTGAAACACCCTGTAGGACGTGACAGTGACATTAAGCTCGGAAAAATTATGCTACACACTACATAGCCTTTCCCACGTTAGACCTCTATACAACTGACATTTGCATCTTATTGTAAACGATTCTTGGTATATACTGAAACGTCCCCTTAGAAAAATTGTACAAGACTGTGCTTAAACTGACACACAATATTTTTAGCGCAACGCAATCTGACTTTCAATAATCCCTACAAAAGAGTGGCCCTGACTAACATTAACCTATACCTTTCACAAATCACTTACCTCACAAAAATCTTCGTTACTCGAACTACTGCAACACAGCGAGCGCCACTACTGCCAGCTAAATAAAAGATTCAAACTACAGAAGGCACTAACTACTGATACGCATAGTTAGCAAATGAAAGATTTTAATAGAGAACAAACAATGTATTTACCTTAATAGTGTTGAAAAATCATAATATACATAGCAGTTCATGACATCCAGTGTTACAAATTTCAAAACTCCGCCATTTCTCTCCCCACATCCACGACTGCTAACACTACAATGGCAGACAACAATGCAAACTAGCCACAGACTGCACACAGCACAGCCAGTGATTTTCATACAGAGCGCTACTTGGCGTTAACAATAAGAAAACCTAAACAGCCTACTTACAATACTTCATGAAATACGGTACGTTAAAATTTAATTAACGACTTGTAATGGCCCTCTTCAGCTTTAACGAAGGAATTTAAGTACTGAATTCCGCCAAAGTTTAAGGTTTAACAGCATTACCTCCTAGGAGAAATGAGTCATGATTGAAATCAGGCAGGTAACGAATATACCAACAAGCAACAGCCTGAGGAGAAATGAAGTGGAATGAAGACGTAAACTTAAAGGTGGGTGAAGCGTATTGCCCATTAACAAAGTTAATGGAAACTGCGAAGCCTGTGCGGAAGACATGACTCCCAGTGCAGCCTTGCTTGCTATCCTCGAGTATCGCTAGGCGTATCGAAATGAGAGGGAGATTAGATTTTAACGCTCCGTCGACGACTTAAGCTTTTAAGGACTCAGCACTTGTCAAGTTGGGCAGTGATGTGCACAGAAATCAGCCATGGTCTTTCCAAAGCATCATCCAAAGATACGCTATAACTGATTTAGAGAAACCACAGAAAACCTGAATCTCGTGGAATTGAATCCCGCTCATCACTGTGGGTTGCCTGTTCTTCAGAGTTTCTTTCTCCGACTGCACTTCTCATCCGTAAAATTTTTGTCTGTACGTGATTCTGTTTACATCTAAATCTACTTCAATGATCCGCGAGCCACGGTACGGTGCGTGGCAGAGGGTACTGTAACGCCGGAAATGCATATCCTCCTATTTCCATCTAATGCACTGCAAATTTTTTTCCTTATTTTGTTGCCTGAAGATATAACATTTCTGTGTCTTTGTATATTGTAATTGTTTTACTATTTGTATATATTTATGCATTTATGTCGATGTATAATTAGTTTGTTTTGTAAATATTATTTGTATTTATACGCTGGGTCTGGCCTAGGGAAAACTATGCTATCGAACGAATACATCGATAGGTCGTGTGGAGAACAAAAGTGTTTAGGATCTTTGGTAGTGTTAACGCTGTCGCGTGGAGCGCGGGAAGAGAGCTGAGTTTGGCCGGGGTGGTGCAGTGGAGCAGGTGTGTTGTGTGAAGCTCCCGCGAGTTGCCGCGCTTTCGGGGTTTGGCAGCATGTAATTGCGCTCGACTTGCGATGATAGTTTCTGACATTGTGTCGCGGACGGGAAGCATTAGCTGGCGCACATCAAGAGCCCGTTTCGTCTGGTGACCGTGTCGAGAAGAAGGCGCGCCGACATCCAGCTTCTGCAACAGCGACGGCCGACAGTGAGTGACTGTCGCCACCTCCTCGATCGACGGCTTCAAACCTTCAATCAACCAACAAGGAAGACTGGAAGCACGTAAAGTTTTAGAACTGTATGGCAGACCTCAGCTTTTCAAACTTTTAAAATTGTTGCATCACAAAATTACAGCAACTTAGCATGAACGTTTGTTGCTCATTGTCCCAATTGCATTACCAAGCGGGGTCCCTTCCTTTTTCGGGATGAACACGAGTGTCGTTGAAATTCAAACGCCAGCATCATTCGATTTCACTGCTTTAATTTCACAGTTCAGTTAAGGTATTCATAGCTGGCTACAATATTTAGATTACACAAGCACAAATTAAGAGTGCGAGTTTTGTTACCGTATTTTAACTAACCTGTGACTGCAGCTCAGCTTGGTACATACTAAATTTTGCTATTGTTAATTGTTCAGAATCATTTAATTCAAGTTCAAAGTTAAATCTCTTATTTCTAAATTGCGTAGATTCAAGTAGCTTTTGAAATGATTGTTGAGGTAGTCCAAGACTAACCGTATTTTACTGAATTTCGCTGTGCTTCAGAAAGAAAGCTCACTATTAACTTCAGTCACTAAATTAACTTTCGATTTTCCGGTTTTATTAATTCTTTTGCTAAATTAAGTCAGAGTGTAGCGAAATTTATTACTTCTGACAAACTTTCAGTTTTCACACTACATGTGTCAACCTTCAGTTGCCACGCTTCTAGTACCAATTATATGTGTAATAACCTTTCTTTTTCAGTTACTATAGTAATTGTCCATAGGACTGGCGACCGTAATTTCTCCCAAATCTCAAATATCTAATTACCGCTAGTTAATTGTTAACGTATCGGCCGCACATTTACTTTCTTTATTAACTTTACCCCTTTTCAAAATTAATTTCCACCAGTTTCATTGGCATTTTTCCTTTCATTTAGATTTAACCCTTTCCTCCCTCTTTACCGACAGATTAACTTCGGTGACGATTGCTTTTCCCAAATTTCCATTAGGTTCACGCGGTTTAATTTTTCACTGTCATTAAGGTCGATAAGTGAGGGGGAGGTTACAGTACCCTGTACCACTACTAGCAATTTCCTCTACTATGACACTCGCAAACAGAGGCAGGGAAAGACGCCTTCCCTACCACAGTCCTCACATATTCGTTCCATTTCAAATCGCCTTGCAGCGTTACAGCCAGATATTTAAACGACTGACTGTATCAAGCAGGACACTACTAACACTGTATCCGAACATTACGTGTTTGTTTTTTCTACTCATCTGCATTAACTTACATTTTTCCACGTTTAGCACTAGCTGCCATTCATCACACCAACAAGAATTTTTTTCAAGTCATCTTGTATCGACCGAGCGAGGTGGCGCAGTGGTAAGACACTGGACTCGCATTCGGAAGGACGACGGTTCAATCCCGTGTCCGGCCATCCTGATTTAGGTTTTCCGTGATTTCCCTAAATCACTCCAGGCAAATGCCGGGATGGTTCCTATGAAAGGGCACGGCCGACTTCCTTCCCTAATCCGTGAGACCGATGACCACGCTGTCTGGTCTCCTTCCCCAAACCAACCATCTTGTATCCTAGAGCACTCACCCAACTTCGACATTTTATCTTACAGACAGCACCATCAGCAAACAAATGCTGCCCAAAAATGGTTCAAATGGCTCTGAGAACTATTGGACGTAACATCTGAGGTCATCTGTCCCGTAGACTTAGAACTACGAAAACCTAACTAACCTAAGGACATCACACAAATCCATGCCCGAGGCAGGATTCGAACCTGCGACCGTAGCTGCGGTTCCGGACTGAAGCGCCTAGAACCGCTCGGCCACAACAGCCGCCAAATCATTTATGTATACAGAGTACAACAACGGTTCTACAACCTTCCCTGAGGCATTCCTGCCGATACCCTTGTCTTTGATAAACACTCACCGTCATGGACAACGTACTAGGTTCTATAACTTAAAATGTCGCCGTCGAGCCACTCTCATATCTGTGAACATGTACCATAAGCTCGTGTCTTCGTTAATAACCTGCAGTGGGGACATAGTCTCAAATGTTTTCCGGAAATCTAGAAATATGGAATCTGCCCTTCATTTGTAGTTCGCATTACATAATGTAAAGAACAAGCTGAGTTAGGCACGAGCCAAAGCATGCTGATTCGTGGACATAAGCTTCTAGATTTCAAGAAAATTTATTGTATTCTAACTGAGAATATGTTCAAGGATCCTGCAGCAAACAGAAGTTAGGGATATTGGTCTGCAATTTTGCGGGTCCGTTCTTTTACCCTTCTTATATGCCGGAGTCACCTGCACCTTTTTCCAGTCTCTTTGGGACTTTGTGCTAGGCAAGAGATTCACGATAAACGCAAGTTAGGTAAGAGGCCAATGCCGTGGAGTACTCTTTGTAAAATCGAACTGAGATTCAATTCGCACCTGCTGATTTATTTACTTCCAAATCTTTCAGTTGCTTCTCTAGTCATACGGGAGTCTGTCCGATGGTCGAATGACAATACGTTTGTACGATTCTCCTGTGTGAACGATTTCTTGAAAGTGAAATTTAAAACTTCAGCTTTTGTTTTGCTATCTTCATCTGCCACATCAGACTGGTCAACACGGGACTGAATGGAAGGCTTAGACCCGCTTAATCATTTTACAACAGACTAGAATTTTTTGGGGTTCTCTGCCAGATCTTTCGCTAAGGTGTAACGGTGGTAGTTGTAAGCTTCGCAAGTAGATCTTTTCACAAACGCCCGAATCTATACTAACCTTCGCTTGTCGGTATTTGTGCGTTCCTTTTGAATCGAGAGTGCAACAGCCTCTGCTTCGTCATCATTCACCGAATTTCGTTATTAAACGATGGTCTGTCTTTTTCATTCTTTATCCACTTACTAGGCACATAACTCTCCAGACTACGATTTACAATCTGCTTAAACTTTGCCCATAATTCCTCCACATCCATCTTAATGGAACTGAGTGATGCCAATTCACTGCCTAAATGAGATACTAATAACTGCTTATCTGCTCTGTCTAGCAGAAACACTTCCCTAGCCTTCTTGACTGATTTATTAACTTTAGTAACCATAGTTGATATAAGGAAATAATGATCGCTAATCACCGTTTCTGAGAGTCTGGCCTATTTGTAGCTACAAGGTCTAAGATAAATTTCCTTTACTTCACGTCTATCGTCACAAATTTTTTGTCAAAATGGCTCTGAGCACTATGCGACTTAACTTCTCAGGTTATCAGTCCCCCAGAACTTAGAACTAATTAAACCTAACTAACCTAAGGACATCACACACATCCATGCCCGAGGCAGGATTCAAACCTTCGACCGTAGCGGTCGCTCGGTTCCAGACTGTAGCGCCTAGAACCGCACGGCCACTCCCGCCGGCAAATTTTTTTTATCATCAGACTACCGGTTTCGGTCTATAATGACCATCTTCAGATGTTTTACAAAAACAGGTCTGACAAGATGACTCTTGTATATGCTATTATTTATATATATTTGACGATGCTGGCGCTGATTTTGTGTTTAGCGTTTGACGATGCCGCTGTGGCTCCAATATATTAGGATTATGTTTTTATAAAACAGATCTGAAGATGGTCATTATAGACCGAAACCGGTAGTACAATGACAAAAAATTTGTGACCATAGGCGTGAAGTAAAGGAAATTTATTCTATATTCGGGTCACTGTTTAATTCGCGACCATGTCGCAGTTTGGGAGGCCTAAGTTATTTCCATTGCATATGGGCTGCCAAGCTAGCTGCTTACGACAGTTCTCAGAAAACGCGTTCATAAGCATTTCGTTTGCCTCCCTGTCTGTCTGTAACCCCGCAATGAACCCACAAACATCCCAGTCTACACCGATAGGTTAAAGTTGCCTCCGACTAATATTGCCTGATCTGCGTATTTACGTGTTATTGACCCTGGACTTTCTTTGAATGAGTCTAGAACTGTCACAGCAGAATCGGGTGGCCGGTAAAAACATGCAGCAATTAACTTGGTTTCACCTACATCTGTTATACACGACCAGATAACTGCACTGTCACACTCAACTTCGATCTCACTAGAGAATATTTTTGCCAGCTGCAATGCTCCCCGTCCTATAGTCTCTAATTTGTCTTTCTGATGTACGTTCCACGCCTCGCTAAATATCTCAGAGCTTTCCCTTCGGGTTTCAGCCAGCTCTCGGCCCCAAGAATAACCTGGAGGGCCGTAGATTCGGGAACATTATTACAAATACTTCGACAGTTTACTGATAAAATCATGACAGTCGAAGTGTCTGTGTTCTGTACGCCGTTTGACTTTCCTTGCTGCAGATCGACTGGCGAATATTCATCAGAGCCTAAAAACCCTCATGTGCACTCCACAAGTACTCTGCTACCCGAGCGACTGCTTCCTTTTTGTAGTGCACCCCTGACCTATCAAGGGGATTCCTACAAATCCCTGCACGATAACAGATGTCTAGAAATCACACGGGGTGAAAGGGCGAGGCCAAGCGACCACTCTCCACATTGGCACCCACACTGGCCGAACTCGTTACCACCCGCCACTCACTCTGCTGTGAAAGCGGAACCATCGCGTCGGATGCACTAGGAGGTGCCTCGGATGCAGCGCCCTTGGGCAAAACAAGTGACATCTGACGTGTGCCATGCAACGCGCCAGGTTTTCCGCCCCTGAAGGTGGCTAATCGTAGCCAAAAGCACAGTCAGCTGTTCGCGAACTGCGGCCAGCCTCTGTGCCCACACACAGCATGCCATTCTAGTAAGACTAACTGAAGAAGTAAAATATAAAAGCAGATAGAATTCTAGCTGTGCGGCTTACTACCCTCCTGATGTGTCACCAATGGACGCTGATGCGTTAATGAACTATGTGGCTGGCTGTTCCGCGAAACATGTTGTCATCGCGTCGGATATCATGTCTGAGTTGTTCAAAAAAATGTGTGTGAATGAAATCCTATGGGACTTAACTGCAAAGGACATCAGACCCTAAGCTTACACACTACTTAACCTAAATTATTATCCTAAGGACAAACACACATACCCATGCCCGAGCGAGGACTCGAACCTCCGCCGGGACCAGCCGCACAGTCCATGACTGCAGCGCCTAAGACCGCTCGGCTAATCCCGCGCGGCTGTGTCTGAGCTGTTTGTATGCAGAAGTCGCTGTTTTCCCTTCAAATCTTTTTATATATCTATGGAACATCGGGAATCGATCTTACACGTTCTCACGTCTCGCCCGCATACTTACGCATATACCTTATGTAAACCTTAAAACGGCTTACTTTCGTAACACGTGATTTATGATACGAAAATAACTAAATAAGCAACTTCTTTAACCACTAATATGACGTTTCCCGTCATTTTATTACAACAAATCGAACTAGTAACGACGAGTTTTCGAGAACTCCTAAATGTGCTGGTTCTTAGAAACAGCATTTAGGTATTCATAAGATGTAAGTTTTAATACAAAACCTGCCAAATATGGGCTTCAACTGAAAACGACAAATATAATATGGCGTCGTCGCGCAAGTTATGCTTGTGACGTAGAAAGCATTCTTGCTTCTTATTAGTTCAACCTTCCCGAGCACATTGCCGAAATACCGCAGAAATTGTTTTGTGTTTCATGCGAGGCACTGGCTCCTCGACGTGAAATAACAGGAAGTGTCACAAAGCACAATAAAGCTCCGCGTAAACATTAGCTAATATGTCCCGTGTCAGGACAGTTAAGTGTGTCCCACACGTCGGGCACCCGCGACCAGACCGCGATGGAAAGAGCTGATACGGCGCGCCTTGACTGCCACTGCAAGATGTGACGTCATAGTCACAAGGCGCACACACTACTCCGCAACAGGGGCACCCCATCCAATACAGCAGCTGTCTCTAGTCCAGTTGCTCGCACGAGCATAGTGTGATAGTTCCAGAGTTAAACCATTGCCCCACGACTTAACGTGTGCGACCGTGTGCAAACTATGATAATTAATACAAGCTAGATCAATGAATAAAAAGTTGTACTAAGGCTGGGATTCAAATCCCGGTCTCGTGTTCTCTAGGCAGACGAACTAACACAACTAGCATGTCTCCCTCTTTTATACAAACGCCAATTCATGTCTCAGGCCTTCATTATGTTCCCTTTCTTAATTTGTATCAGTATTGCTGAGGCTCTACAACATTGGAATAAGACCTTAGCATTGAACGACATGGGGATACTCCTGCCTATACATCAGGTGCAGATGATATATCATATGGAACTGAAAGATCCAGAGGCTATAAGTCTTAGCTTTATATATGGTAATGAACACAGACCAAAGCACTGAATTAAAATTGGTACCCAGACCAAGTTTCTAACCCAAGTCTCCCATTCACGAGACAGATGTGCTATCCACTGTGCCACTCTGGAACTGCGGCTGACAAGTTTTAATTCATAGCTTCGGCCTGTATTCTCTGTAATAGATAAAGCTGAGACTCATATTTTGAATCATTTTGAATGGTATTTCTGGGTCAGACTTTTCTGACAATGAGAGTAACAGAATTTTTAAAGGCGTCTGCAGAAGAAAGTGCTAACATTAAATTTAGTAGGAATTAGTCTGATCATGTTATCTGTTGTTTATTGGAATGAATCACAAGTTAGTAACAAGTAATTCCACATGTACCGCTAGATAGAACACTCTTCTATATAAATTGATTTGTATTATTATAATTATGGTTTTGTCTTTGAGTCTAAACACGCATAGTGCCTATAACATGAAATAACACAAAATGCCTGATTCTTGGTTGCCACTTTCTTCCGCCATCCCTCCATTTCTTACCTTAAAAATTATGCGATAGCTACGTTCACTGAATGCATGTGGCGTCAAAAATGTAAATGTGGTAAGAAGAGAATCCTACTAGCACTGAAATAGTTTCAGCTACGAGGTAGCTTGCTTGCACACAACAACTTTATAGATTCGTCAAATGGCCAAATAAGGTTAGGCATTAGCTAGAGCAAAGGTAGATGGCAACACAGATTATCAACAATTTATAACAATTTACTGATAAAAATTTTACAGTACTTAAATGGAGAGTGAAGATACTGCATAGGAATATAGTTCAAAGTTCGCTTGCACTGATCTGTCTTTAAAAACACGGGTAAAGTTCTAAATCATGGGTCGGCAACCAGCGCCTGCAGAAGAACTTTGTGGGAAAGAGTGAGATGCCCGCATTGAACTCTGTCTCGGAAGTACTTTTCGGCTATTTCCGTCGATACTCGGCTCGCCTCGGGTTTGCAATTCATGTCGCCGACAGTGAAAATTTTTCTTGCTCCTCGTATGCTCAATTCAGTTTCGCCGCCGTTGGATTTGAACAACAGAAACAACACGTTCCAGTCTGAGCGCATAATTTATTTAGTTTTACAGAAACAACCCACGTCTATGCGATCAATAATCAAAAGTATCTTTCGCCAAATACATACAAAACACTCGCTAATAATGTTTGTGGACATTGACACACACTACACTTCAGACAGCTGCAAGACCGGCATATGGCCAAAAATTGTGAACTTACTACTAATTTCTTGTCGACTGAGATCGAGTATATTATTGCCATATTTTGTCTTCCTATTTCTTCTCATATTAACATTGTTAAACAATTTTTGTCCGTTGCTCGACTTATTAGAACACTGCAACTGTGAAACTGAAGGTAATTTATAAGGAATTTGTTGCAGCGACAGTTGTAGAACTACCGTACGCTCCCATAAACTATCATAAGTAAGCGTAGACTACGGCAATGTTTCTGGCAGCCTTGGTCAGTTAAGATTGTCACCGTTACATTCACGTTAAGTGCGTTGCATACATATAGGGCATTACCTCATTACGATCCCTTTGTTTGCGTATGCGATCAGTATCTTACTGGATTCAGCTAGCAATCTGATGCAGTGGACCGTGTAGAAGGTGAATGACGATATGTCAGTGGCCACATAACCTACAAATCATTCAACGTAGTTAGCCAGATGTATTTCTTAAAAATAAAGGGTATTAACGGTAAAAAGTGAAATTTTCGATGTTTAATTCCGGTTTTATTAAAAATTATTGATTTGAAACGAGAAACAGAGGGATGTTGCAGTAAAAGTAAAAAAAAAAAAACATACAGTTTTACCATATAACGCTAGATAACGTAATTTCCTCAAGAAATGATAGATAAACTCCAGCGGAAGACTCTGCAGGAGAGACGCTCAGTAGCTCGGTAAGGGCTTTTGTCAAAGTTTCGAGAAAATACCTTCACCGAAGAGTCAAGCAGTATATTGCTCCCTCCTACGTATATCTCGCGAAGAGACCATGAGGATAAAATCAGAGAGATTAGAGCCCACACAGAGGCATACCGACAATCCTTTCCATGAACAATACGAGACTGGAATAGAAGGGAGAACCGATAGAGGTACTCAAGGTACCCTCCGCCACACACCGTCAGGTGGCTTGCGGAGTATGGATGTAGATGTAGATGTAGAAAAAAGGCAAAATTTTAAAAAAAGCGAAACAATAAACCTGTCAAACATAGCCTTAATTCTCCGTCGATGTTATGTAGAACATGTTCCTGTTACTGATAAACAACTTTCGCACTTATCAATAACCTTTGATCTTGATTAAGAACGTTGTACTGAGTACGGAATAACAACAATAATTATGTAAATTTTTTTTATGTTTGTGCATGTTCACTGTATTTGCATCAATCGTAACTACATCTAACTGCTTTGGTTACGTGGTCGACTAATTTTTATTACTTATAAAATGCAATTTATATTTTGGAAGGATACATAAAATACACAGTGGACTAAAACTGAGCCGGCCGCTGTGGCCGAATGGTTCTAGGCGCTTCAGTCCGGACCCGCGTTGCTGCTACGGCCGTAGGTTCGAATCCTGCCACGGGCATGGATGTGTGTGATGTCCTTAGATTAGTTAGGTTTAAGTAGTTCTAAGTCAAGGGGACTGATGACCTAAGATGTTAAGTCCCATAGTGCTTAGAGCAATTTGAACCATTTTTGAACTAACTTTGAACGATGTGTGGTTGTATTACGTGCAAAACAAACAAAGAGAAATCATCGGCTCCCAGTTTTTCTCTCACATATTCATTTATGTTTCTCTCTCTACCAAAACTACCAATAATCGTACCATTGCCGGCCGTAGTGGCCGTGCGGTTAAAGGCGCTGCAGTCTGGAACCGCGAGACCGCTACGGTCGCAGGTTCGAATCCTGCCTCGGGCATGGATGTTTGTGATGTCCTTAGGTTAGTTAGGTTTAACTAGTTCTAAGTTCTAGGGGACTAATGACCTCAGCAGTTGAGTCCCATAGTGCTCAGAGCCATTTGAACCATTTTTTGAATCGTACCATTTACTACATCATTCATGTACTGTACCAAAACTACCGAAACTTAGTTTTGGTAGAGCATCTCTAAGCTGCAACCAGTTGCTTTAATAGGTGTGTGTTTGTCCAGCATGACAGTTCAAGATGCCTGGCATTCCATCTTCCGATGTTTACATTTACTCGTGTCTTGAACAATGTTTCTTTACTAACGGCGCTGCAGAATTTTGCAACGGAAGTTTTGAAGACAGTTATTGTAGAATATTGTAAGTAAAGAAACATTGTTCACGACGCGGAAATAAACGTAAACATCTGAAGATAGGCTGAACATCAATTAACGTACTCTCAAAAACGCTAGTTTTTATGCATAATTTGCTGGTGAACTGTATTTGGAATGGGGCGCCATTCATATCGGTGCGTTATCTCTTAAACATTAATGGCTGAAATGGCTCTCAACACTATGGGACTTAACATCTGAGGTCATCAGCCCCCTAGAACTTACAACTACTTAAACCTAACTAACCTAAGGACATCACTCATATCCATGCCCGAGGCAGGATTCGAACCAACCTAAGGACATCACACACATCCATGCCCGAGGCAGATTCGAACCGGCGACCGTAGCAGTCGCGTGGTTCTGGACTGAAACGCCTAGAACCGCTCGGCCACCGCGGCCGGCCATAAACATTAATGTTACGGGCGCAATAGTTTGGCTTTATGCGCAAATGGCACTGCTGTCGTATCACGTCACGAGGCGGTCCGTGGGCTTAATAATGGCCCGCGGGTACGCCAAGGTTTCCCACGCCCGTTCTAAATCCAATGAACGATGACTAATACTACTCGTATAATATCCTGAGATACTGGTTGAATGGAGCCATGTGTCTGCTTACGCTCACGTCTGGTGGATGCGTGTCCACTTGGGATCTATTTGTGTGACTTAAGGGGGCTCCGGAAAGGCTCAAAATCATGAAAAGTTCAATTTTTACTTTTTTGCGTTTTCTGAATCTGCAGACTATTACCTTTTAATAGATATATAATTTATTCAATTCCGAAGACTACAACTATTTTTAAATTTTTTTTGAAATGTGTTCTACATGGGCGTGACCCACTGTGGCGCTGTTAAACTGCTGTCAAATGGTGTTATTATTAACGTCCGTGTTCATCAGGTACATTTTAGTGATGTGAGATAAAGTATGTGTTGTGGCTAACCTGTGATGGTTCAATATATATCGCGACTGAAAGCTTCGTACAAAAAACAAAAACTCAGTGATGGTAAAGGGTTGGATGGGAAGGGAAGGTTAACTGACAGTGTAATTGACAAAATACAGAACTATTATGGAATGACTATTAGGCAAAATACACAAAGTATCGACGAAATGAAGAAGGCTGTTTGGGCTCTTTTTTTCATACTTCTTCAACCGATGAAAATCCCCAACATAGCTTGTGTCCCAAAGAAGAAGACAGTTGGTGTAAATATAACAAAGGATTGCTAACTGGTGAAGTGTACACTCATAAGCATAGTCTGCCTCATGCAATAATGTAGGTGATAAAACCTATTTTCAGAGACTTAGCAGCACCTGAACTGTTGAAAAAGTGTATTCACGGAAAAACTCAAAACCCCAATGAAAGTGTAAATAGTGTTATATGGTCGAGAATCCCCAAGACTGTATTTGTTGGAATAGAAACACTTCACTTTGGTGTGTATGATGCTGTTGCGACTTTCAATGATGGCAACATTGTAAGGTGCAAGGTATTTAGAAATATGGGAATGAAGATAGGTTCTAACATTGTACGAGCGATGCTTGCTTTAGACAAGGAACGCCTTCGGGCTGCAGACGAGGCTGTAAAGAGTCTAGAAATACAAGCAAGAGTAAGCAGGAGGAGGAACAAGAGGAAGCTGGAGGAGGAGTTTGCAGAGGATGAAGATAATCCATCCTATGGACCTGGAATGCACTAAAAAGTTAATCCAATCTTTGTCGCTCGATTCCCAAAACTTTTATTTTCTCATACTAATTACATGTTTTCTAAGGATCTTCCAAACATATTTGTTTCAAACTTTCAGTAAATGTTACACAGTACCTTCTGCATAATTTAACACAGCCTTTTTCCAAAAAACTGTATATTTTTGAATATATAAATAAAAAATTGCAAAAAAATGTTGTGAATTTTCATTACAATTGAAAAAAAATCATCTTTAATAACTGAACTAAAATTTTGTAAAATCCCAGTGTTAAGTTGTAGCCCATATTCCAATAAATAATCTGTAAAAAGTTCAGCTTCCTACCTCAAATACTTTGTGAGGAAAGATGTAATTTATAAGCGTTATTTTAACATTGCAAGTATAGGGCGTTCCGGAGCCCCTTAAGGCAGATGCATAACAGTCTCTGTCGTATATGCCCTCCACGAAGGCTCACCTTAACTATACTGCGCCTAACTGGTAGGCACTTCGCTACACTTTGATGTAGACTGTGCTCTTTATCTTGTAGAGGGCACAAGGTGAGGAATTAGTTTCCGAAAATCTTGGTGAATAAATAAAATTGGTATGCAGAATGAATTTTCACGCTACAGTGGAGTGTGTGCTGATTCAAGTTTCATGCCAGATTAAAATTGAGTACTGGACCGGAAGTCGAAACTTGGGCCTTTGTGTACTGGACCGGAAATCTAAATTGGGCCCTTTGCCGTTTGCGGGTAAATGTTCTACCTAGAGAGTTATCCAAGAACGACTCAGGACCCGTCCTCATTGAAGGAAGTAAAGCTATAAGGGCAAATCCTAAGTTAGTTCAGTCAGAGCACTTGCCCGCGAAAGGCAGAGGTTTCCTGGTCCGGAACATAGTTTTGATGTCACGAAGTTTCAAAAAGTATTCTGATTGACTGTCGTCAACTGTAATTTCCTTGCTAATCAACTGTGCTTTCCATGCTTATGTAACTATACTATGAACTATGAATGTATGTAGTAACGAAGTGTGTACACCTCAGTGTATCAATTTCCCCTTGCCTATGCATCAATGTTTTGTGCATTCCAAATAGGCGTATTCTGGGTATTGTCTGCTTCCTAGAGTACACCGTGTTCTAGACCTCTGGTTCTTTAACAACTATGTTACACATCGTATCTCCAGCGGAGTCCACTATACCAAACCAGGATTTACCATTTTATTTTTGCACCGTTATCGACTTCAAAGAAGCTCTATTTTTTTCAGTATCACGCACCACAGTTATTTATGTCAAACAATTTTCTACCGCAGGCAGGTGTTTGCCGTCAGATTCACTGAGGTGTTATCTGTACCTTGTACTGCTGTGTGCTCTGAGCCGTAAAGTATACAATAATATTTGGAACTTCGCTGTATAGGAGAACAACGTGAACAGTCCCCGGTAATGCAAATAAGGCTCGTGTGTGTGTGTGTGTGTGTGTGTGTGTGTGTGTGTGTGTCCGCTTTGCTGGTCCGTTATGACCACAGGAAATGGTTTGCTCCGAGCAAACATTGCAGCGCTTGCGGACGACTAATTGCGGCCTAAGGCGCGGGCTGTCCGTTCTTTCAGTCTCTCTTCATCGTTTAGGTACGGGAAGCAAGAAAGGTAACGGAAACAATTCAGTGCCATTTGTTGCATCTGTTGTGTTGTTTGATAACCTCAACAGCCATTATGAAAATTGCAACACTCTTCACCCCTCCACGTGCCATTACTTCGAGATCCCTGAACTCATATGTGGCTGCCTTTAAAAAAATACTTTTTTTTACAAATCATTTTATTGTAGGATTTCAAAATATTAACCTATAAAATTTATTTTCTTCTGCATGCATTCCAACCACTATCGCGTAACGTTTTTTAAAAAGTGAATGAAATAAAATACCCTGTTAAATTTGGAAGGAAATGTTTTGTTAAAAAATCTCTTTTATGTTCGTTAAAAGCCACGGTTAAATATTCTCAGGGCGCTATCTCCAGAAACATAAGTATTTCAACGCGAAGACATCCGTCTTACTCACGATGGATAAAAAAATATCTATCTTCAATGTTATGCGATAAGCAAATTAAATATAATACTCAATTAATTATTTATCTTCCTCTGTGTGGCCTGATGCTCCAGTATAGCTGCCTATGTGCAATGGCAGCGTACGCTGTGGAAATAATTGTTTTTAATAAAATTGTACCTCTAGCCTACAAAAAGAAATTAAAAATATTACAAGACGCCGTGCTGCATTTATTTAGATTATTGTCTTTAAAGTTTTTTGCAGTTAAATGCTTGTTAAAATAGTTTTATCATTTTTAACACCAATGGCGTCGCTGCAACAATGGACTTACACAAAATGGCCAGGGCAACATTTAATTATTATATAAATGATAATTATGGGTCAGAGAAGGTACTTTTGCTACTAACAAAAACACATACTACCAAGCTATTTGCATATATATTTAACAAAAAATATCATGACACTACATATAATTGAATTAATTATTTACAGGCCGTGATTATATGCGACCGTCATATAGGACATAGGATCAACCAGACACAGAAGACAAAGAAGAAGACAAGAGCGTGAAACAAAGAACTTTTTCTTATATACTACGATACAGAAATAATAATAATTACAATTCTATGAGCACGTATAGCGGTTCCATTGTAGTTACATATCGATTAGTTGATTTACATTACTTTTTTTCAAGATGCGATGCTATACCACTTCTGTAAACCCTAGTAGCCCCCAATCTCCAATTCTTTAAAGAATCAAATTCCCATGTATAAAAAAGCTTCAAACGTCAGGTTACAAATGAGTTAAAAGCGTTAAATATTTGACGTTAAGTCCGTAAAACTTTTATGCTTGAAATCATAAAACTCTAATTATGTTCGTTTTATTATTTTCGGATTATTCAAACACAGACTAATGAAAATTTCCAAAACAAAACTTGAAAATATTAGAAAGGTTTTAAAATTGTGTTCCTGGAGCCACACTGTAGCAATTCTGGACGAGTGGGACGTCGCATTGTCCGGTTGGAATTTCCCAAGTCCGTCGGAATGCACAATGGGCATGAATGGGTGCAAGTGATCAGACAGGATGCTTACGTATGTGTCACCTGTCAGAGTCGTATGTAGACGAATCAGGGATTCCGTATCACCGAACTGCACAAGCCACACATCATTACAGAGCCTCACATAGCTTGAACAGTCCACTGCTGACATGCCAGTTCCATGGATTTATGAGGTTTTCTCCATACTCTTACGACCCATCCGTTCGATACCATTTGAAACGAGACTCGTCCGACCAGGCAACATGTTTCCAGTCATTAATAGTCCAATGACGGTGTTGACGGGCCCAAGTGAGGCGTAAAGCTCTATGTCGTGCAGTCATCAAGGGTACACGAGTGTGCTTCCGCCTCTGAAAGCCCATATTGATGATGTTTCGCTGAATGGTTCGCACGCTGACACTTGTTGATGGCGCAGCACTGAAAGCTGTAGCAATTTGCTGAAGGGTTGCACTTCTGTCACGTTGAACGATTCTCTTCAGCCGGTGTTGGTCCCGTTCGTGCAGGATCTTTTTCCGGCCGCGGCGATACTGGAGATTCGATGTTTTACCGGATTCATGATATTCACGGTCCACTCGTGAAATCCCCACTTCATCGCTACCTAGGAGATGCTGTGTCCCATTGCTCGTGTGCCGACTGTGACACCACGTTCAAACTCACTTAAATCTTGATAACCTGCCATTGTAGAAGCAGTGACTGATCCAACAACTGCGCCACACACTGGTCTTATTTAGGCGTTCCGACCGCAGAGCCGTATTATGTCTGTTTACATATCTCTGTATATGAATACGCATGTGTGTACCAGTTTCTTTGGAACTTCAGTGTATACGCACCACACTGAATAAAGTAACATACCAGATGGTCTTACAAAAATAAACTGTTCATAGTGGCATTTTTAATGTCATGCAGCCAGCCGAAGTGGCCGTCTACATCTACATCTACATCTACATGACTACTCTGCAATTCACATTTAAGTGCTTGGCAGAGGGTTCATCGAACCACAATCATACTATATCTCTACCATTCCACTCCCGAACAGCGCGCGGGAAAAACGAACACCTAAACCTTTCTGTTCGAGCTCTGATTTCCCTTATTTTATTTTGATGATCATTCCTACCTATGTAGGTTGGGCTCAAAAAAATATTTTCGCATTCGGAAGAGAAAGTTGGTGACTGAAATTTCGTAAATAGATCTCGCCGCGACGAAAAACGTCTTTGCTTTAATGACTTCCATCCCAATTCGCGTATCATATCTGCCACACTCTCTCCCGTATTACGTGATAATACAAAACGAGCTGCCCTTTTTTGCACCCTTTCGATGTCCTCCGTCAATCCCACCTGGTAAGGATCCCACACCGCGCAGCAATATTCTAACAGAGGACGAACGAGTGTAGTGTAAGCTGTCTCTTTAGTGGACTTTTTGCATCTTCTAAGTGTCCTGCCAATGAAACGCAACCTTTGGCTCGCCTTCCCCACAATATTATCTATATGGTCTTTCCAACTGAAGTTGTTCGTAATTTTTACACCCAGGTACTTAGTTGAATTGGCAGCCTTGAGAATTGTACTATTTATCGAGTAATCGAATTCCAACGGATTTCTTTTGGAACTCATGTGGATCACCTGCACCGTGCGGTTCTAGGCGCTGCAGTCTGGAACCGCAAGACCACTAAGGTCGCAGGTTCGAATCCTGCCTCGGGCATGGATGTGTGTGATGTCTTTAGGTTAGTTAGCTTTAACTAGTTCTAAGCTCTAGGGGACTAATGACCTTAGAGGTTGAGTCCCATAGTGCTCAGAGCCATTTAATGTCATGCACACAGTTTCGACAACTTACTTTAATGTAATGTGTATTTCATCAGGAGAAATAGCGCAAGACTAAATTTGTATCCTTTTTTGTCAGAGTAGATGATACTATTTGCTACCCTCACGAGAAATCAAAGCTTAACTATGTTTGATATTTAAAGCAATGAACGGGTGCACATAGCGCTTTTCTGGGCTTTAAATGAAGATAAGCCACAGTATCATCCCTTTCAGAAACGCTCGTGATTGCACCCGGAAGTGGAACAGAAACGTGAGGTGTTCATCGGGTGTCGCACCGCAAATCTCATTACCTCAGTGAGAACTGCGCCTTACTATGTTAAACCAGGGCCCGGCCACTGCGTGCCTACTTCACGTGTGCAGGCTGTACAGGCGGCGTGCGGACCAAAGACCGGTCTGTCTCGGCTTTTCTCGGAAGTGGCCGAGAAGAGCGCGACATTATTTTCATGGAGTACTGCGATGTGGCTTTTTTCAGGCGACACAACTGTCTTCATATCGGCAGAATGGCTGTTTTCCCTCCGCTATTTTTTCGTGGTATGAAGTTCGTTCACACGTCTAGTGCCTGTTTACATCGAAAGAGGCGGCTAGCAATCTGTCGTCAGAAACCTTAACACATGAATGGGAATGAGACAAGAGAAGGATGAGAATTCCCAGTAAATATTAAACAGCTAAATATCTACAGGTACTGCACATCTCCTGCGAAACGACATTGCAATCCCTTGCAGAATGAATTTAAAGATTCAATTGACAATCGATCGACAGAGGGGATTTATTGTTCTGTACATCAGGAAGCACTTTTCCTAAATTTACAGGTATGCACAGGGTTGCCATATCTAACTGGGACCTCGTTCGGACGCTCTGAGATGGGGGTGTAAAAATGAAGTAAAAATTTTATTCAATATAGTATGTTTTATTTAGAACACAACTACACAGAATTTGTTGCTGCAGAAGTATTTGGTATACCATACTTGCCAGAAGCTCTCACCTTTTTCAGCAAGTCTTTTTTCCCTTTTACACATTTATAAAACTCCATGCAGGTCAGCTTGCAGTTAAACTGGTACTGTAAGGTTGATACCACAGTCCCTGGCAGCAGCCGATTTCTTTCATCAATCCACTGGGCCGACATCAGCGAAACTAATACTTCCACAGTGGCGTTGTGTGCGGGAATGGAAGTCTAAACACTCTGTGGAAAAACCACTTTTTTCCACCGAGTGTTTAGACTTCCATTCTTTCAAGTCATGCTTAGTTTCTAAATAACTCTTCAGATACATATACTCCTGAAAACAACTGTCGCCTAAAATCTTCAATAATAATAGCATTTTCATTCATCACCAAATCTAGGGTTTCAGATAGCGTCGTTCAATCAAAAACTTGATATTTATTAAAAGAAACAGCCCATCTAAGTAATGAAATGCTATGATATAGAAAGCCATTTCTGCTTCCTCATATTTCGAAATAAAATTAATTATTTCTTGGTTAGTGTTCTCATTCTTTAATTTGTTCAAATTCACCTTGGTTTGCATGCCAATAAACCTAGCAGTCTTCTTTTCATTCAGACATCTTCGAGTGTCGATTAATATAGTTTATTTTAACTACTGAGACTTTATTCTTGTCACGCTTCATATTTTCTCAGAGCCAGGTGTGACGGCAGGAACACGAAATAAATTTCACTGATCGTGCTACTGAAAAATCTCAAATTATTTCAGATGGCCTGTCTTCGGCGTCAATAAATTGTTTCAATGTAATCCAAGCTTAAGGATTCTATCAACTGCGAACATTAACAACAGTAATCTTATTTTTGAGATAGAAGAGTCTGATGACTGACATCAACGTATAAGCAGAACTCTCTCAGCTTTTCTGTCCTTATCGTGTATATTGAAAAGTAATTAAATATTTTCGTGACGATTATTTCAATGTCTACACTTGCGACTACAGCAGCCCTGATAACTCAGGCTGCATTTACATGTCGCGCTAACAGATGGCGTTACTTCGGTACTTGAGTGGAGCTCGTAACAGTATTTTACAAAATCGGGACAAAATTGGGTCTTATTGGGATGTCCGGACAAGAAAGTCCATACCGGTGACGGTTCCGATATACCAGGACAAATGGCAACCCAAGGAATGCAGCACTTGAAGAAATTGGTGGAACAAATAGTGAACTTTCTGAAGTAATACATTTATTTCAGTGTCAGTTGCAACAATTTTCGGTGGAACTGTACGAAAAGTATGGAGAGTTAAGTCATATTACTGCAAAGCATGTTGATTAAGTCGAGAGGCATAGTTTTAACGATTTTTCGATTTAGAATTCGCTATTTTTGAATTTATGAAGGAAAAAATGAGTGCAGTAACGAAAATTGGAACATCTGGGATGCATTGCAGACCTCGCATTTTAAATGGGCCTGACTGCACACTCCGGTAGTAAGACATAGCAAGATGAGAAATAACTTCTGATTTGATGGGAATGCATATAAAAAGGAAATCGCGTTATAGAAGGGACACATTCTGTCAAACACAGTCCATTTCCCTAGGTTCAGTGGCATTAAAGAAAATGTAAAGTCTGAAGAATTCATTGTTGCCTTGAAAGAATTACAAGGAGAGGTTCTTAAATATTTCGAGGACACTGCCAATCTGTTTTCGAGACCGTTTGCCGTTTCAGTTGAAAGCGCCCCTTGCATGTGCAGTTAATCGCAAGGTAATTCCTGTTTAAAAGACAACACTGCCCAGGACATCGACATTGCTTTCCTCAAGTAAAGTTTCCACGTCTCCACAATGAGGCTGCAAAAGTGCTACAATATTTCGTTAAAATACGTGTGTTTTCTGTAATGAAACTAAATAAGTCAGGATTACTTGGCAAACTGAGTGCGAAAATCTGTGAAGCTGTCTGCGTCTGTCTGTATGTCGACAGTCTGTACCAGATAAAAATTATATTATGTCTTTGGCATGCCAAAAATAATTAAATGATACTGAAAATTAGTTTCGTTGTGGACTATACTGTTGAGAAATGTGAAACATAACACCAAGTCGTATGCAGTGCAGCTGTATTTCCATTTAAATGCGATGCGTTTTTAGTATCCCCTGTTCCTCCTCCTCTGGCTCCAACAACGTGGCCAGGCGGTGGGCGAATTGTGACAGACAAGGTGAGCGCTATAGCACTTCGTTCGTGAGTCGAATTCCTGGTCATCCCTGTAATAAAACTTTCATGAAAGATTATACTTCTTTATGAGGAGGCTGTGAGTAAATTTACATTTTTCAGCGTCAAATATGCAGCTGGCTCACTGTGTGACAGTTGGCAGCGTTAATATGAAAAGTGATGAGACATTTTCGGTTACTTTCCTGATTTTATCGATGACTTATGGCAAAAAATTGTTCTATTATTTCCTAGGAGGTGCCTCCCGAACTAAGCACTTTTGCTGGTTTAGTTTCATATTGGAACACCCGGACAGTTGATTGCTTCCTAGTTCCGGCTCGTGCGATTACGTCCAACTTCTGTACCTTGTTACGATTTTGTACATGGACTCAGCGGTTTCTCGTCTGAATTTTTGAGCGCTCACACCAGATGGCACGAGCTTCTTTCTAAGCATCGATCAAATTGTGCGCTATTCCCCAGCAGGGAATCCTTTTTCACCGTTAAATATTGATGCAAAATCGAATGTACTGTAGTCTTCGCAAAGCTCGAGGATTGCTCTATCTCACGGTAATGCACATGCGGATCCTGTTTAGCAATGTTGTGCAGAGCATGGATGATTCTTGGAGCGAGAACCTATTTTGATCTATCTTCCGAAAATACATTGCTGACGGAAGAAAGACAATGGCGAAATTCTGTAGAGAAATTTTGAACAATCACTTCTGAAACTGATACAATACAAAGAGAAGAACCAAGTGTATCGAAGCTTCATTGTTGAGTTACGCCTTTAGAAAAAATAGATCACACTGTGTCTTTAAACGCACATTGTAAACAAACCACTCCGGCTAATTCTGAGTTACCATTATTTTAATAATGAAAAAGACCAAATTTCAATTGCCCGCATCTCGTGGTCGTGCGGTAGCGTTCTCGCTTCCCACGCACGGGTTCCCGGGTTCGATTCCCGGCGGGGTCAGGGATTTTCTCTGCCTCGTGATGGCTGGGTGTTGTGTGCTGTCCTTAGGTTAGTTAGGTTTAAGTAGTTCTAAGTTCTAGGGGACTGATGACCATCGATGTTAAGTCCCATAGTGCTCAGAGCCATTTGAACCATTTGAACCAAATTTCAAAATAATAGCAATGTAACCTCTCAACAGCGTTATCTGTCTTTTTTCCCCCATCAGTCTTGTGACTGATTTGATGTGGCCCTCCACGACTTCCTTTCCTGTGCCAACCTCTTTACATCAGAACTGCACTTGACCCATTGTCCTCAATTATTTGTTGAACATATTCCAGTCTTTGTATTTCCTTACAGTATTTACTCTCTAGAGCACCATCTAGTACGATGGTTACTATTCCTTGATGTCTTAGGAAATGTCCTGCCATCCTGCCCCTCCTCCTTGTCTGTCTTGCTTGCCTACCAGAGCCACGACCAGGACGTGGATGGTTCAAATGGCTCTGAGCACTATGCGACTCAACTTCTGAGGTCATCGGTCGCCTAGAACTTAGAACTAATTAAACCTAACTAACCTAAGGACATCACACACATCCATGCCCGAGGCACCCAGGACGTGGAACGGAGGATGGTAGATTACATTTTGTCGTCGATGTGACTTCGTCGTTTCTTACGTTTAAAAGTTACTAATCTCTCCACTGAACAGAACAGCCATGTAGCCAGTACAGTATGTGTAGCTGAGTGCAACACTGTACGCGACCTGTAGTCACAAAATTTCAATTATCACTTTGAAAAAAAAATAATGTAATGTCAGAAGGAGAAAACCGTTGCGCAGTCTTTCCTGGTTGCAGATTGTAAAATGACGAGCAAAAACATTATGACCGTCTGCTTAAATTGTGACGGTCTACCTTTAGAGTGATGCAGTACAGCACCATTCTCTGTACAATGGAGTCGTCAATTCCTTGATAAGTTGCCATAGGTACGTGGCACCATCTCTCTACACTCATAGGAGGGGCCTTCAGTAAATAATACAACATATTTTTTTCTAAAAGTAGGTTGGTATTATTAAGGGTTGCAAAACAATTTATTATATAACACTCTCCTCGCTACAAAACTATTTGTCAACATAATCTCCGCTCAATGCAACGGCCTTACGCCTCCTTACAGGGAGGGCTTGAAAGCCCGCATGGTATCACTCTACAGGTCGACGTCGGAGCCAAAGTCATGCTCCATCATAATCACCTCCTCATTCACGTTCTGCTTCCAAAGGAATGTATCCTTCAAACAGATGGAAGTCGGAGGGTGCGAGATCCAGGGCGTAGGTTGGATAAGGAAGAACAGACAAATGAAGTCTTGTGAGCTCCTCTCGTCGGCATAGAGAGACGCCCTGTAGTGCAGCGAAGTGTTCGATTCTGAACAGCTGATCACCTCAGAACTTTGCAGGATCTCCGCTTCCCCTTTAAAATTTAAACAGCTTGAAAGTTCACCAATGAGAAAATTTTGTAAAATATTTTCGTAGTATAAAATAAATATACTGTACAGAACAGCATTTCAAGAGTCACAGCTGTGTGCGGCCGCCCAGCACGTGGCAGATCGGACAGGTCTGCGAGACCTAGTTCCGACTCCTCGCCCAACGACTCACCGTGCTTTTGTTCACTGCCAGGTCTCCGTAGACAATCTGCAAGCGCCTATGAAGATCTGCTATCTCTGGTTTTCTGCCAAAAGAAACTCAACAACAGCTTCTGCTTGAAACGCACCTTTACAGACACGACTTTGAAGGCTACGTGTAGCACAGCCACCTATCGGGATGCTATGCAACTATAGCGGCTGAAGCGGGAATATTCAACGATGTTCCACGACCAATTCTGCATTTTTTGAACCGAAACTGGAGGAGAAAAAAAGTGTTGCATTACTTATTGGACAGCTCTCGCATAATACGTACATACTTACGTACATATTGGCGATCACAGACTGTGAAAATCATGTGCCGACCTTAAAATGTTCCTCCTTAGATGGAGATCTTGTGCACTTTGGATCCATTTCTCATGGACATGGACACCCAGCTGCTGAAGGTCCTTCTGCAGTTCATACTACCAGTGCTTCCTTGGTCTTCCAATTGGACAGATACCATCAGGTTTCCCTGTAAGCACAGCTTTGGCATGGCAAGTGTCTAGCCTTCTGCTAGGCATATTCTCAGCGCCCTCATTTTTTGCCTAATGCTCAATTATTTCATCAGGTCAGAAGGTTCTTGGTCCATTCACATCTCCAGGTGTTCTCTTCGCGCTTTGGTCCAATGATCTTTCGAAACATTTTCCGTTCAAGAATAAACAGGTTCATCATTTTCTTTAGTGCTTAAGGTTTCTGTCCCACGTAACAACACTGATACTATCAGTGCATTATAGGCTTAAAGCCTGATATTAATTGACAGATTTTTAATGACGTCATCTGCGTCTGAATGGTTTGCTAACGCGGAGCTGGCGCCTGATGCGCCCCAAAAGTGTTCCGCCAGTTTCCGAGCAGGCGAAACTCATGGCTAAGAAATCAGCTTGAGTACTGTACTATGCTAAAACCACTGTGGCACGATTGTGGCCTTGTGGCACGGACATTTATGCTCTTGGAAGACGCCATCGGTGTCGCTGAAAACATCAAGCATGAAGAGATGCAGGGGATGTTCAATAATTTCGAGATAGTGCAGAGCTGACATGGCGCCTTCGAATGCTAACACAGGTCACACGGGAGCCCACAGCATAATACTGATCCTACCGACCTCTGGCCGTGCCGTGGTGCATGTCTCAAGTAGCCGAATGACGGCGTATACGAACACAGCCGTCGATCTGTTTCATCCAACAAGGCGACACGTTTCCACTGATCAACTGTCTAATCCCAATGTTCCCTCCCGTCTCGATTTCAATCGCAATTGACAATGTCATGCGGTGAACATGGGAACACGTAAAGCCCCTTCTTCAGCAAAGTCTTCAGAGTAATGTGCTCTAGAACACTTGTTGGCTTTACTAACTTTGTAGTTGCCAGATCTGCCACAGATCGCCGCCTACCCTGCTTTACAGAGCGGCTAACTTCCGTTCTCCAAGTTCCGTGACGAGGCTTGGACGTCTACATGACTACTCTGCAGTTCTCACTTAAGTGTGTGGCAGGGGGGGGGGGGGGGGGGGTATTGAACCACCTTGAGATACATTATGTTCACTCTCCGACAGCGACCGGGAAAAGCGAGCACTTAAATTTGTCTCTGTGAGCTCTGATTCAGTTTATTTCAAGCATCATTTCTCCCTGTTCTCCCTGTGTAAGAAGACGACAAGAAAATATATTCGCATCCGGGGGAAAAGTTGGTGATTGAAATTTCTTAAAAAGATCTGGCAGCAACGAAAAACGCCTATCATATCAGTGACGCTCTCTGTTCTGTTTTGCGATAATGCAAATAGAGCTGCCCTGCTTTGAACTTTTTCGATGTTCTCCGTCATTCCTGTCTGGTAAGGATCCCATAACGCACAACAATAATCCAGAAGAGGACGAACAAGGGTCGTGTGGGCAGCCTCTTTAGCAGACCTGATGTATCTTCTAACAATAAGTGTACTACCAATAAAACGCAGTGGTCTTTGGTTCACCTTCCGCGTAACGTCTATATGCCCGTACCAGTTTAAGTTTTTCGTAATTTTGATCGCTAGATATTTAGTTGAACTCAAAGTCTTCAGATTTGTTTGACTTATCGTGTAACCGAAATTTTTAATGATTCATTTTAGTACTTCTGTGAATGACCTCGCACGTTTCGTTATTCGAAGTCAGTTGCCACATTTGGTACCATACGAATATCTTCTCTAAATCATTTTGCAATTGGTTTCGACCTTCTGATGATTTTACTAGATGGCAAACAGTCTAAGAAGGCTGCTCAGATGGTCTACTAAGCGTTTATACACCTTCTTGCCTATTTGTAGTTTCACCGTTCTCAGTCATTTCCCGCAGACGCTCACGACAGTAGCACGCGAGCTGTCGACCAGGTTCACCTGTTGAAAGATGCTCTTCCCAGGCGCCGGGTCGTAATAATTTCCCCGTTGTCAAAGTCGCTTATGTTAGTGGATTCCCTATTTGCGGCCCGGATCGTCACTAGAATGCCAGCATTTCTGCCAAAGGAGGAGGATCCGGTTTCTTACTTGTTTTCGGCGTACGGCCTGCCCTTCTGTGAAAATCAGAACTTGGTGGCAGTGATTCCTCTTCAGCCAGCAGGGAGGACAGTGAAGGACGACGATGATAAACTCCAGTAACGACCAGCCACAAAACAGGGCGATTGCGGCGGCAGTGACGCCCTGGTCGGCTGTTGCTCCGCTATATCTGTGGAATGCTAGCCTGCTGTTGGTTTCTTTATGGCTCGCGCGAGGACCGGTTTTCTGAAGTCGCCCGCTGTTAGTGGCTCGGTCGCCCGTAGATTCCTGGTCCTATATTTAGAGTACCGGACCGCTAGCGAGTAACGACTCCTGATTGGTGGTTCCATTGAGAGCTACAGACGCAGCCGAATGCAATTGTAGGTTCATCGAACGCATAAATCGATACGCAGCTTCCGAAATAACTCACCGTCATTCCACCTCCACAGACATGCGTTTCGCTTTAAGCCGCTCTCTAAGTCACTGGCTTCCTACGTACAACGCACAGCAAGCGTTTCTGTATTTTCTTCAATGTAAAAATTCGTTTCAGATATGAGCTGTCGCTATGCATTCACGCAAAGTAACACAATCACTCTATCAGGTGTTTTTTCTCTGTTAAGCATATCTAAGTTGAAAGGAGTGTGGTACTGTATGACGATCATTTTATCCTGTGTCTACTACATTTACAGATAGTGCGCGAAAAAAGAGTCTGTAAGCCCGAACTCGTCAATTTTATCGACTTAGTGATTGTTGGTATGGTCTTCAGTGCGAAGTCTTGGTTCACGCAGCTCTCCACGCTACTCTGTCCTGGGCAAGTCTCTTCATCTCTGGATAACTACTGCGCCCTACATCCATTTCAAAGTGATTGCTAAATTCTGTTGGTTTCCGTTTACAATTTTTACGCTCTGCATCAATAATTGCAATAAAATTTAAAGTCAAAGACGTAATCTTCCTGCAGCGAGTACATCTCACACAGCGTACTGTGTGCATTTCGTGAATCAACTATTTTAAAAATTTATATACGACTCATTCACGTTTCGACTCTTGTCTTAACGGTTGTCTTGAACGCTTGTTATCTCTCTCTTATCGACCTCCGGATAGGAAGGTCACGTACCATTTGTTACCATATATGGGATGAATTAATTCTAAAATATTGAGGATTGTATTCTATTTTATTTAGTAGAAGAATAACTAATATCCTGGTCTACTAATTGTAAATATCTTACGCGATTTCAGTCTGCTTGAAGTGTTTAGCTTGGCGACGTTACTACCGCACGCCATTAGCGTAATATTTCCAAATTACAATGTACATTATTCGAGCCTGTAGTGTATAAATTTAACGAAGTCTGATTACAACGCTATCTTCATGCAAAGCTGATTTCTTTGCATCAAACCTAGTAATTATACTTTGAGGCATCACCAAGCACACATTTTCCAGTTACGACTCTGGCTTTGAGAGTTACAAAGTTACCATGAGAAAAGCACACACATGACACTAAAGACAGTCTTCTGCCATATTATTTAGTGAAGTTGAACCATTGTGCACAGTTCGATTGAGTATCTCATCGTCAGTTACTCGATTTCTTCATTTAATTTTCAGCATTCCACACTTCAAAAGCTCTGGTTTCTTCTGGTCTGAATTGTTTATTGTCTACGTTTCGCTTCCGTACTAGTCCACTCTTCACATACTGTCAGAAACACTTGATAACACTTGGAAGTGTTACGGAGATGCTTCGGGAACTTGAATAGGAATCCCTGCAGGGAAGGCGAAGTTCTTTGCAAGGAACACTGAGAAATTTTAGAGAAGCAGCATTTGAAGCTGACTGCAGAGCGACTCTAATACCGCCATCATAAATTTCGCGAAGGGATCACGAAGATACGATACGACAAATTTGGGCTCATATGGAGGAACATAGACTGTCATTTTTCCCTCGCTCTGTTTGCGAGTGGAACAGGAAGGCAGACGACTAGTGGTGGTACAGGGTACCCTCCGTCACTTATCGGACGGTGACTTGCTGAGGATGTAGGTTGCAAAATATATGTGTCTGGCGGGAATTAATACGTTTAGAGGCTCTTCTTGGGAGTACGTTTTCGCACTTATAAAGGATCCACAGTGATGAATCACGCCGAAGAATCGTTCGTACGAGATAGATAAGGAAGGAAGATTGGGATTTTGTCGAGATCTAAGACATTTCGGATGAGTATATAAAACTACTGGCCGGATAAGGATAGAGAAGACTGTGTGTAGTCTTGTTTAAAAGTAGGCATCGCCTCAGTAGCCTTATTAAAACTACAGCAATTCTAAATCACGAAGACTTATTTTTTCACCTTCTTCGGACCGCGCGAGGTAGCCGCGCCATCTGCTGCACCTTGCAACGGTTCTCGCGGCTCCCCCCGTCGGAGGTTCGAGTCCTCGCTCGGGCTTGGATGTGTGTGTTGTCCTTAGCGTAAATTAGTTCAAGTCGGAGTAAGTAGTGTGTAAGCGTGGGGGCGGATGGCCTCAGCAATTTGGTCCCATAGGAACTTACACCTTGTTCGGTCTACCCGGAAGACAATTACTGACAGTCTACCCTGTAGATGAATTGCATTTACTGGGATTTTTCCTGTGAATCTGTCTGGCATCTTCTTTCCCTACTACTACACTTACAACACGGTTTGAGCACAAGTCCCTCCAATTGGTTATCCCTAAATATTTGACATGGGTTAATTTCTGTGATCCTTCAGTAGTCGCGCAGTAAGACGCTACCAGGTCTTTGGCCTTATTAAGCGCATTGCACTTACTCGCTTGTTCTGTACAGTATATTTATTTTATACTACGAAAATATTTTACAAAATTTTCTCATTGGTGAACTTTCAAGCTGTTTAAATTTTAAAGGGGAAGCGGAGATCCTACAAAGTTCTGATTTCGTACTAAGAGTAATCATACGAGACTCAAATGGCACGCTACTCGTACAACTGAAAGATACCATGTGGAGCAGAGGCCGATACTTTACTCAGTTCACTGAAACTACGTCATTTTGAGGGCAATATAATCAAAATACACTCAGTGAAATTCATGAAATTGAAGAATGTTAGAGGTTTGGCGTTGATAGAACCATTCGACAATTCATCGATTAGAATATGTTATTCAGTATTTTGCCGGTTCTTCATCAGCTATGCGTTTTTTGCTTTGCAAGCGTACAAAGATACCAAAGTTCATGAGTGTATTCTTCTGTTGTTAGGCGGTTAGGACAAATAAAAGTAAGGGCTCAGCAGGGATTTGAACCCGGGACCTCCTGCACCCAAAGCAGAAATCATACCTCCCCTTTTTTTTTTTATTAAATCTCATTTTGTTCGTTTTCGTTCGTTGTATCTGCTCGGGGCGGACAACGCAAGACACCCGTTCAGTTCGTCATTGATCCATTAACTCAGTTTTTTTTTTTGTTACAGAGGGTAGCTAACCCTCTGACCGAACACGCTGAGCTACCATGCCGGCTAGACCACTGAGCCATCCGTGAAGAGTGTTCAAGTATGAAGGAAGACGTTAGCTTTCACAGCAGATGAGGTGACCTAGTTGTAAGCTTAGCAACCTTGATGCACTCCCTCGCTGTGAGCAGGAAGCCGACTCAACAGCACACGCACGAAACGATAAACATGGTCCTTTTCTTGTCTGTTATGCAATAACCAAGTACCAACCAAGGCCCAATTTTTTACTGCTGTCTCTTTCTCAGGCCATCAGCCACCATCGTCAGATTATTTCTTACGATTTCGGAAAGAAGGAAGATTAAATTGAATAACACCTTTTGTATTTCATTGGCTTCGGAATGCAACTTCAACGTAGGAAGAACTGGAACAGAACCTAACTACTGAGAAAACTACTGCACTGTCTGAAAGATGGCCCAGTACCTTCAGTCCGAAGGCAGGATGATTGCAGGTTAATGTTACGTCCGCGCCGGGATATGAGGGAAATAAGGGCGCAACGTCCTTTGAAATCTATCGTGATCTTTTTCAAGGATCCATCCTGGCATTCGTCTGAGTGACCTAAATCTTGACTGCCAGTAATAGACTGTTGCACGCAATTCCAGTGCCTTAAGGAATGCGACATCCAACCCGGTATTTGACAACGCTCTCATATCTGTACGATACAATATCAATACCACCTTCAGCAAATTTTACAATGATTTGCAATGTATTGGTGTAGATGAACTTGATCACTCAACTTTCTTATTCACCTTGAATGGCAACTAATAACCATTGTGGAAATGATAACTGTCGGTATTTTTTATTGCAGCGGCAGATAAGAGTTTTATTTATAGATCAAAAATGTTACATAGATACAAAGCAAACAAACTGATGTGGTAAAATATTCCCATTTTCTGTCGATTGATAAAGTTCTTTTTTCTTTTTTAGTGTATTCCTTGGAAGTTTTCGCTTGCTGGCTTTTACTCAGCGTGAATTCAATTATTATTTACCGCATGTAAAGTTTAATGAGTTACCGAAATTCCACTTGAAAACATATTAAGAAAGATGAAGCTTTAAAAACGAGTTACTAGTTACTCGCTTATGGATTAATCGAAGAGGTGTTACTTTAAGAAAAAAGAAACAAGTGTAAAAGAAGCATCATATAAAAAAATGGTTTCATAAATTTCCTATTCAAGAAATGGTTGATAAGATAAAGGTTTAAACGGCGCATTTCCAGTCGCTAATGAAGCGTAAAATCAGACATTACATTGTGACATACTGTATATTAAGAAAAACAAAACATGTGTAGGAGAAGAACAACAAAAGAGTTAGTAAAGAGGTATAAGGTAAACCTAACAGAATAAAAGTAATCTGTTATTATCTACCTTTGAAAATTCCATAGCCTTTTTCGCAGTTACTGGTGGCACATTTGAAAATGAGCACGATATGAGGGAGAGCACATAATTTATGTGGTCACACGTAGTTTTTTAAAAAAAATGTGTGTGAAATCTAATGGGACTTAACTGCTAAGGTTATCAGTCCCTAAGCTTACACACTACTTAACCTAAATTATCCTAAGGACAAACACACACACACACACACACGCGCCCGAGGGAGGACTCAAACCTCCGCCGGGACCAACCGCACAGTCCATGACTGCAGCGCCTGAGACCGCTCGGCTAATCCCGCGCGGCACGTAGTTTTAAAGCGACTGATATTAGACAAGGAAAAACTACTGGTAGAGAGAGCGAGAAACGTACAGAAAATATTATACATTTGAGTATTTTAATACTCAAAAGTTATATGAGAGACTTGACTTCGTGTTCACTCATTTTGTTAGCACAAACTGGATGTGTAGGAGATAAGCATTTGTTGCATTGCATTAAAATTTTACACATTGCAAGTTGTGTGTAGCGTAAAAGAAAGGGTTCAAGAGGATGCTTCTTTAAGCATGTAATCATTGATTATCTGCGTTAAAAATAAACCGATGTATCATAAATCAACACAATTTATGAATACCATTTCTATCTTATACAATAACTTCTATCTTATCAATAAGTTTCAAGATCAATCCGCAGCACATATAGTAAACAGCGGTCGCCGAAACTGCAGTTATTGATCCTGCTTCTGAAACCTAATTTCGTGCTAAGAGAGAATACTCATTTATAATTTTTTGTAGTTGCAAAGTTAGTTCAGTGAGTGGCTCAGATGCATAAGAATATTCAGGAACAATATGGTTGCGCTGCATCACGGACAAATAGCAACGAAATGGCGCGCTTCGAGGGGAAATTATCCTGAAATAAGTTCATTAATAAATATATTATTTTAGAAACAGTATAGATGACTTAGAAGCACAGCACTAACTTCAGAATAAGCCATCGGAACACTAAGTACATAACGTTTAATAAGACAGCAACTCTATTACAATTCAGGAATACTTTGAATCTATAGCACGACGAATTAAAAAGATAGCATTATCACTATTATCAGCTTCCATGTAGTCAAAATTGAGCAGCATACGAGTTTGCGTTTCTCTAAGAGGAAGAACACTGCCGCAAGCCTGAACGTCGAGTTATCATCGCGAGTAAGCCGAGCAGAAATTTAGCAAACAATTCCAAAATAGCCTAACCAGTTCAGCTAAGTTTCACCACGATAAGTAGTTGAAAAACTCTGACCCAGATTCTTCATCATCTGCAAACTAGCTCAGATCGACGCCAGGCAAGCCCAATCTTCCTATCAAGGCAAAACTCTCATCAGTACCAGAACAGAACACACTAACAAGGAAACCTCCCCATCGCACCCCCCTCAGATTTAGTTATAAGTTGGCACAGTGGATAGGCCTTGAAAAACTGAACACAGATCAATTGAGAAAACAGGAAGAAGTTGTGTGGAACTATGAAAAAAATAAGTAAAATATACAAACTGCGTAGTCCATGCCAACATAGGCAACATCAAGGACAGTGGGAGTTAAGGAGCGCCGTGGTCCCGTGGTTAGCGAGATGAGCTACGGAACGAGAGGTCCTAGGATCAAGTCTTCCTTCGAGTGAAAAGTTTAATTTTTTATTTTCAGTTTATGTGAAAAACTCTTATGTTTTCATCACTTTTTTGGGAGTTATTATCACATCCACAAGAAAACCTAAATCGGGCAAGGTAGAAGAATCTTTTTACCCATTCGCTAAGAGTACACGTTAGGTGGGTCGACAACATATTCCTGAAAACCAGTGTCGTATAGAATATATCAGACGTGTTTTCCTGTCTAGGAATTGGTTGACCTATGACCTTGCGATCAAATGTTTTTGGTTCCGATTGGAGAGTTACGTCCTTTACTAATCGCACGGTTTTGCGGTGCGGTCGCAAAACACAGACACTAAACTTATTACAGTGAACAAGACGTCAATGAACGAACGGACAGATCATAACTTTGCGAAAATAAAGAAAGTAAAATTTTCAGTCGAGGGAAGACTTGAACCAAAGACCTCTCAGTCCGCAGTTACTCACTCTAACCACGGGACCACGGCGCTCCTGAACTCACATTCTCCTTGATGTTGCCTATCATGGGCATGGACTACTCATTTTGTATATTTTGCTTATTTTTTTCATAGTTACACACAATTCTTCCTGTTTTCTCGATTGATCTGTGTTCAGTTTTTCAAGGCCTATCCACTGTGCCAAATTATAACTAAATCTGAGGGGGGTGCGATGGGGAGGTTCCCTTGTAAGACGCACAAAAACAATTAGTCACTTCTAAGCCGCGAAGCTTCTCTTTGACTAAAAGACAAACCGACCTCCCACAATTACGGAAGTGTCTCAGAAAACATGCAATGAGATTGACCAGACAGCTTATTTCGATCAATCGAAGCTGAGTCAGTAGAGACGTGTGAAGTACTGCAAAGATAAATGTTAGCCGGCTGGAGTGGTCGAGCGGTTCTAGGTGCTACAGTCTGGAACCGCGCGTCTGCTACGGCCGCAGGTTCGAATCCTGCCTCGGGCATGGATGTGTGTGATGTCCTTAGGTTAGTTAGGTTTAAGTAGTTCTAAGTTCTAGGGGACTGATGACCTCAGAAGTTAAGTCCCATAGTGCTCAGGGCCATTTTTTTTTATAAATGTTACGATCAAGTAAAAGTAAAATATAGTAGACAAAAATGACAATGCCGATTTAACAGGCTGCTTTCAACTTCACTGATCTTGTTTCTTTTTTTTCCGAGTGTGGGGGTTGTGATATTCGCTATTTTTGGCTTCATTAAAACAGCAAATAGTTAATACTTTCAGCCAGAAGGCAAATACTTGTTTATAAAGAATGATTAATGTATAATAAGGTGTCGCATAGCGACGGAGGAATTTCCTAAATAATGTAATTCGTCGTCTTTGGGCGGCAACATAAACAGATGAATACGGATAGATATGCGATCCTTCACTATTTTGTTCGCTGGAGAACAATTGAAGCCTTGAGCGCTAAACACTTGTACCGTTTTTCTTAAGTAAGACGGACGCAGATTTGTGGCGGTCTGATCTAATTTTTTACTAAATGTATAAAAACGTGTTCCGTCTAAGTTTGAGTGAAGTGTAAAAAGAAGAACTGTTATAACTTATCGTGACGACGTACGAGCGACTCGAGAGGTCAATGGCTATATTAAAGAGCGATCAATAGACTTAAAAATCTACCGTCATTGTAGTACTAAGCATAAGGTACGACATATGTTTTAGTTATAATAAATATTTGTTCTCGAAATACTGAATCATTTAGCAGTGTTCATTCCTATCATCTCCTCAGTATTATTTTCATTTTAATTATGCATTTTGCTAAGATTACAGACACCAAGATCAGCAGTCCAATGTGAGTGTTACACTGACAAAAGAAAAACTGTTTTATCGTCTTCTTGCATCAGCTTTAATATTGAATTACCCTTTTGTGTGATGTTACAGTTGTTTTTGCGCCCTTAAGAACTTTCTGGTCCCTTAGGAAATTGTTTTGTCATAACAATAACTTCAAGACCGGGTATGATCGTATCTACGATCATGAAGTAATTAGAAAGCAATTTCTTAATCAATAGCACGCTAGCTGTGACTGTTTCAAGCCACGCGAAACTGCAAGTAAAGACTATTCATATTTCATAATGCAATATTTTATGACAATGGTCAATCCATGATTCTTACGCCAATTGTGACTGATAAAACAGTACGCGAAATCTCAATTTCCAACTTTTCCATTGAATAACAAAGTCACTTTTATTTTGTTACATCACACTTGGCGCCCGAACAGGGAAAAATTGTCAGGTATCGCTGTTACATCACAGGGTGTATGGTGATGGCGGGTGTTGGGGGCGGGCTGCACTTGTTATACGTTGGGTAAATGTTCTTGAAGTCGTTGTCGAGGGGAGTCTACGAAAGATCTTGACTCCTCGTAGTTCCTGTACCGCTTTGTCCTCATACTCCGCAAGCCACTTGACGGCGTGAGACGGATGGTACTTCTGGTATCACTAAATCATCCCCCCCTACCCTGTTCCACTCGAATGGTGCATGGAAAGAGCGACTGTCGGTAAACTTATGTATTCGTTCAAATTTCTCTAATTTTCTCGTCGTGGTCATTTCGCGAGATGTATGTGGCAGGACTCTTCCCGGAAAGTACTCTAGAAATCTTAATAGTTAACCTCTCCGTGATTCACAACGCCTCTCTTGTAGCGTCTGCCACTAGAGTTTGTTGAGCATCTCTGTAAGGCTCCTGCGCCGACCACAAGATCCAGTGACGAAACGCGCCGCTCTTAGTTGGATCTTCTCTTTCTCTTTTCTCTCCCCCTCCCTTAGATTAAGATTAGAATACTCAAGGATCAGTCGAAAGCTCTTTCCGTAAGTCTATATATTATTTTTTTATGTTTGGCGAAGATTGCGTGTGCGGTCATGGCGAAAATCCAAAACGAAGCTGTTCAGTACAGTTAGGTCACGAAAATGATCTATCAGGATGACGAGAGCGGAAAGTGTGATCTTTTCCTATGTTCTGTTTGTATGAGCTAACATTCTTTTACATGGAGCCTATATTTCGCTGGTTTCTCCGTATGTGAAGCAGCGCTCTAGAAAGTAAGCGACCAGAGCACTGAGATTAGTGAAATATTGAGGGTGAGATCAATGCACCAACCGATTCATCTTCACAAAATGAGGGCTCAGCCGGGATTTGAACCCGGGACCTCCTGCACCCAAAGCAGGAATCATACCCCTAGACCACTGAGCCCGGTACGAGATATAAATCGCTATCAGAGTACAGACGTTAACGGCAGCTATGACAACATTCCTGCTCCTCGCATGGCTGGCTGGCTTTGTGAGTCACGAAGCAGCCAACCGCTCCATTCGGGAAGCTACTTCACGGACCAGCACACGTGCGCTAGTGCTTATATTGTGGCCCTTTCTTATAGCACGCGATGTCCTAGCAACACTTTCGTCACTGCTGGAAATATATTGCGCACCGTCAGATGAACTGCAAAACAGAGCGTAAGGCTACAGACAGAGACATGCAAAATGAAACGGGTTTCGCTGTCAAAAGGACAATTCAGTAATAATACCGAAAGCTCTCACAAAACCCAAAGAAATTCTGGTTATCTTCAAAGGCTGTTGGTGCCTCCAAAGTTAGTGTCCAGACACTCGTGGGAAAGACAAGGACTGAAGCTGAGGGTATCAAAGCAAAAGTAGAAATGCAGAGTTGGTTTAAAATGTTCATTTACAAAAGAAAACTCTGGAGTGTTGTCCCAATGTAAATTTCACACCGCTGCAAAGAAGAATGAAATAGATATTAGTCCCTGAGGGAGCGAGAATGGCTGCATTTGTTAAAATCGGGCCGGCCGGTGTGGCCGAGCGGTTCTAGGCGCTTCAGTCTGGAACCGCGCTACCGCTACGGTCGCAGGTTCGAACCTGCCTCGGACATGGATGTGTGTAATGCCCTTAGGTTAGTTAGGTTTACGTAGTTCTAAGTTCTAGGGCACTGATGACCTCAGATGTTAAGTCCCGTAGTGCTCAGAGCCATTTCAACCAATTTTGTTGAAATCGAACAAAGCTCCAGAGCCGGACGAAATCTGACAGATTCTATAGCGAATTTGCGGTTGCGCTAGCTCCCCTCCTTTAACCATAATATACTGTCGGTCTCTCAATCCCAGCAGTTGGAAGAAAGCACAGTTTAACTTGCTATTGAGACTTTGTATTAGTAACGCTCAAACCAGGGCAGAGAAGAAAGACAGACGCAGCCAGTTCAACGTAAGCATCCCCCTCTACCCACCATAACTACCCTGTTACATACCTACCTAGCAAACATGTATTCAAACGGCTGTACATAGGTTCGACTTCATAATATTGTCTACTCAGTCCCCCTCTACAAATCCTAAAGGTTGCTAAACGGGAAATTTCCGAACGTCCTGCACTTAACGGCGCAGTGTTTCAAGGGGAGATTAGTTCGTTTAAAATCGATCGAATGCATGATTATGGCCGGGTCAGGAACTTCAAAGTGAGGGTCAGCCACACACAGTTTAACATGTCACTGTAGGATTCCTAACGACATTTAAAACTTATGGACCTGTAGTACGACAGAGAGATTCGTAGTAAAATAAATCTTGTAGACTCGTAAAAAAAATTAATGAACCAAAATTTCCACAACGTCACAAGTATACAGTTACGACTATGTTGGTGTTTGGACCTAAGCTGTTGTTGTTGTTGTGGTCTTCAGACCTGAGACTGGTTTGATGCAGTTCTCCATGCTACTGTATCCTGTGCAAGCTTCTTCATCTCCCAGTACCTACTGAAACCTACATCCTTCTGAATCTGCTTAGTGTATTCATCTCTTCGTCTCCCTCTACGATTTTTACCCTCCACGCTACCCTCCAATACTAAATTGGTGATCCCTTGATGCCTCAGAACATGTCCTATCAACCGATCCCTTCTTCTAGTCAAGTTGTGCCACAAACTCCTCTTCTCCCCAATCCTATTCAATACCTCCTCATTAGTTATGTGATTTACCCATCTAATCTTCAGCATTCTTCTGTAGCACCACATTTCGAAAGCTTCTATTCTCTTCTTGTCCAACTATTTATCGTCCATGTTTCACTTCCATACATGGCTACACTCCATACAAATACTTTCACAAACGACTTCCTGACACTTAAATCAATACTCGATGTTAACAAATTTCTCTTCTTCAGAAACGCTTCCCTTGCCATTGCCAGTCTACATTTTATATCCTCTCTACTTCGACCATCATCAGTTATTTTGCTCCCCAAATAGCAAAACTCCTTTACTACTTTAAGTGTCTCATTTCCTAATCTAATTCCCTCAGCATCACCCGACTTAATTCGACTACATTCCATTATCCTCGTTTTGCTTTTGTTGATGTTCATCTTATATCCTTTCAAGACACTATCCATTCCGTTCAACTCCTCTTCCAAGTCCTTTGCTGTCTCTGACAGAATTACAATGTCATCGGCGAACCTCAAAGTTTTTATTTCTTCTCCATGGATTTTGATACGTACTCCGATTTTTTCTTTTGTTTCCTTTACTGCTTGCTCAATATACATATTGAGTAACATAGGGGAGAGGCTACAACCCTGTCTTACTCCCTTCCCAACCACTGCTTCCCTTTCTTCTCCCTCGACTCGTATAACTGCCATCTGGTTTATGTACAAATTGTAAACAGCCTTCCGCTCCCTGTGTTTTACCCCTGCCACCTTCAGAATTGGACCTAAGTATTTATGCGAAAAACTTTTTTTTCCGCGGTGAAGAGAACGGTTGTACCCACAGAATCTCACAGACTCACTTCAGTCTAAAAGTCTTCGAATTAGCAGCGCTTAGAACGTGGTACCAGACATTGATGCCTTAGTGAAAAGCAAAATAAGTAGCATTCATTGACATTTAGTGTTTAAGTGTTTAACGTCTGAATGTAAAATTTCTAGGACTATTTTAAACAGCGGGTGAAACGTAGCAGTCAACATCCTCGTAGATTGGTAGCATCAATCATTCATGAGTGGCTTCAGCTGGATGTGGCATACCTGCAAAAACCTGCGGACACTCATTCGCGCCAAATTAAGGCCATTGTCAATGCTAGAAGTGGTGTTACGAGGTATTACCGTGAAGTTCTCCTAAGGGTTACTAAATTTTTGCCTATTGTGCTTTTATTTAAGTGCAAAAGCGCCGACTAGAGGGAAACATGTAAAGTAATAAATATGAATTTAAACATCAACTGTACGATGCTATACCCAGTGATGACGTGTGGAGGTTATGGCACGGAGCAGGAACTGTGGACACCATGCACTGATGTTGACTGCTGACTGTGTGGCGGTGACATGGAATTAAATAGCAGAAGCCCCACCCATTGCCTGTCATCCTACATCATCTTTAGCCAATAGGATCAACGTATGCGATACATGTCGTACAGCAGGCACACAAACTTTAATACTATGCTAGGTATTATCGTAAGTTATGTGTAAGTAATAGCTGTTAAGTTATGCAGTTGGAAAATTTTACATAATATTAAAAGGTATAATTGCCAGTCCATGTTATCAGTTAACATGTTACTAGACTGCCCTCTGTGGGACTTTCTTGTATAGTAAAGTTGGGCTGTACGACGCTGCTGGTTACTTACAAGGGAACCTCCCCATCGCACCCCCCTCGGATTTAGTTATCAGTTGGCACAGTGGATAGGCCTTGAAAAACTGAACACAGATCAGTCGAGAAAACAGGAAGAAGTTGTGTGGAACTATAAAAAAATAAGCAAAATATACAAACTGAGTAGTCCATGAGCAACATAGGCAACATCAAGGAGAGTGTGAGCTTAGGAGCGTCGTGGTCCCGTGGTTAGCGTGAGCAGCTGCGAATCGAGAGGTCCTTGGTTCAAGTCTTCCCTCTAGTGAAAAGTTTACTTTCTTTACTTTCGCAAAGTTATGATCTGTCCGTTCGTTCATTGACGTCTCTGTTCACTGTAATAAGTTTAGTGTCTGTGTTTTGCGACCGCACCGCACAACCGTGCGATTGTTATTGAAGTCGCGAGCTATATTTGCTGAATTCATATTGCCCACGGAATACATCTCACGTATTTAATGCACTCTCGTCCAAAGTAGTGAACAGTCAACTGCCAGCCAGGGAGCCTCATTAGCATGAATACTCTCTTCCGTGCGCTGTAGTCGACTGACGTCGTGTGTTTCGATGTTTGTTTAGGTGTAGCGTCCCCATACTACGATGCAGTTACCTCGCATCGGACGGACGGACCGACAGATAATAACTGTCTGAAAATACAAAATTAAACTTTTCACTCGAGGGAAGACTTGAACCAAAGACCTCTCGATCCGCAGCTGCTCACTCTAACCACGGGACCACGGCGCTGCATAGCTCAGGCTATCCTTGATGTTGCCTATCTTGCGCATGGACTACTCAGTTTGCATATTTTGCTTATTTTTTCATAGTTCCACACAACTTCTTCCTGTTTTCTCGATTGATCTGTGTTCAGTTTTTCAAGGCCTATCCACTGTGCCAACTTATAACTAAATCTGAGGGGTGTGCGATGGGGAGGTTCCCTTGTTAGTGAAGTGGGTACTTTATAGACAGCGATCAAAGAGGCTACGCCGCTGCCATATCGCATTCGGCTCGGCCGCGTATGATCTTCATATTTGCATTGGTTGTAATTCGTACTTCAACGCCGACCGCCAACATTTTATGCAGCGTCATGTACTGAAGATAACCCGTGTAACCATACGCAGTACACGGCACTGCATAAAATGTTGGCGGTCGGCGCTGAAGGACGACTTACAACCACTGCAAATATGAAGATCACGCGCGACCGAGCCGAATGCAATGTGGCAGCGGCGTAGCAACCCATCCTTAGTACACAAGAAAGTCCCGCAGAGGGCAGCCTAGCCTATGCCATGGGCTGGTCAGTTATACTTTTTAACGTTATATTATGTAAAATTTTAACTGTATAACTTATCAGTTGTTACTGACACATAACTTACGATAATATTTAGCATAATATTAAAGTTTATATGCATGCTGTATGACATGTATCGCATACATTGTATCCTATTGGCTAAAGATGACGTTGGGGAATAGGCAAGGGGGCGAGGCTTTTGTTATTCAGTTCCACGACACCGCCACATAGTCAGCAGGCAACATAAGTGGGAGGTCTCCACAGTTCCCGCTCCGTGCCATCATCTCCGCACGTCATCGCTGGGTATAACATCGAATAAGTAATGTTTAACATAATGTTTATTATGTTACATATCTCCCTCTAGTGTTTTGTACTCTACATTACAGAGTATGCTCCGATGATGATCCACTTCATTTCGAAATTCGTCATCATTTATGAATAAAAGTATTTTGCGTGATCAAGACTGTTCTGTATAATAGCATGGTAGAAGAGATGTAAACTGTGAAAGGAACAATAAACTATCCTAATGTTCTTTTACAGGCTATGAAACTCAGTTAACGTCTATTACCCTACTGGTGTGAGGGAATCGTTCCGATATTTCTAAAGCAATCTCGGGAAAGTTTCGCTAAATCAAACATCTTTATTTATGCATTTCTGTTCACACATTCGCCTGTTAACTTCATTAGGAACGGCATTATTTGCTGGCTTTGTATGAGCGTCATTGGTTTGCGAAAACCTCAGAAAATCTTAATCTGGATAGCAGAGCGAATTTGAACCGAAGCTTACCGGAAAAAATTCAAAAGGCCGAACATCACAATGAAAGTAACAAATCCGAAGCATAACCTGCCTCATTAAAGATATTAAATAGAAACATTTACAGACCAGTATTTCCCCCTACAGCTCTACACAGGAACGTACGTTTGCATGCATTATAATACTATTCACAGCACTTCCAGACTCTGATGTGTGTTCTATTTTGCACCTCTTGAAGATAAAATTGAGGGCTCAGCCGGGATTTGAACCCGGGACCTCCTGCACCCAAAGCAGGAATCATACCCCTAGACCACTGAGCCCATGAAGAAAGATGTTCTTGCCTTAACATTCGACAAACACATCGCAGCGCCTTGCGTGCTGTCTGAGTCACGAAGTAGCTTGGGCACCTCCCAGGGAAATGGCTCAACAGCATGTGTGTTTGGAGAACTTTCCTTTCCGCCAGAGGAAGGAGGCAAAGTTAAATCTCTGTAAGTCCTGCTTTTCTAAGGCCTGATACAGGTAATGAAGCTTATACAACTATAAAGGGCGCTCTGGGAGTGCTATTTGGTAGTTGCATTGTCGTTTATGACTGCGAACGAACTACTGTGAACGTGCCGAGCGAGATAGCACAGTGGTGACATTGGACTCAAAATTCAGTAAATTTACTTTAAATCTACATTTAAAGATGAATGGGCTTGGAAAATAAATTTTCGGGCTTGTCTATTGAAGTCTGGTATTGCAGTCTAATAGTGAAGCAGTTTTAAAATAATGTTTTTCATGTGCAAAAATCAGCATCAAGCTTGTCTTTCTTCAACAACGCTTCGTTCTGCGTATATGAACCAGGTCTTATTATTTAAACAGGGAATATTCGATGGTAATACAAAGAACCAACCAGTATTATAGCACTATTGTGAATTTTTCATAAGTAGACAGACAAAGAACGATATCGCCAGATTTATCGATACATTCGTGGCCACGCAGTAATGCGATTGCTTCAGCCATACCGGTGACTCTGCAGGTGGACCAACTGTTCTCTAAGACTTAGGTGGGTGACAGATACTTTTGCTGTAAAATGTGGCCTGCGAGTTGATAAGTTTACCTGCTGCTGTGACGAACGATAGCTTATCTTTGACTCAGAATAATTACAACGACAAGCTATCACGTATTCATAATTCACGCTGCGTGGATGAGTGCAAGATTAATATTTTTATAATTATTTCCTACAGGGATCACAACAAAACCAAGAGTCGTGACACAGAATAATAATCAGTGTGTTTAAATACAACTTTAGAATATAAAGCAAAGCCGGCCGGAGTGGCCGTGCGGTTCTAGGCGCTACAGTCTGGAACCGAGCGACCGCTACGATCGCAGGTTCGAATCCTGCCTCGGGCATGGATGTGTGTGATGTCCTTAGGTTAGTTAGGTTTAAGTAGTTCTAAGTTCTAGGGGACTGATGACCTCAGAAGTTAAGTCCCATAGTGCTCAGAGCCATTTGAACCATATAAAGCAAAGATAGCTTATTTTCCTTAAGGAATTCTGTAGACACCAGAATACGCTCATTAAGGACACTCGTCATTATCTAGTGTGGTTTGTTTCTCCATGTCACATTAGCTCTATGAAGAGCTTAATTTCCCTCATTTATGCAGCATATTCGCAGTCCGTCCCTTTTTCTGTTCAGTTGTAGTTGTATCCTCCATAAGCTCTGGGCTACCACAGTATTACATGCCACATGCCGTGAGTAAGCGACCAGGAAACTGAAACTGAAAAAGTCCTTCCATGTAGCATCATTGACTGAAATTCTTTCTTAGCACATGTTCGACACTTACGAAACTATGGTGTCTTAAACTAAATCGTTTAGTTTTGATATCATCGACTTGTTGGTGACTTGGGAGATCTCTAATGCAAATATAACTCAGGTGGCAGCAGTGGTCTATTGAGCGACATGCCAAGACACTTGGGATGTTTAGAAGTAGATAATTTTCCCGTTTGCCGGAATAGTGTACCGTAGTGTTACCTTGGCAGACTGGTTTCGCTGGTCTATCAGCTACCTCGTTTCCGTCGATCCCAATGTATTCAGGTTTGTACTAAAATTACACATTTTTTCTGCCTTTGTAGAAGAAGGATAATGTCCTGACCCACCTCAACCAACTTATCGGTGTGACAGATATACTAGTTCCTAAACAGAGAGGGAGTAAAGATCCTGCCAGGTTGATTGACAGCCCCACACTAAACATGGTCATGACAGTACAACAAGATGAGCACTCTGTTTATGGTTTCTAAACAGAGTTTTAATGGCATTTTATTGGAGTATTGCAAAACGAATAGTGGTATTTGCAGATGGGTTTCAGCAGGGGACAACATCGAGAACGCTGCTACTTTCCCACATCATATTATTAAAACACTCCCAGCAAGCCGCTGTTCAGAGTACCACGCAGAGTTGTGAACCTTGAAGACGGCACTGGAGCGGATGAGAGTTCCAGGTGGGGAAACGTTTCTTGTCAGCTCAGACTCTTATTTATCTGCAGGCTATTCAGCATTTTACTGGTGATCAATTGTCTTGGATGATACTACTTGAGAAATTTTGTAAAAAAATGAAATGAAATGATCGCTGGGAGGCTCCGTCCGAGGAAGTTCAGCCGCCGGTTGCAAGGCTTATTTCAGACGACGCCACATTGGGTGACATGCGCGTCGGTGATAATGAGATGATGATGATGATGATGATGATGACGACAACATCCAGTCTACGGGCGAAGAAAATCTCCAACACGGCCGGGAATCGAACCTGGGCCCGCTGCATGGTAGGCAAAGACGTTACCAGGCAGACAGAAATTTTGTAAGAAGGGGGTGTATGCTGCATAATTGGCTTTGTCGGCTGCTGAGTGCTGTGGATCATTCCGAAGGAGCTAATTATGGTGCTGTTGAAGGACATCGCAGTTTCCCCTGACCTGAGGTAAACCGCAACATTCTAGCCAGAATCTGAAGACCAGGTTTCTAACTTTGCTTGTTCTCGTTCTGAAACAGTGGTGCAATGGCGTCGTATGCGGTGGTTTCTAGCGGTACGGGGGTCTGCGGCAGCCATTAATAAAAATGAACAAGGATTTCCGTTCATAAAAAAGTCTGTTATAATGTTACTGATATTTTAAAAAATATAGTTTTATTATATTTATCACTTTTGCTGGTGGCAAAGCTCCTGAAATGATAGAATGGTGCACAGAAAATTTCTACTTGTTAATAATGAAATTATATTCCGCCAACCAGGATCAGATTCCTATCTGACCGACGAGAACGTTGACCGACGTCTGTTTTAAGAGGCCAGTGACCGATCTCAAAATTACGAAAATTGCGTAATTACATTGCCTGGATACTGATCGAAAAGAATGGTAAAAGAGCTCTCTTTGAGGCCGAAGTAAAAGTTTAATAAAGTAAATGCCGATTGAACACTAGTAACGTTCGGCTGTGGCCACCAAACAATTCGTCGGCAACTCTCCTTCGCTGCAGCCTGAAAAAGTTCTAAAATGCAGCATAATAAAATGAAATGTGGCAGTAACGGAAAAGGAAAGCAGGTTCTTAATTCAAACACGGCTACTGTAATTAAATTAGCGTAATTATTTAACCAAAAGTTACAGATACGAGAGCGACTCTTACATTTTGTGAAACAGCCATCGAAAACAAACGAGAGAGAGAGAGAGAGAGAGAGAGCTCTCACAGCTCCTGCCTTTTTATAATCCAAAAACAAATTATGGCGAGTGCCTTCAACTTGTTTTACAGATCGTTATAATCATTTCTCTACAACATTCTTTGCCGGAATAGAAAAACAAATACATCCCCTACATTAAATCATGGCTCCTTTTCTCCTTATTTTACAGATTTATTTACACAGAGAAAATTTATTCTTAATGTATTTTAGCCTTAATCAAACATTTGAGGCATATTATGTTTGTTATTCAACAAGCAACATTTCACCGTGCACGAATAGACCCTTTACCATATGGTCGTGATTGTCTGTACTTCATAATGTTATTTTCAGTAATGTGCCCGAGGGTCTTTTTCCACGCTCTTGGAGTTCTGCATTATCTGAGTTCCTAGCATCGGAATGTTTGCAATCTTTGCTACGCTTCTTAGATTATTTTTTCAAAGGGCATTTAATTTGATTAACCCTGCGGTGGACGGAGTAAATCGTACAGAGCAAAAATTATTACTAAAGGAAAGGGCTCACTTCATCAGTTTCCATACGAAAAGCCTGCTGACTCATCACGTAGGAAACGTTATTCGGTAGTAACGTATTACAACACGCGCGAGGAGAAAGAAGCAGGTCTTCTCTGCTGCCTCATGTTTAAAATTTGTAGGCATTATTTTTTATTAAGCATTGCGCATTATTCATCTGCCTGGACAAGCAGTTACTTCCTGCTTACGCTCTCTGAATTACGAGTGTTGACCTTATGTTTATTTTTTGTTTCTTTTGAGATTCCACTTTTATTTTATTTTTTAGCCTTTTTCGTGTTTTCCTAATTTATTTTGGTTTCTTGTATCTTCCTGGTTTTACTACGTTCAAAGTTGCTTTTGTTTTTACTTTACACACAGTTAGTTGTTCCGTGCATCAAAATGTTCCATAATGACATTATCCTTGCTATTTTGAGCCATTCAGAGAATTTAGTCAAGTGTTTGTAGTGCTCTGGGCAGTTTTACATGACATCCCTGTGGTCGAAAAATTGTGACGCGTCTGTTAGAAAATGTGATGCAGTTACAAATTCACTTGTAAAAACAGTTTTCGAATCTCTCTCTCACTGTAGAATGCTATACAATAATACTGAAATAGATGGATAGTGTACTCACATTTAATTCCATTTCACTATTTCTTTCCATAGTAATCAGTCTTTCAACTCCACTGCTTGCAACTTTCTGTAATGGCAAACAAATTATTTTTTTTAATCTCAAGACGGAAAGGTCATTTAATGAAGGTAAATTTTCTACACTCTCGAAAATCACCCTCAATATATATCAAGGCGCTTTATGGCCACCTGTCCGAATAGCCCGAAAACAAAGTGTCTTTTCTCGTTACCATGTTTGCATCAAAGCAAATGTTTTCTGCAATTTACTATCAATTTCAGTCAAAAATCCGCGGAGACTAAACCGCGATGATGAAGTGCAAAACAGTGTTATGTCTTTTCAAAAATATTCCCCTGAAGAAACAGAGGATGATAAAGTACGTTGGTCTAGTCTTTATAGTGTTGCATATTTAGCGTGAGAACAGATCTCTGTCCTGCATTCTACATTTATTCTTGATATGACGGCCTTCTGAATTTCTTCGTGTTCGTAGAATACACGAAGGTGGTTTGAAAAGTTCTCGTAACGAAATAGAAAAAAGTGCTTACATCACAAACTTTTTTTATTTTTCGATGTAGCCTCCTTGTAGATTAATGCACTTGGTCCAACAATGTTTGAGTGCCTTGATCCCGTCTCGAATATGAGTTTCCTCCAGACCTGCAAAATATTTGTCAACTCCGGCGATCAGTTCTTCGTTTAAAGTGAATCTTCGTCCACCAAGAAAAATTTTCAGTTTTGGGAAGAGATGAAAGTCTGGCGGGGACATTTCAGGTGAATAAGTCGAGTGTGGCAACAATTCATACCTTTATCAAAACTAGACATAGTTGTCTCACTGGGAATTCCGCGATCGTTCAATAAGTAAAATATGGAGTTTCAGTCTTCGATCGCTATTCTTTATTCTCAATTACCGGTTTCGGGCTAGCTGCCCATCTTCAGATCATATGTTGTAGTTACAGAGTAACTTGTCCGTACAGAACACACTGTTCACTGTCATAAGTAAAGTAAATTTACTTTACTTATGACAGTGAACAGTGTGTTCTGTACGGACAAGTTACTCTGTAACTACAACATATGATCTGAAGATGGGCAGCTAGCCCGAAACCGGTAATTGAGAATAAAGAATAGCGATCGAAGACTGAAACTCCATATTTTACTAATTCATACCTTAATTCGTGTAATTTTGCCATGGTGACGACAGGTGTGTGCTGATCCAAAGTCAAGAGTCGCGGCAACCATCTAGCAGATAATTTTCTCATTTCTAATGCTTCAGTTAAAATGTGATATACCCTTTCAAATGACATATGGCAAGCGTGAGCAATTTCACGCACCTTCAATCGGCGATCCTCCATGACCATTTTGTGTACTTTTGAAATGATTTCTGTAGTAGTGACACATCTTGGGCGACCACTGCGCGGAACATCATCTAAGCTCTCCTGACCAAATTTAAATTCATTGGTCCACTTCGCAACAGTTGAATATGAAGGAGCAGAGCCCCCAGTGATTCTGTAAATCGGCATGAATGTCCTTTGCTTTCATACCTTTCTTGACGAAGTACTTAATAACTGCTCAGTCTGGATTTTCTCTGTCTTCGCCAATCACGACGCCATGTCACGGCCACAGCTCTCTTCCAAGAACAATGACGTGGCACGTGTTTACAGGCAACAGTCCAATGAATATCACGTGAACGACTCGTTGCGAGAACTTTTCAAACCACCCTCGTATCTTTCCCTACAGTAAGGACCTGCTGTTTGTGGAATTGTTATAGTCAGGTCGGCCAGTGAATTCTTCACAACTAGACACTATCTTTATAGACTTTCTAGACTTTTGTGACTTTTTTGTTTTAGAACACAAAAACAACAAGGGTCATACTCGCTTTTTTGTGATTGTATAGAACACAAAGTACGGCTTCGTTAGTGAGCCGAGCCGGTAATGTACTTAGGTAGTCTTAAAGCGCTGAATAAATCTGGGAAATTTGTTTTGAACTACGGAACAGGGATTTTTATTCAACTCCTTCTTCCTCAGTAGCAACACATTTTCCATAACACTTACTAGTAGGGGGAGGGCGGCGGTACTTTATGCAGCCCCCCCCCAAAAAAAATCCTTTATTGTTGTTGACTTACACTAACAACATACTATTAAAGTGCAAACAGGGTCCAGAACCTGTACACATGTTTCAGCACACACTTAGCAATATCAACGCATTTTCAGATAATGTGTACTACCAACAGATGGATACATTAGGACCACCCTAAAAAATTAATTTTTTGGGTTAAGTTTAACTGACAAATTTAAAACAGTTATGGAATCTGGTGGAAAAAGTCATTAGAAATAATAATTTTTTCAAGATTTTAAAATATTACGAAAGTGACTAGATTATAAGATAATATTTTCAAAATGGGGCACAAAGCCCCCCCCCCCTCCCACTCCACACCCACCGTAATGCGCCGGTTAATTCTCAGTTTTTGCTTATTTAACTCTGTCCAAGTACTATAAACTCGCGAATGTTTAAATCACTTAGCGAAATACGTTGCGAGGATTTATTCGGTAAAAATCGAGGAAGGAGTTAATTCGCAGGCAATAGCAGATTCCGTAAGACATTAATTAACTAAGAATATAGTTTTCAAATGAAACACAAATTAATCATCCTGTGCATCTCATGGCGGTATACGGGGAGATATAATGTCCACAGTATGTATTGTAAGTGGTGTCAGGGTTAATTAAAATAATACACACATCAAAACGTTTTGCATCACCTTGGTTCCGAGAGTTCCTGAACCTCTAATGAAAATTGAAATAGGGATCAACATAAAAATCATTTCCGCCATTTTTATTGCTCATCAAAACCACACATTGCTTGTTGTACCACCATACAGCGTGTGGCGAAATAAATAAAAAAACATTTGATTTAATTGTGTTCTTTAACTTTAGAATTTTTGAAAGGCTTTTTGACGGATCGTATTGACTGGCTTGAATGCGGACAAATACAGTGCTGCGTGAAATATGCCTGTAATATAATTTACCATTTCGATTAATTACATTTTGAATTCTACGTCATTGTTGATTTAATCAGAGTTCTCACCTTAGACGTAGAATTAGTCCTTCTGCCACAATATTAATTCATCAGTCGCCATCGAAGTTCTTCTCCTTGTTGACCGTGTGTATCTTCCTAAGTCGGCATCGGTTCACTTCACGAAGACGGTGGAAACCAAGCAATACAATGCTACGTTGCTTTAAATAATTTTCGTAACACTTCGATACTTCTCACTATTTTTTATTCACAACACCATAAGACTTGCAGTGCTCGCCGCACAAACCATAATTACTAACTACATGGCTGCCTTTCCGCACAGTCCAAAAATCACGTCCATCCTCCACGAGGCAACAATCGAGAGTGTCCCTTAGCTCCTTGGAGTATGAAACAAAAGAGAATCCAATGTGAACTTTACAAAGATTATAATATACATGCCTCTCAATTTATCTTTGGCGCAGCTTTTAAGATATTGTATGTCTCTGCATAGGAATGTGTCATTACAACTGCCCCCCTACTGTATACTGTCACTAGAAAATTTTATTTGATTGACAGGATACAGTAGTCGACCTTGCAATTGATAGGTTTGGGGGTCTTTTATTTACAACCTTCATTTTTATTGTCTCATTTTCATGGCACTGTGAATTCTTTGGTATTACTGAGTGTGTGTCAGTTTTTGGTATACTTATGCTAATATTTACAAACCTTAATCCTAATATACAAAGTTTTGGTTAACACTGAGAAAACAACATCATGTGGTAAAGTTTGTACAATAAAATATACAATGAACACACCTCATCAGAGGTGAAAATTAAGTTCTTGTATTGCCTTCTGTATTTATTCTGGGGTGACGAGCTTTGTTCGCTAGACCCAGTGTTGAATATGGGCGGGTGATACTCGCGCCTGATTGTTTGGTCGTCCGTTACGCCGCTTTCACACTATACGGTTTTGACCGTACGGCAAAAAGCCGTACGAGTTTTAGCCGTGCCTGTGTTGCTTTCACATTACACGGCTTTTTGACGTGACCAGTTGTTGGTGTCTATTCAGTTTGCTTAATGTGTGTATCAAGATGAACCGTAAACGAGTTGTTGCTTTGTGGTTGCTTCATCGTCGCCGCAAAAGAAAAGGTCGTCTTTTGTGGGTACACCCCATTAACCAGAGAAGAGACGAAGTGGGTTTATTTTATACACTCTTTGAAGATTTGAGGAACGACGGAAATAAATTCTTTAACTATTTCCGAATGTCTATTACCTCGTTTGACGAATTACATAGAAAACTAAAGGATGTGTTACAACGACAAAACACACAATTCCGCAATTGCATCCAACCTGTTCAAATGCTGGCTATCACGTTAAGGTAATTTAATACATAAAAACTAGTTCTGTTTATTTACTTATTTATTTGTGTTTTACATTTTTATTACGCTCAGATTATGAAGTAGAAAAGTCAATATCAATATCAGCAGTTGAAACCAAAGAGTTTGTAGCAGGACTGACTGTACTGTCACTTTGTGGCGACAGGCTCTCTGCAAAAACGTTGTAGAACTGCGTTGTTGATGGTGGGCCTTCATGGCTACTTGTGGAAGGCGAAGGGTATGGTGGTGGCACTTTATTAATTCGTTGATAAGAACTGCGACCTTGAGAAGTCTGTAATGGTTGTTCGAGAAAAGTAGTTGGGTTTGGTGCAGCTGGAGGAGGACGAATCTGATGCGTATGGTAAGAGGATATTGGAGCAGCATTTTCCATAGGTGAATAAGAATAAGCTTGAAATCTATTATTATAGGGCATGGGAGGTGTGTAATGGGTAAATGGAGGAGGTTGAGCTGTCAATATATTTCTCCTTTCATATATATTTTCTATAACTTTGAGGACTCCCATCTGAAACTGAAGATAATCCTGTTCATCAAATTTTTCCAGATGAGGCTTCAGACTAAGTAAAAATGACATTTTGCTGCAAGGTTTGTCTTCTTCCAGAGCTCGTAATATTTTCATTTCGATTGCATCAGGTTTTCTATGTTTTCTGTTTGTATGGCACTCGCTTTTGGATGTTTGTTGTGTGGGTGCTGTATCAAATGGCCCAGAAACATTCTCAGTATTTTCGACGGAGCCCTGCGTTTCTATATCTTCTTCCAGTCTGGCGGTGCGTTCCGATTGAAAACTGTCCTCCGTCTCTCGAGCATCATACAGCTTTTTTAGAAACTGCAGCTGATCAGAATATACATACTTTTTCTTTTTCTTTGCTGCTGAGCCACTTTTTTTCGCAGCTTGAATTTTTATGTTTGACTTCACAAAGGAGTCTCGTAGATTGGTCCACCTCCGTATTACTTCTATACCTACATCAAAAGGAAACAAAACTGTATGAAAACATTTTAATTTTGTATAGAAAAAAGCAAAACTGTAACAAAAAATGTCCACTGCAAACTAAATGTCACTGATTTTTTTTCGTTTTGTTCAGGTATCTGGCAAGCGGTTGTTCCTTCACTGACTTACATTTCCAGTACAGAATTGGGATTTCTACAGCAAGTAAAGTGGTTAATGATGTATGCACAGCAATTTGGTCATCACTGCGGGAAGAATGTATACAAAGACCGACCAAAGAGGTATGGGAATCAATAGCGGCTGGATTTGAACGTACTGCTAATTTCCCCCACTGCTTAGGAGCGGTGGATGGAAAACATATCCGTCTTACTGCCCCATTTAATAGCGGATCAATGTACTTCAATTACAAAGAATACTTTTCTGTGGTTCTGATGGCTGTAGCGGATTCCAACTACAGGTTCATTTATGTCGACGTAGGAAGTTATGGCAAAGACTGTGACTCTTCAGTGTTCAGACGGTCCAGTTTATGGAAGTCAATAGAAAGTAATTCCCTGGAATTTCCAGACGTCCAATGTCTGCCTGGTACGGAAGGTCCAAAAGTACCCTACTTCTTCGTGGGAGACGCAGCATTTGGCCTACACACGCATTTGCTCCGGCCTTTTGGGGGAACAAACTTGACAGTTGAGAAACGTGTATTTAATTACCGTTTGTGCAGAGCAAGGAGGTATGTGGAATGTGCTTTTGGCATCCTCACCAATAAGTGGCGGTTGTTTCACCGACCTTTAAATGTTCATCCAGATTTTGCAGTAAAAATGGTTAAAGCTTGCATTGTTTTACACAATTTTGTACGTCAGAGAGATGGATTTATAATTGAAGACACCACATCCTTCACTGGTTTGGAAGACTTAGCCCAAGATGCCAACATAAGAGGAGGACTGACAGCCAACGCCATAAGGAACACTCTTTGTAAATATTTTATGACAAATGCTGGAAGCGTGTCATGGCAGATGTCAAAGATATAAATTAACAAGCCTTTTCCTTTTTGTAGATTGTTTGTGAAAGCCTGCGACTGTATAGTAAATAGTTTTCTTTATAAATAAATTACTGCTACCACTCACGTTTTTAATCGTTTTGTTTATATTTTGTACGACGCGTTTCGGGAAATAATTCCGATCTTCAAGTGCGTTTTTTTCTCTAAGTTTTCATTATGTGTAGTGTTTTTTTATTTGTGAGGTCTTGTGCGTGTTTCTCTTATAAATTACAGTAAAGAAAACAGAATGCAAGACCTGACACATAAAAAGACACCACACATGATGAAAACTTAGAGAAAAACGCACTTAAGGATGGGAATTATTTCCCGAAACGCGTCGTGCAAAATATAAACAAAACAAAAAAAACGTGACTGGTAGCAGTAATTTACTTATAAACAAACGATTTACTTTTAGAATAAAATTTATAACGTTAAATAAAAACTGTTTAAAACGTATTAAATGTAATATTAATATATTAAATAAATACTTACCAAACGCATTTTTATCTTTGTCTTCCATCTCATCAAAATCTTGCTTCAGTGCTACGCAAACTTCCCGCCAAGCATTCTTTGTAGCAATACGATCTCTATACGCATCTACAGTTTTGTCCCACAGAACAGGTCTTACTTCCACCAAGGTTATCAAAAGTTCAGTATCAATTTCATCCATTCTTCTACACTTTTCAGTAAACAAGAATAAACACAAATGAATAAAACGACACTACAACGAACTAGTCGACGCCGTACGGCTCAAAACCGTCCAGTGTGAAAGCATGCACTTAGTCACGTAGGCCACTGTTGTCGAACTTGCCGTACGGCGACCGTCTGTTGTAGTGGCAAGACACGGCTGCAGCACGGCACGGCAGCGGCATTTTGCCGTCGCCGTATAATGTGAAAGGCGCCATACATTTCTTCACACCTACAGCCGTACGGCTTTTTGCCGTACGGTCAAAACCGTATAGTGTGAAAGCGGCGTTAGCTGGCGACGTTGGTTGAATGCACGCGCCAGTGCACTGAATATACACCGACGTGCGGGTACCGTCGAGACTTCCGAACCTCAGTATGCGTGTGCTTTTTGCAGTTCCTTCCAGTACTTAAGACTGGATACGACGAGGTACATTGGAATATGTGCCCCGAAGAACACACCACACTATGTGCGAGGTGGAGGACGATCCCGTCGATGCCGCTCCAGGTAAGAAGCGTACCATGTCAAACTTGTTTGGCATTGTCCTTTCCTATTGTGACGCCATGGGTCGTTTGACGATACTAGCTTCAATTTTTCGATGTCCCTTGTTTAGGCTCGCTGACACTTGCAACGTAGCACTACTTTGCACAATTTCAATTTCTACACACACCACTTTAACCGCGAGTATTGCGATCGAAACTTTCTTTTCACTACACTTTTTTCTTCGCATTAATCCCTTTTACCTTTTGTATTTATCGAGATTCATTCCCCTCAATACTTCTGGTCAATGTACATAAATATTCACAAATTTGTAAGTCACGGGACTTGGTATGAAATACAAAGTACATCACATACAATGGAATAACATAAAACACATACAATACATTAGTTACATTAATTACAGGAAAAAACTATCGACTAAAATTGAAAAAAATTTTGACCACTCATAGTGGCTTCTTCGTCTTGGATTTTACTGACACGCACACCTTTTTCCATTAATCAGTTAGAAGGAACAATTCCTTTGTTTTCTTTCTTGAACTCGAGTGTAAGTTAAGGTTTACCTTCGTTACGTATTCTTCATACGCAACGACATGCCTCAGCATGCAGAGAACACACCTGTAGCCGCTCCACTACAGCTCGGGAAGGGAATTTTCTACCTTCTACTTAGGGTAATGGCAACGACTACGTGTATGCTACGGTTTTTTACGTATAAAATCTGAAATTGCACAAATCATTTATATGCAGCGTAACCCTAATATGTACAGTGTTTTGTGCTTAAGCACGTTCTGGTGTGCTTGTAAATCATTACCTCTAATAAAACTTCCTACCTTAACATAGACATATAAACATACAATCTTGAAGTTCAGGGTGTAGCAACTATTAATATGTACAGTGTTTCATAATAGCAGCACGCCCTTGTGTGCGTGTATCATTTTCAATTTAAGTACGCTTATAGGCGTCTTGTGTTATCATGGGAGAAAAAATACAGACATTTTAATGCATCGGTTGTCATGAAAATCTATGTACACGAATAATCAGACTTGCATAGCTTCAGTGCAGCATGAAATTCTGTATGACGTTCTTTTTTTTTCACAGTTTATTTTATAGACGATTCCTTTGCTTACAGGTCGTCGATCACACTACTTACCTGTTTCTCGTATAGCGGCGATATCATTTTCATTCCTTGTGACTGTAAATCGTGATATGTATGTAAGATATAATTTTAACGTGATTTATCATTTCATGTTTCAAGTGTGTAAAGTAATCCATACCTTCCTTCTGCATACATGAGTGAAGAATCGCTAATGTTGCACTTTGTATCAGGTTTTTCGCATTTTCTCGTAAACTCGTAGAGTCTTACGGTTTTAATTAAGTTGGTTCTTGACGTTAGGTATACCTGTTTATACGAAGTTATCTTAGAGTTTAATTTTCCTTATACACTTCTACGTTGTTTAAGTTCCGTACATGTACAGAGCTTCTTTCGCCTTTCACACATTCATATATACGTTTATACACACAAAAAATATCTACCACTTAATCTACACATTGCTGGTGAGGCCCTTTTTCGGTACCCTGCACCATTCCTTCAATATTCAAAAATAATTCAGGGTGTGCTGAGCATCGTCCCTTATACTAATAATACTTACAACTAAATATTTCTTCCTACATACATAACTGCCTTACGGTCCATTAATGCGCAATCATTCCATATTTTCCTCCTTTACACTTTAGCCTTCGTACATATAACCTCGTGTATAGCTTATATATTCTACAAAGTTGTTTGCTGAGTGCTTTAGGTGTTTCCTAACGTTAATGTGTTTCAAATCCTAGGTATTTGCTTTGAGAGCGATTCAGTTCATTACTCACGCTGCATAGATCTGTTTATTATTTTCCTATTTTAACGCTTGTGTCATTCTTTTCCTTAGTCACAAAAATTCACACGTTTACCTTGTTGTTCATTCTAAAAATCGCTAGCTACTGTGTAATGTAAATGTATGCGTTATCTCTTTGCTTTCCTCTTTGCTGCTTTTTCCCAATATGTAGTTGTGTGTTGTTCTCGTGTACATAACCTTTCATCCGGTTATCTATCTGCATTATTTATTTATTTTTTCTCTTTTCTTTCTCCTTCCGTACAAGCTAAGATTTTACTCAATATAATATAATATTACAATACCGTCCATGACCAGTATGTCCTTGTATGTTCACTTTTATTACGTAATACCAGCTTATAATTAAATTTTCTAAGCTACTATTTACAAGACTTGAGTATCCTTTTCTTTCTTGTTTTTGAATGGCTCTCGTCACTGTGTCTCATAGTAAGCATGGTCTCAAAACTTTTAAACGTTCCGCGCATGCGCGCTTGTGTACCATGACTGGACTGCAGGCGCGGAGAAAACTCTGCATTGTTGGTGAACATTATTCGTGATAGCCGCCATCGTGTAATATGAGTCACGTGTCGTCTGGACTCGACCGCGCATGCGCCTTCGCGCTTTGTATACACTCAGCTGATCGGACAGGGAAGGGGGAAGATTTCTCCCCGACTCGCTGCCTACAGCGCGGCCAATGACCTTGTCTTGACATGCAGCTATCGCGTGCACATCAGCTGAGCGTTGAATTGCAACTTCGACGCGTGGCTTGTTGCTCGTCTCAAGCGAACAAACCCTGGCCTTCGCGTTAATTTGTCTTCGTTCCTCTCTCTTAAATAACTGAGTTAGACTACAAAAGTACCGTGTGGTTTATTTTATAGTGTTAAAGACTCACAGTAACACATGTTTCATTAGGTGTGGTTAACTATGCGTTTTTTAGGTGGCATATGCCCCCAGTTGGTTACTAGTTTCGATGTTTACTTTATGCTGCCGGAAAACTTCCATACCTAAAATACAATTGACGATTAATTTCTCAACGATTAAGAATGTACAGTTTATCGTGACATCGCTAATGGTAACAGGTATTTGCGTCTGCCGCTTAATACTTTTTGACTTGTTTCCTACAGCTGTCAAGATTTTACAATTTTCCGTTGGCAACACTGGTACTTTTAATGCTTTCGAAACTTCTTTAAATAAACTGTTAGAAATAATATTCGTAGATGCGCCTGTATCTAAAATTACGTTGGTAATTATAGTTCCTATCTTTGCTGTTATTACAGCCTGCACGAGGTCACTTACCTTGTCCGGTGCTTTCTTCTCTTCTTCACATAGATCATCTTCTACGGTCGCGTCCTGATCATATCTTAAAAATAATTGTCTAAGATGTAATGTGTGCTTGTTTGTGCCCCCTGTCGTCAAATCGGTCGGCCGGTGGGGGCTCATTACGACCGATTGTTGTTTACCGGGGGAGACAACGGCGTTGCTTCAGTACTGTCCGTTACCTCTACGAAGTGTACTGAGTGGTTATTCTGTCGCCAATTAGGTTCCAGACCGCTGCGTGCAACATTTTCTTGCGACCGGCCGTCGCTATTCCTCCTTGGTCTGTCATTCCTATTACTGTAACTATTGTAATTTTCATTTGTGTGCCGCCTTTCATCACGCGGGCCTGACCAATCATTCACGTGATTTCTATCATTTCCATACCGGCGTGGACCGTAATCTGCACGATACCTTCGGTCTTCACGTCTCTGTGGCGCCGAATTCTTCCGATTTCCGTAATTCCAGGTTCCATTACTTGGCCTTGTCGGATACGGATGCCAACTGTGTTGGTTTTGTCCATTGCCATTAAAATGATTCCCGTTACCGTTGTTCTGATTGGTTACGGAGTGTTCATTCCGATTACTTGTGCTCGGCTCTTCTTCGTATATTAGATCAATTGAGTCAAGCACGGAAAGAAAGTATTCAAGGTCGTTCTCCGGTATGGTTACCAATTTTTCGCGTAAGTTCGCGGGTAGTCTGGTTTTCAGAATTTTGAGAACGTCTACGTGCGGTATTGGATTATTCCAATAGCGCGTCTTATTCAAGTACTTTTCGAAATACTTTCTCAACCCGCCGTTTTTTAGGTTGAACGGTTGTGGGTTGAATACCTCACGTCGCAGTCTTTCTTGGACCCCAGCAGACCAATATTTCTCCAAGAAAGCCCGTTCAAATTGTTCGTAGGTGACGCACTGTTCAGCCATGTCTGTGGCCCACAAAAGTGCGTCGCCTTGTGTGAAGCCTACTACATATCTAATCTTCTGTGCCTCAGTCCAGTTTCTTGGTAAGACATTTTTAAATGCTCTTACAAATACGACTGGATGAGTTTTTCTGGATTCTGTGGAGAAAACTGGAAACTGTCTATGTTTCAACAGGCTCTCATCGACTAGAAGCGTCGAGATGCAAGGCGACACGCCTACTGCCTGTTGCAGCACCGCGTTTGGCGAATAGCCATTGTTTGCCTGCGCCGGTGCGTGCACATACGCCGAACTGGGCGCGTGATGTTCTGCGTTATTGACATCGTAATCTGGCACGGGTGAATAAGTGTCAGGCTGCCTGTTGCTTGACGTAGGCAAATCATTTGAAACATTTAGTCTACCAGCAATTTCCTTACGTATTCTGTCCTCGGCTACTTTGATTTCATTACCTAATTTTTCAAAAAGTTTTGTTTCCCGGTCAGTTATTGATTCATTTACATTACCGTTTTCTAAAGTTTCATTTATTTTGATAATGTCCGCCTTGATACGTCGAGTCTCCTGTTTCAGAAAACCGACTTCTTCGTTAACTTTATTAACTTGGTCAGGTATTTCTTCACATGCGGACTGTACTCTTGTTAAATTTAATTGAATAGCCTGTACGTTTTCATGTATTTCTTTTTGTACGGTTTGTGTTTGATTGTGTGTTTCTACTATTTCTGACAGTTCCTGTTCCTGTTTGTTTGTAAGATCTGACAATTTCTTTTCTAAGTCATTTGCCAATACATTGTATACACTATTGACGGTTTTGATGACTTTGTCTTCGATCTTTTGATCGATTTCATTGGTGAGTTTATTTAAGCGTTGATCGAAATGTCTGTGCATGTTTTCAAATTGCGTGTTTACACTTGAAAACTGCTGTTGGAACCCAATTTCCATGTTTGACAATTTTGTGTTTGTCATGTTGTGGCTGATTTCTAGATTCGACAGTTTTGTGTTGGTTGTGTTGTGGCTGACTTCTAGATTCGCCAGTTTTGTGTTCGTTGTGTTGTGGCTGATCTTTAAATCAGATAATTGCTCGCCCACGTTTGACATCAGACTATATAATGCCTCAAGCGTAACTGACGAAGCTTGTGTGTTTGTATTTATGCCATTATTTGTAGCCATTGTTTCTCTACCACGATCGGATTGAATCGAAACCGGGCTAGGTTCACTGATTTCACGCGAAATATTTTCATCTGATCTGGTAATCGATGCTTCATCGACTGTGCACAAGGTTTCATTTGCAAGTGGTTCATTATTGTTAATCCCTGTGGAGTGCAATTGAATCGTATTTACTTCTACATTATGTTGTGCTGAAAAACTAATTGCGTCATCATTTACGTCACTATTGTCAGAATCGGTGACGTGTCCATGAACATTTGTCAAATTAAAGTTCTCCGATTCCATTGTGGAGATATTATTTTTATCTGTACTTCACTGTTAATCTAAATCTTTAAATTCTCTCGCAGTTGAATTAATAGAAATATCTCGCGATTGTTATTTGTTGCGCGTCGGAAATTTACAAGATGGCGCACTACGTCTTCTAATTCTGCGATTGTTGAACATAAAAAAGTAATTATCAAAGTGTAATTGTGTGTTGCCACAAACACTACCAGGATTTTAATATGGAAGGGAAAAGGTTCTGCTTCAAGTGGAGCTAAGCCAAGGTGCAGCCATTGCATGCGTTTGCGCTTTCCTACCTTAATTCCGGCTGAGCTGCGTCACTCACGATTACGTTAGTTTTGTAAATCCTTGTCCTTGTTCCTTCTGGTTATTGTGCCATCCGTTTATACAGTTAATATTGTTTCACCTTATTCGTCATTTTCCATGTGCATCATGTAACAGAGAAACAGTAATTAGTACAAGTACATTTGTAGCACAACAATGAAGTACTTACTCTTTGTTCCACCAGCACTGTCCCTGTCAGCGGTCGCCAGTGTGGCGAAATAAATAAAAAAACATTTGATTTAATTGTGTTCTTTAACTTTAGAATTTTTGAAAGGCTTTTTGACGGATCGTATTGACTGGCTTGAATGCGGACAAATACAGTGCTGCGTGAAATATGCCTGTAATATAATTTACCATTTCGATTAATTACATTTTGAATTCTACGTCATTGTTGATTTAATCAGAGTTCTCACCTTAGACGTAGAATTAGTCCTTCTGCCACAATATTAATTCATCAGTCGCCATCGAAGTTCTTCTCCTTGTTGACCGTGTGTATCTTCCTAAGTCGGCATCGGTTCACTTCACGAAGACGGTGGAAACCAAGCAATACAATGCTACGTTGCTTTAAATAATTTTCGTAACACTTCGATACTTCTCACTATTTTTTATTCACAACACCATAAGACTTGCAGTGCTCGCCGCACAAACCATAATTACTAACTACATGGCTGCCTTTCCGCACAGTCCAAAAATCACGTCCATCCTCCACGAGGCAACAATCGAGAGTGTCCCTTAGCTCCTTGGAGTATGAAACAAAAGAGAATCCAATGTGAACTTTACAAAGATTATAATATACATGCCTCTCAATTTATCTTTGGCGCAGCTTTTAAGATATTGTATGTCTCAGCATAGGAATGTGTCATTACAAGCGAGACCCTTAGAGGTGGTGGTCCAGATTGCTGTACACACCGTTACCTCTAATACCCAGTAGCACGTCCTCTTGCATTGATGCATACCTGTATTCGTCGTGGCATACTATCCACATGTTCATCAAGGCACTGTTGGTCCAGATTGTTCCACTCCTCACCGGCGGTTCGGCGTAGATCCTTCAGAGTGGTTGGTGGGTCACGTCGTCCCTTTTCAATCTATACCAGGCATGTTCGATAGGGTTCATGTCTGGAGAACATGCTGGCCACTCTGGTAGAGCGATGTCGTTATCCTAAAGGAAGTCATTCATAAGATGTGCAAAATGGGGGCGCGAATTTTCGTCCATGAAGACGAATGCCTCGCCAATATGCTGCCGATATGGTTGCACTATCAGTCGTAGGATGGCATTCATATATCGTACAGCCGTTACGGTGCCTTTCGTGACCACCAGCAGCGTACGTCGGCCCCACATAATGCCACCCCGAAACAGCAGGGACCTCCACCTTGCTGCAGTCTCTGGACAGTGTGTCTAAGGCGTTCAGCCTGACCGGGTTGCCTCTAAACACGTCTCCGACGATTGTCTGGTTAAAGGCATACGCGACACTCATCGGTGAAGAGAACGTGACGACAATCTTGAGCAGTCCATTCGGCATGTTGTTGGGCCCATCTGTACCGCGCTGCATGGTGTCTTGGTTGCAAAGATGGACTTCGCCTTGGGCGTTGGGAGTGAAGTTGCGCATCATGCAGCCTATTGCGCCATTACATGGGTGCAGGCAGTATCTGCTATCATCATTCAAGATTACACTGCGCCAATCCATCTTCAAAGTGATCATCTGACGGCAGAAGTCGAGGCATGCTCCTCAGTGTTGTGGCGTGTGTGGAAGACAGACTAACGGTGTGCGTGCCCTCAGTCTCACTGCTAATAAGTGGTTCGCAAGAAGTTGTGTTGACAAATATGGCTTCACAAAATCTCTTAACCTCTTACCTGTGCTGTGGTAGCTGTACGATCCTGGCGGGCGTCTGTGCTGCTTGGACGTCCAGAACGTCGTCTACGGATGTGAGAATGTTCACTTGACCACTGATACAAGCATCGTTGCACAACTGACGCAGCACGTCCAATTTGTGTGGCGATACTCCTAAAGGCCCATCCCGACACTCGGAAGGCCACAATTTGACACCTTTCAAACTTGTTCAGACGGCTGTTGGAAGCACGAGTGCATCTCCGTGGTATGGTTGACGGCTCACCTCACACGTTTGCACCACACCTAGCCTTCTAGCCGGCCGAAGTGGCCGTGCGGTTAAAGGCGCTGCAGTTTGGAACCGCAAGACCGCTACGGTCGCAGGTTCGAATCCTGCCTCGGGCATGGATGTTTGTGATGTCCTTAGGTTAGTTAGGTTTAACTAGTTCTAAGTTCTAGGGGACTAATGACCTCAGCAGTTGAGTCCCATAGTGCTCAGAGCCATTTGAACCTAGCCTTCTGGCTGTGATCATGCCCTATTAAATAATAGGCTCATAGGGCGCTGTGGTAACTATGCTATGCTATCTTTTGGAGGACGACACTGGAATCATCATCAGGATATCTACTATCCCCCAGGTGCCATATGCTGTCATCGGATCAAAATCGGTGTGTGTGTGTGTGTTGTTATTGTGGTCTTCAGTCCTGAGACTGGTTTGATGCAGCTCTCCATGCTACTCTATCCTGTGCAAGCTTCTTCATCTCCCAGTACCTACTGTGACCTACATCCTTCTGAATCTGCTTAGTGTATTCATCTCTTGGTCTCCCTCTACGACTTTTACATCCACGCTGCCCTCCAATACTAAATTGATGATCCCTTGATGCCTCAGAACGTATCCTACCAACCGATCCCTTCTTCTAGGCAAGGTGTGCCACAAATTGCTCTTCTCCCTAATTCTATTCAATACCTTCTCATCAGTTATGTGATTTACCCATCTAGTCTTCACCATTCTTCTGTAGCACCACATTTCGAAAGCTTCTATTCTCTTCTTGTCCAAACTATTTATCGTCCACGTTTCACTTCCTTATATGGCTACACTCCATAAAAATACTTTCGCAAACCACTTCCTGACACTTAAATCTATACTCGATGTTAACAAATTTATCTTCTACAGAAACCCTTTCCTTGCCATTGCCAGTCTACATTTTATATCCTCTCTGCTTCGACCATCATCAGTTATTTTGCTCCCCAAATAGCAAAACTCATTTACTACTTTAAGCGTCTCCTTTCCTAATCTAATACCCTCAACGTCACCCGATTTAATTCGACTACATTCCACTATCCTCGTTTTGCTTTTGTTGACGTTCATCTTATATCCTCCTTTCAAGACACTGTCCATTCCGTTCAGCTGCTCTTCCAGGTCCTTTGCTGTCTGTCTCTGACAGAATTACAATGTCATCGGCGAATCTCAAATATATATTTGCAGCAGTGTATGTATCACAGCAGCGGATCCCGCGTGGTCTCTGTTCTTTCGGACACATACATTCGTATATAAGCAATATTATTGATTTGATTTCTTTATTTATGCAGGCTGTGCTTGAGACTTGTCATTTTTGCTGGAACCTTGTGACTTCGCTCCCGCCAATCGTCTTTCATGTATTGGAGTAACATCCAAGACAGGAGGATCCACCGATTCCCATACGAAGGCACTGTAACTAGTTAATCGATAGTGAAACTCCCACCATGAATTGAAAGAAATAAAATTTTTTTAAGTGCATTAAATAATGTCGATGCAAGCTATTTTGTTATGAAGCCTAAAGTGCACTCAGAAAGCGTCGGTAACAGCACTCCACAAACTGCTTCACGTTCTGGCAAATCAGGATTTATAAAACATCTACAAGTCGGCACAATGTGTCACTACAGTCGGGAAAGAAATTTCTAGAGAGGCTCCTAGACTAGCTACAGGACTGCAACAAGGATGCTGTTGTCTCCCAAACTCTTCAAGTTGTATGTGCAAAAGGCAATCGATTTATGGTGTAGAAATTGCACGGGTGTGTGTGCGCTGATGTAGGGAACCAGTGTATGTGTACACTTTTCTATGCTGATGATCAGGTCGCTGCAGCAAACTATGAAGGGGATAGATCTTACATGCTTAGGAAGTTGTCGAAAGAGTATAAAAAGTGGGGTCTGAAAAGGCGGAATATCTATTTTGTGGAGAAGAGGGAGGTAACTCCGACATTGACGAACAGGTTATTAAATTGTGTACAGAGTTTCAGTACCTGGGCAGTACCCTGTCACGTGAAGGAAGATGTGACACAGATATCCAAAAACGGATCAGGCGGGAAGGAAGGAAGAAGTATCTGCGTCCCGTCTACATCGAGATCATTAGACACGGATCACAAGCTCGGATGGTGTCAAGGATGGCGAATGAAATCGGCAGTACCGCTTCAAAGGAACAATCCTGGTTTTTCCCTGGAGCGATTTAGGGAAATCACGGAAAACCTACGTCTGGATGGTCGGACGCGGGTTTGAACCGTCGTCCTCCCGAGTGCGAGTCCACAGTGCCAACCACTGCATCACCTTGCACGGTGAACCAGGGAAGGATGACTATTCAGGAATTAAATTCCATACCTTGGTCCTAAAAACTGCATTTAAATGTTAAAAATGTATTTAGGCTATATAAATTCGTCTTGGAACCAGTAACAAGTTATGGTAGTGAATTCTGAGGACTCACAGAAAGAAATAAGAGACTTGAGAATTTTACAAACGGACCACTTCAGGAGAGCATGTAGTATTTCCCGACTTGACCACGTCATAAATGAGAAACTAAGATAATTGACACAGACTCATTGTAGTATTACGGGCAGCAGGTGAATAAGACAGCGAACTATTTGCAATAAATAGTGGTTTTCAACTAACCTTAACCATGGCTTCAACGGATTTACACCCATCTTCTTCAGAAGGACAAGAAATAAACTTCACATAAGCAAAAACTCACTTAGTAATGTGATCTAGCATCTCCATACGAAATGTGTCAGCAACGATCTGTGTATCCATTTGTAGAAGTTAAGGTCCCTAAAATCAACGGCTTGTCACTTCAGTACAATCAATCACATAAAATGCCAGACCATGGTCTGGGCATGTTACAGAATGGATGAAACCGATTGTCCAAGAGAGCACAGAAAGTGTGGCTATGGAGAGAAGAGCAATAGAAGAGGACGAGGAAGAATCCAGGCATTTTGGGGACAGGCATCCGGGATGCTACTACAGCTGTAGTATTCTCGCAGCAAGAAGAGGTTTTATGCAAGGTCCTGGTGTCCATTTAATAAAACAGCTTTAACCTTGCGTTTTCCGTCCGTCGAAGAGAGAAATATTTTCCAAAGACGCATTCTAGTGAGTCAGTTTACTGATAAAGACGCCAGGGTTTCGTGAGTCAGATCAACACGCGACGCGCTGAAATGTGTTCGTCGACTGTGAAGGCTAAGATGATCTTAACAACGGGCTCAGTGGTCTAGGGGTATGATTCCTGCTTTGGGTGCAGGAGGTCCCGGGTTCAAATCCCGGCTGGGCCCTCCAATTTTATCACCAGGATGTGAATATACGAATACAGTCCTAATTCTGTAAACATCCTCACACAACAGTCCAATTCTAAAACCAAACATATAATTTTATGTAACGTACGGTAATATTATTGATATGGTTTCTTTATTCATCCAGGCTGTGTCTTAGATTTATCAAAATGATCAAGAAGATATCCATCCCTGTACGAAGGCAATGTAACCAGCAAATGATAATGAAAATCCCACTATGATTTGGAAGAAAACAATGAAATGTTAAGTGTTTTAAATACTGTCCATATAAGTTGTTTTGTTATTAGGCAGAGCAATTATATGCTCACCGTGTAACTGAAGTACCAAACCAGTTTTTAATGGACTTCTACTGTCTTATAAAATTCTACCATCAGTCACTATGTTCGATAACAACCTGGTGTCTGAGGAGAGCAAATGCCTGAAGGCAGACAGTTAATTTATTTAATTTAAGAAACGTCTCATCAGAAAGTTTCATCAAATGTTTGAACGATGATACCAGGTATACAGGTATCTCTCCTAAGACAAATTTTTAGCCGCGTGGTTTGAGGCGTCATGTCACGGACTGCGCGGCCCCTCCCGCCGGAGGTTCGGTTCAAATGGCTCTGAGCACTATAGGACTTAACAGCGGAGGTCATCAGTCCCCTACAACTTAGAACTACTTAAACCTAACTAACCTAAGGACATCACATACATCCATGCCCGAGGCAGGATTCGAACCTGCGACCGTAGCGTTCGCGCGGTTCCAGACTGAAGCGCCTAGAACCGCTCGGCCACTCCGGCCGGCCACCGGAGGTTCGAGTCCTCCCTCGGGCATGGGTGTGTGTGTGTGTTGTTATTAGCATAAGTTAATTTAAGTAGTCTGTAAGTCTAGGGACCGATGACCTAAGCAGTTTGGTCCCTTAGGAATTCACACATATTTGAACATTTTTGAACAAATTTTCACTGGTGATTTTTTCGATTTATTTTCTGTCATGTTAGACGAAGTAATCCCAAACAAATACTGCTCATCACATGCCTCGTGCAACGCCGAACTTCAATGGAAAGCGTCGGTTTGCTAGAAACAAAATTATTTGTAAAGCGGGATCAAACATGTCCATTCAACAGAGCGGTCCCAAAATAGTCTAGTGCGATGTTTGTTCTGCGGATTGTATTAATAGGGACAACAAAATGGAAAGAATAGCCATTAGTCCAGCAGCAACTCGAGTACCACCCTCTACTGTGCTGGCTGCTACCCTCTTGCAGCAGCGCTGCCCAGTCGTTGCTGGAGTACTAGTTATTCCTCTTCAAAAAAATATCGATAAAACAAATATCGCCCTGTACTAATTTCCTACCACTTTAAAAATCACACTCCTTGTAACTGTAAATAAAACGACCCTTTCTCGTTGACATAAGCAGTAATTAGAATCGTTCTCGTCTTCAGTCCTCCTACACCACCTTTCGGAAGGTCACAGTTAACAGGCGAACACCGTTAAAATGCAGCTATTCCACACTCCAGACTTTTGACCTGGACCTTCTACTAACTGGTTTCCTTCCTCCCTCACAGCCCACATCCGTAATCTAAATTACCGATGTCGGTCTCCTTCAATAACGGAAAAGTCTGACAGTTGCTTAGCTGTGGATCACACTGTCTCGCGTTTCCACAATCTCCATATCGATTTCGTTTAGCAAATGCTTCTCGGTTCTTCTCTTCAATGTATTTCAGACTACTTCCCGATTCGCATCAAGGTGTGAGTTCAAAATCCCGCACAAACGGATTAAAGTTTATAGAACTGGCGCTGATTGAGACATGAGCACAGCTAACCATAGTCTTTTTTTTAAACAAAGTAATCTTCCGCTTTAGCAAAATCCTACACACGTTACTACTGTGAGTCAAAACAGAAACCTACCTCAATACAGACAATATACAGAATAATATTTTTACAGGGTGTTTCAAAAATGACCGGTATATTTGAAACGGCAATAAAAACTAAACGAGCAGCGATAGAAATACACCGTTTGTTGCAATATGCTTGGGACAACAGTACATTTTCAGGCGGACAAACTTTCGAAATTACAGTAGTTACAATTTTCAACAACAGATGGCGCTGCAAGTGATGTGAAAGATATAGAAGACAACGCAGTCTGTGGGTGCGCCATTCTGTACGTCGTCTTTCTGCTGTAAGCGTGTGCTGTTCACAACGTGCAAGTGTGCTGTGGACAACATGGTTTATTCCTTAGAACAGAGGATTTTTCTGGTGTTGGAATTCCACCGCCTAGAACACAGTGTTGTTGCAACAAGACGAAGTTTTCAACGGAGGTTTAATGTAACCAAAGGACCGAAAAGCGATACAATAAAGGATCTGTTTGAAAAATTTCAACGGACTGGGAACGTGACGGATGAACGTGCTGGAAAGGAGGGCGACCGTGTACAGCAACCACAGAGGGCAACGCACAGCTAGTGCAGCAGGTGATCCAACAGCGGCCTCGGGTTTCCGTTCGCCGTGTTGCAGCTGCGGTCCAAATGACGCCAACGTCCACGTATCGTCTCATGCGCCAGAGTTTACACCTCTATCCATACAAAATTCAAACGCGGCAACCCCTCAGCGCCGCTACCATTGCTGCACGAGAGACATTCGCTAACGATATAGTGCACAGGATTGATGACGGCGATATGCATGTGGGCAGCATTTGGTTTACTGACGAAGCTTATTTTTACCTGGACGGCTTCGTCAATAAACAGAACTGGCGCATATGGGGAACCGAAAAGCCCCATGTTGCAGTCCCATCGTCCCTGCATCCTCAAAAAGTACTGGTCTGGGCCGCCATTTCTTCCAAAGGAATCATTGGCCCATTTTTCAGATCCGAAACGATTACTGCATCACGCTATCTGGACATTCTTCGTGAATTTGTGGCGGTACAAACTGCCTTAGACGACACTGCGAACACCTCGTGGTTTATGCAAGATGGTGCCCGGCCACATCGCACGGCCGACGTCTTTAATTTCCTGAATGAATATTTCGATGATCGTGTGATTGCTTTGGGCTATCCGAAACATACAGGAGGCGGCGTGGATTGGCCTCCCTATTCGCCAGACATTAACCCCTGTGACTTCTTTCTGTGGGGACACTTGAAAGACCAGGTGTACCGCCAGAATCCAGAAACAATTGAACAGTTGAAGCAGTACATCTCATCTGCATGTGAAGCCATTCCGCCAGACACGTTGTCAAAGGTTTCGGGTAATTTCATTCAGAGACCAGGCCATATTATTGCTACGCATGGTGGATATGTGGAAAATATCGTACTATAGAGTTTCCCAGACCGCAGCGCCATCTGTTGTTGAAAATTGTAACTACTGTAATTTCGAAAGTTTGTCTGCCTGAAAATGTACTGCTGTCCCAAGCATATTGCAACAAACGGTGTATTTCTATCGCTGCTCGTTTAGTTTTTATTACCGTTTCAAATATACCGATCATTTTTGAAAAACCCCGTACATACAATGAAGACTTTCACGACTGGATGTTTCAGCTGCCGAGAATTCTTCCGTGTTGACAAGGTTTATCTCTGCTATCATGTGAAATCCAGCCACGCCCACTTTCCACGGTATTTAGGCCGTTCTTCGACGTCCGACTCGTTAGCCGGCCAGACTCGGCACAACCAGGAACACCGCCGAAGATGTCCAACGTAGCTTTGGACGAAACGTCAGGGGTAGTGCTAAAGGTCTTGTAATGCTAGCTAGTCCATTTGTGGTCCACTGCCAGATTCTGTTTCTCACAACAAATAAGAGAGTAATTAACAGAGATAAGTAAATTGCATCACGTACACAATAGCGCCGTATGAAGTTCGCTGCTTGTCGCGATCTTCTGGTGAATTATTTTATGGATAGCACTAAGTATCCATGGCCGGACGATTTTTTATAATATCTATTAAAAAAACACAAACCTTCCTCGTGAATTAGGTTGACAGTGAAAACGTAACCAAAATACGTACAGTAGTTCGAGAGATTAGCCGCAAAACAGACAGAAAAACGCGACGAGGGCCTTTATAATATGTGTAGATTAGCGATTCGTGTACACTTGCCTTTTTTTTTCTTCCAGTTTATATTCGGAGTTTCACTATGGGTTTGCCTGTTACAATCCCTTAGTATGAGAATGGATAGCTTCACGATTGTTTTCTTCTAATGCGTGGAATCGTACCGAACGAGGTGGCGCAGTGGTTAGCTCACTGGACTCGCATTCGGGAGGACGACGGTTCAAACACGTCTCCGGCCATCTTAATATAAGTTTTCCGTGATTTCCCTAAATCGTATCCGGAAAATGCTGGGATGGTTCCTTCGAAAGTACACGGCCGATTTCCTTCACCATCCTTCCCCAATCAGAGCTTGTGCTCCGTCTCTAATGACCTCGTTGTTCAAAATGGCTCTGAGCTCTATGGGACTTAACTTCTGAGGTCAACAGTCCCCTAGAACCTAGAACTACTTAAACCTAACTAACCGAAGGACATCACACACATCCATGCCCGAGACGTTCCCTGGGGGAGGGGGGGTCCACCCGGGGCCGAACCGCACAATAACCCTGGGTACGGTGTGGGGCGGCGGAGGGGTGCAGTGGACTGCAGTAGTCGTCGTGGGGTTGTGGACCACTGCGGCTGCGGCAGGGACGGAGCCTCTCCGTCGTTTCTAGGTCCCTCGTTAACACACAATACAATACAATACATAAAATTATGTATTTGGTTTTAGTATTGGACTATTGTTTGAGTATGTTTAGAGAATTAGGACTGTATTCGTATATTCACTTCATGGTGATAAAATTGGAGGGCTCAGCCGGGATTTGAACCCGGGACCTCCTGCACCCAAAGCAGGAATCATACCCCTAGACCACTGAGCCCGTTATGAAAGATGTTCTTTGCCGTCACAGTCGACAAACACATTCCAGCGCCTCGCGTGCTGGTCTGTGAGTCACGAAACAATGTGGTGTCTCTCTCTCAGGGAGCTGTTGCCACGCTAGAATAAGCCTTTGGGGAACACTGCTTCTTCCGTCTGTTGAAAAGGAAAGTTAAAGCTATTTTACTAGATCAACACCAGAATGTCGTGTAAATCTTGATTTGTTAAAACCTGGTGCAGTTAGTGAAGATTGTTGAAGTGCTCTTACGACCTTTTGTGAGTGCTCCTTCATTGAACAGATTCTAGGGGGTTAACGTCTTTCCTTAAATGTTTGTTTCATTATGAACGATGTCAGGGATCTACAGATTGCGACTGCGGATGATACTCTGACTCATATGCCTCTTGAGGTGCCGTAGTGAACACATTCGAGTCGTAATCCGGTATGAACAGCAACCAAGCGCGTCGTTAATTAGTTCTCCTATCGGCTTTAGAGCGTGGTGCGCATCTTTAGTTGCTCACGCAGATTCCTTTACATTTTAAGGCATTTAAAACATGCAGCAACTGTCTGGTTCAAATGGTTCAAATGGCTCTGAGCACTATGGGACTTAACATTTGTGGTCATCAGTCCCCTATAACTTAGAACTAATTAAACCTAACTAACCTAAGGACATCACACACATCCGTGCCCGAGGCAGGATTCGAACCTGCGACCGTAGCGGTCACGCGGTTCCAAACTGAAGCGCCTAGAACCGCACGGCCACACTGGCCGGCAACTGTCTGGAGCACCATATTTTTGTTGTGCTAGAGGAAACCACAAAAATCAAATGAAGTGTACACATAGCTGTAACCAGTGATTTCACTAATATATCCATTAAGCATTTCGGAGGACTGTACACCTATCGTCAGGAGGATTTGTTTAAATTAACAACCAGAAACCATAAATCATCGGCCTTTTTAATTTAAATAAATCCGCCTGATGTGGTATCCACTATCTATAATGAATTGTAGCTGCATAGCACGTTTCACATTGAGCAAAAACTAAATTCTTCAAACGCTCTTAGTCGCATTTATTTGTACGTTGCAGCCACTTACTATTTAATTCCGGAAACTGAACTCCGAAAAACAGTAGTTCGCATCACACCTGCTTTTTAATGTATAGTAGATTCAAATTGTAACACACTTATTCACGTTTTCCTTACGGTTGTATCTATTAGGTTTTTCGTCGCCCTTTGCACCAGTTACTGTATTCTAGCTAGGAGGAGAGACTGCCATATGGAGCCATGTTGAATGAAAGGCTTAACAACTCCATATAGTAAACCATATGTGTTTGGAAGATGGAGGCAAGGGGGGGGGGGGGCGGCAAGAGGGGTACTCCCCCCCCCCCCCTGTAATCTGGATCACAGAATTTGTATTCGTTACCGAATCCTCTTACACATCTAGAAGTGATTTCGTTTGAGTAGCTAAGTGTGTCAATTCTCATGAGATATAACAAACTTTTTGTGCGACATATAAAAACGTCTCGAAACTGACCAGCTTACTAAGTGGAAATCATAGTCTTGCGACGCCCCCCCCCCCCTCCCCCTCAGGATAAGTGTCTGGGGAACCCAATGTAGAAGATTCTTGATTAAGGCGCCGTTACTGCGCTGATAGTTTTGAAATAGAGCGATGATTATTTCAAGCGAGCATCAATGCTCTCATAATGGAAGGAATAACTATTTCATAGTGTCTGCTAAAAACTTACATACATATTATATATGATTAATGGCTCTAAACTAGAACATTTTAGGTTTTTTTATCACGCGTTAACAGTAAGTTTTAAGATTAAGGAATGTGGTTGGTAAAGAAACGCTGATATTGTGGCTTTGAATCTCTGTCGCGCCCGGCCACTGCAACGTATGTGACGTAGTGTCTGTATTCAATACGCATTCTCATTTGTAAAGTTACTAAACTGAGGAGGTACCTGATTCTCAGCCTCAATGGCAACTACCTCCCCCCTCAAAAGGGAACATTACTCAAAGCTTCAGGAATAAATACAGTAGTTGTTGTGGTCTTCAGTCTTGAGACTGGTTTGATGCAGCTCTCCATACTACTCTATCCTGTGCAAGCTTCTTCAACTCCCAGTACTTACTGCACCCTACATCCTTCCGAATCTGCTTAGTGTATTCATCTCTTGGTCTCCCTCTACGATTTTTACCCTCCACGCTGCCCTCCAATGCTAAATTTGTGACCCCTTGATGCCTCAGAACATGTCCTAGCAACCGGTCCCTTCTTTTTGTCAAGATGTGCCACAAACTCCTCTTCTCCCCAATTCTATTCAATACCTCCTCATTAGTTATGTGATCTACCCAACTAATCTTCAGCATTCTTCTGTAGCACCTCATTTCGAAAGCTTCTATTCTCTTCTTGTCCAAACTATTTATCGTCCATGTTTCACTTCCATACATGGCTACACTCCATACAAATACTTTCGCAAACCACTTCCTGACACTTAAATCTATACTCGATGTTAACAAATTTCTCTTCTTCAGAAATGCTTTCTTTGCCATTGCCAGTCTACATTTTATATCCTCTCTACTTCGACCATCATCAGTTATTTTGCTCCCCAAATAACAAAACTCATTTACTACTTTAAGTGTCTCATTTCCTAATCTAATTCCCTCAGCATCACCCGACTTAATTCGACTACATTCCATTATTCTCGTTTTGCTTTTGTTGAAGTTCATCTTATATCCTCCTTTCAAGACACTGTCCATTCCGTTCAACTGCTCTTCTAAGTCCTTTGCTGTCTCTGATAGAATTACAATGTCATCGGCGGACCTCAAAAGTCTTTATTTCTTCTCCATGAATTTTAATACCTGCTCCGAACTTTTCTTTTGTTTCATTTACTGCTTGCTCAATATACAGATTGAATAACATCGGGGACAGGCTACAACGCTGTCTCACTCCCTTCCCAACCGCTGCTTCCCTTTCATGCCCCTCGAATCTGCCATCTGTTTCCTGTACAAATTGTAAATAGCCTTTCGCTCCCTGTATTTTACCCCTGCCACCTTTAGGATTTGAAAGAGAGTATTCCAGTCAACATTGTCAAAAGCTTTCTCTAAGTCTACAAATGTTAGAAACGTAGGTTTGCCTTTCCGTAATCTATTTTCTAAGGTAAGTCGTAGGGTCAGTATTGCCTCACGTGTTCCAACATTTCTACGGAATCCAAACCGATCTTCCCCGAGGTCGGCTTCTACCAGTTTTTCCATTCGTCTGTAAAGAATTCGCGTTAGTATTTTGCAGCTGTGACTTATTAAACTGATAGTTCGTTAATTTTCACATCTGTCAACACCTGCTTTCTTTGGGATTGGAATTATTATATTCTTCTTGAATACAGTAGCAGGTCGAATAGCGTGTCATAAATATCATGGGCTACAACAGAGCAAATAAGAGAAAAAAATCTCCCGAAAAGAAAAACAGAAGGAACATTTTCGTATTGAAATTGTCAGTGACAGGTAGAACGCATCAAAAAGCTAACATAACAATGCATGTTTGAATTTACTTCTATAACTAATAAAATCAGCGCAAAATCCTGTGACTCCGCAACTGAAGCTGTACTTCGCCTAGGTTTTATCTGTAGCACGAATAATACTGAAGTTAAAATCTGCTGCATTGTTAGACCGCATCTTATTTCTGCTTTCGACCACTTTGCTGGGGTGTTCTTCAGGATCTTGTGATGTCCTCTGTAGATAGTGTGTTCAAGGACCTGAAGAAGATCCCAGAACAAAGGTAGAAATGTCCAATGTTTCGAAAAATATGACGCGGCCTAACAACCAAGAAGATTTTAACTTTAGCAACAGGGGCCACGAAAGCTTGCAGACTTACATAAGTGTATTACTAACAGGTTTTTAGGAAACTTAGTTTTTGTACACAACTGGTTCGTTGGAGTTAAGGGACGAAACGAGTTCATCGGCACCTAGATCAAGAAAGAATGCTTCTGGAGAAGTCATATCAGTCGCAGCAGAAGGGTGTGTGTGTGGGGGGGGGGGGGGGGCACGTCTCCCAGCATCCTACCTCCCGCCAACCTGATTAAGCGCGAAGACAGTTATAGAGTAAAGAACGCCTTCTGGCTGGGAAATTCGTAATAGTGAGAAGGCTAAACTCACAATGGGCATCCGTTGGTCCGACAATAAAACAAGGTGAAGTGTACATAGCTGTACTATAATGAGTAGTGTGTTCGAAATACATACCTAACAAATAACTGTGGGAATAAATTATTTTGACGAATATGAACCTGTTAAAACTAACTTAATTACGCTATAATTAGAGGCGTACCCGGTGGAAAGGCAGGGGATGGTGACAGATACTTAAAAGAGAAAGAAAAGAAAAAGATCTTCACAAACCGAACTCGCAAACTGCGCCGTGCCACACAGACAGGCGTTATCAACTCAGTATCAGTCTGAAGAAAGTTGGAACAAATAATCGGCACTGGCTAGCAGCAAGTGTATCCAGAACAAATTCTGAACTCTGAAAACTATCTGACCATCCATCGCGAAACTAACAGGGCGCCCTCGCACCAGCTCAGGGTCTGGGTACGCTCGATTGTAGTCCTGTTTTATTAGAATAGGTTCAAGAATTGTGGCGTCGACGGAAATAAGACTTGTACTCAGCGGCTGAACTTCCCCGGATGGGGCCTACCGGCCAACAATGCCATACGATCATTTCATTTCCCAGCGAAAGTACAGTTTACTAAGTAGGCACATCGGTTGAGGTTAAATATAAGAGGATTACAGCCTGTACGATGGTCAATGAACACTAAATACACCTCCCAAGAGTAATAACCAAGGCTTTCTGACAAATCCAGTTATTTCGTTCGGTGACTAATACAAAACTCTTTAGCTGGTTTAATGTGACAAAGGAAAATGTAAGGGCTCATCCAGGATTTGCACTTTTTTTTAACCAGTACATACGTTATTTAGAATTAATAACAAGAATACCGTTTAAAGTTACAAAGCATGCAGCATTTACACACCTCTCTACATTCATTTCGTATGTAATTTGCCGCTATTTCTTTCAATATGTTCCTCTCTTCTTAATGACTTTTTTCTCTCAATCTCGCTTCTGAACAAGTGCGACGCATTTTTCAGTTCGATTTTAAAAACCAGTTTTCCTTATATTCTACCGAGCGAGGTGGCGCAGTGGTTAGCACGCTGGACTCGCACTCGGGAGGACGACGGTTCAAATCCGTGTCCGGCCATCGTGATTAGGTTTCCCGTGATTTCCGTAAATCACTTCAGGCAAATGCCCGGATGGTTCCCCTGAAAGGGCACGGCCGATTTCCTTTCCCATCTTTCCCAAATCTCATGGGACCGATGACCTTGCTGCTTGCCTTCTCCCCCAAAACAACCTACCTTCTATTGTATAATCAGTCAAGACATGACAGGCAATCAAACAAACTATGAAAGTGCATTTAATACGACGCGAAAAAAAGGGGAAGTCAATAAGTGCCTGGATCTAATTGTACTCACCAGCCGCTAGACGGCATCGTTGTCTTCGACTATGGTAGGTTGCGCCTTACCACATCACTCCGCTTTGGGCTGTTAAGACCCAAGGAAGGCTGCACCGCTCTCTGTTTGCACTATAAAACAACACCTCCGCAGACCGGTTTTTGTGGACTTTCAGCACAATACGGGGACAATGTTTTGTCACAGTGAAGTGTTTACCAGTGAACTGAACAGTTCAAAAGTGGTCGAACGAGCGTGAATGATGAGGAAAGAGCGGGGTCCAGCTACAGCCACAACAGATTCCAATGTTTAACAAGACAAATTAGTCACGGTTCTGCTTATCAGACCACGCATAACAGGCGTTTCTTTTGAAGCATGACAATGCGCATCCACATACCGCCACCCACACTGCTCAAACTCTTCAGATACTACGTTCGTGGTATTTGAGCATTCTGCATACAGTCCCGCTCTCGCCCAGTCTACCATCTGTTAGGGCCACTTGAAGAAGCTTTAAGAGGCCGTCGATTCAGGTCCGATCAGCTGGTAAAAGAAACAGTGTACACTTAGCTAGCTTGTAGCCTAACAAAAGCCCTTTTTTTCGGAACGCATGGGAAAGCTTGCGCCACGCTGGACCAAGCAGGGTGACTACATTAAAACATAACGTTAATCAAAATTGTGCATTTTTGTTGTAATAAATTATAAAAATTGATTGTTGATTTATCCCCGTGTACGTAGGCAATGCTTTGTATTAAACAACTTGGTAAAATTCTTGCTTTCATTATGAGTAGGTGATCAAAATTATCCGGACACCTGGCGGAAAATGACTTACAAGTTCGTGGCGCCCTCCATCGATAGTATTGGAATTCAATATGGTGTTGGCCCACCCTTAGCCTTGATGACAGCTTCCACTCTCGCAGGCGTACGTTCAATCAGGTGCTGGAAGGTTTCTTGGGGAATGGCAGCCCATTCTTCATGGAGTGCTGCACTCAGAAGAGGTATCGATGTCGGTCGGTGAGACCTGTCACGAAGTCGGCGTTCTAAAACATCTCAAAGGTGTTCTATAGGATTCAGGTCAGGGCTCTGAGCGGGCTAATCCATTATAGGGATATTGTTGTTGTGTAACCACTCCACCACAGGCCGTGCATTATGAACAGGTGCTCGATCGTGTTGAAAGATGTAATCGCCATCCCCAAATTGCATGAAGGTGCTTAAAATGTCAATGTACGCCTATGCTGTGATAGTGCCACGCAAAACAACAAGGGGTGCAAGCCCCCTCCATGACAAACACGACCACACCGTAACACCACCGCCTCCGAATTTTATTTTTGGCACTACACACGCTGGCAGATGACGTTCACCGGGCATTCACCATACCCACACCCTGCCATCGGATCGCCATATTGTGTGCCGTGATTCGTCACTTCATACAACGTTCTTCCACTGTTAAATCGTCCAAGGTTTACGCTCCTTACCGCAAGCAAGGCATCGTGTGGCATTTACTGGCGTGAAGTGTGGCATACGAGCAGCCACTCGACCATTAAATCCAAGTTTTCTTACCTCCCGCCTAACTGTCATAGTACTTGCAGTGGATCCTGATGCAGTTTGGAGTTCCTGTGTGATGGTCTGGAGAGATGTCTGCCTATTACACATTACGACTCTCTTTAACTGTCGGCGGTCTCTGTCAGTCAACAGACGAGTTCGACCTGTACGCTATTGTGCTGTACGTGTCCCTTCACGTTTCCACTTCACTATCACATCGGAAACAATAGACATCGGGATGTTTAGGAGAGTGGAAATCTCGCGTACAGACGTATGACACAAGTTCCGCGGAGCGCCCCATTCTGCTCTCTCGCGATGTCTAATGTCGCTGATATGGAGTACCTGGCAGTGGGTGGCAGCACGATGGACGTAATATGAAAAACGTATGTTTTTGGTGGCGTCCGGATACTTTCGATCACATAATGTAACTACGAGGAGCGTTCAATAAGTAATGCAACACATTCTTTTTCTCGGCCAGTTTCGGTTAAAAAATGCGAAAGTTGTTGTGGGAGATGGTGGAATATTCCATCTTCAGCCCCTGCAGTTTCACGAAGTTCCGATAAGTGGCGCTTGAAAAGTTGCGTCTCTAAAGGAGGTGCGTTCCAAGTAGAGAGCTGTCATTTAGCGGAGAACCTGAGCATCACAGATTCATAGGGCGTGCAGAATGTCTGCGTAGATCTGGCACTGAACAGAAGCACGATGAGTCGTTGGGCGAGGCGCCTGTCATCACGGGTACAACGTCGCGCAAACCTTTCCCAGCTCCCACATGGCGGCACGCCGCACACAGCTGTTTCTTCTGCACTGTTGGAATGTGCGGACACTCTCGTTCGAGGTGATCGACGGATAACAATCAAACCACTCGCTACTAAACCAGAGGTGTCTGTTAGTGGTGCCGACACACTCGTCCATCAGATGGACGATGTCTGCCCGATAGGTTCCTCGCCGCCTAACATCACCATGAAGAGCAGCGGAGGAAGATTTCCGTGAAATTGTTTGCGCGTTACGAGGCTGATCGTGATAATTGTTTGTCGAATATCGTCACAGGGGACGAAGCATGCGTTCATCACTTCGGGTAGAATCACAATACATGAAATGCACACGATAAGCAAAAACAAAATAACAAAATGGAGGAATCATGAAATATGCAATATGGTGTGTTAAGCATGAAGATTTATTACTTGATTTATAGGTAAAATTTGTAGAAACAATTTTCAAAATGCAGCAGGAAACGGATACAGGTGACAGGAAAACAGAAATGAATACACTAAGCAGATTCTGAAGGATGTAGGTTGCAGTAGGTACTGGGAGATGAAGAAGCTTGCACAGGATAGAGTAGCATGGAGAGCTGCATCAAACCAGTCTCAGGACTGAAGACCACAACAACAACAACAATTAGACTCAGTATTTGCCGCAGAACATTAGTAGTTGGTGCATGCACACTGGTAGACGGGGCATGATTTAACTGTAGCACTTTTCTTGCAACGAAATAAACCCATTTTTACAGTGTATGAGGAGAAACGAAGGTGAGAGAGACAGAGGAAACACCTTCTCACTTAATTACTGATTCGTCGTACACTTTTTTTCCTTCTTGGCTTTGAAGAGAAGATGTATGCGGCGGAGACGGGTTTCATTGGTTGCTGCTCGTCACATGCAGGGAAGGGCGTTGTTGAGATTTATCTGCAGAGCCTTCTTGAATGAAGAAATCGATTCAGTAATATTACTGTGTGAGATTTTTTTCAATATTGGACTATTACATGGAAATGCTTCGAGACTTTGGAGTGTATTCGTATTTTCACCTGCTGATCATAAAAGTATAGGTCTCAGCCGGGATTTGAACCAGGGACCTCCTGCACCCAAAGCAGGAATAATACCCCTAGACCACTGAGCCACTATAAAAGATGTGCTTGTTGCTTGCTTGCCTGCACAGTAGGCAAACACATTCCAGTGCCTCGCGTGCTGGTCTGTGAGTCACGAAGCAGCCTGGGTTTCTGACACGGATCTGGCTCGCTCCAACAGACGAGTTAGCAGAACACTTTCCTTTTCGCCAGAGGAAGGAAGCAAAGTTAAAATGTTTTGTCACTGAGCTCGTCATGAAAATGGTAAGTAGAATGGTGAGGGAGAATGAGCGACTCACGAACGTATCTCTCGCCTCCAGACCAGACGCAATATTGAAATACACTCCTGGAAATGGAAAAAAGAACACATTGACACCGGTGTGTCAGACCCACCATACTTGCTCCGGACACTGCGAGAGGGCTGTACAAGCAATGATCACACGCACAGCACAGCAAACACACCAGGAACCGCGGTGTTGGCCGTCGAATGGCGCTAGCTGCGCAGCATTTGTGCACCGCCGCCGTCAGTGTCAGCCAGTTTGCCGTGGCATACGGAGCTCCATCGCAGTCTTTAACACTGGTAGCATGCCGCGACAGCGTGGACGTGAACCGTATGTGCAGTTGACGGACTTTGAGCGAGGGCGTATAGTGGGCATGCGGGAGGCCGGGTGGACGTACCGCCGAATTGCTCAACACGTGGGGCGTGAGGTATCCACAGTACATCGATGTTGTCGCCAGTGGTCGGCGGAAGGAGCACGTGCCCGTCGACCTGGGACCGGACCGCAGCGACGCACGGATGCACGCCAAGACCGTAGGATCCTACACAGTGCCGTAGGGGACCGCACCGCCACTTCCCAGCAAATTAGGGACACTGTTGCTCCTGGGGTATCGGCGAGGACCATTCGCAAACGTCTCCATGAAGCTGGGCTACGGTCCCGCACACCGTTAGGCCGTCTTCCGCTCACGCCCCAACATCGTGCAGCCCGCCTCCAGTGGTGTCGCGACAGGCGTGAATGGAGGGACGAATGGAGACGTGTCGTCTTCAGCGATGAGAGTCGCTTCTGCCTTGGTGCCAATGATGGTCGTATGCGTGTTTGGCGCCGTGCAGGTGAGCGCCACAATCAGGACTGCATACGACCGAGGCACACAGGGCCAACACCCGGCATCATGGTGTGGGGAGCGATCTCCTACACTGGCCGTACACCACTGGTGATCGTCGAGGGGACACTGAATAGTGCACGGTACATCCAAACCGTCATCGAACCCATCGTTCTACCATTCCTAGACCGGCAAGGGAACTTGCTGTTCCAACAGGACAATGCACGTCCGCATGTATCCCGTGCCACCCAACGTGCTCTAGAAGGTGTAAGTCAACTACCCTGGCCAGCAAGATCTCCGGATCTGTCCCCCATTGAGCATGTTTGGGACTGGATGAAGCGTCGTCTCACGCGGTCTGCACGTCCAGCACGAACGCTGGTCCAACTGAGGCGCCAGGTGGAAATGGCATGGCAAGCCGTTCCACAGGACTACATCCAGCATCTCTACGATCGTCTCCATGGGAGAATATCAGCCTGCATTGCTGCGAAAGGTGGATATACACTGTACTAGTGCCGACATTGTGCATGCTCTGTTGCCTGTGTCTATGTGCCTGTGGTTCTGTCAGTGTGATCATGTGATGTATCTGACCCCAGGAATGTGTCAATAAAGTTTCCCCTTCCTGGGACAATGAATTCACGGTGTTCTTATTTCAATTTCCAGGAGTGTGTTATGGCATCTCTGATCATAAAAGCTGTTCATCTACCGTACACTACCTCTGACATGTTTAAGTGGCTATAATTCTTGCTTATTATTCAGGAAGCGTCGCGTAACGTACACGGTTACTGAGATACGGCGATTTGTGCATAGGCTTCCCCGAAGGAATGTGCGTAAGGCATCATGAAACATTTCTGACTTACATGTAAGTTGCTGTAGCGCTGGACACAACGTAAATCTGACAACTCAGAAATCTCGAAAGGGCAAACGTAAATGATGCATCCGTCTTGGTAGTAATCCAAAATAGATGCTTACGACTATGGACCATAATTAGAGAGTTACACGAAGAGCTGAACGTAGGCAACAATAAGCGATACGATAAAACGACACATCAGCAAAACAGTCAACCCGGAGCGATGGCACCATGTGAGTTCCATGCTCTATCACTGATGATCACATTTAGGTATAAGGATGAAACCAACATCTGAACAGGGCAGTAGGGCCAGAGACCAAATGTACTGATAGTGTTTGACTTGATATTAAAAATATCATGTTGGTGAGAGAGCTGAGGAATCTGGAATTTTGTATAATATCAGGCAAATAACCGAAGTATGATACGAAGGAAGTAGCGACATTCTTAACGGTGGAAGCGACTGCGTGCAAGTTGTTATCACAGAGAAGAGAGCCCAAGAACAGTTCCTCCTGCTTCTGATCATTTATACACTGACAGTATAGTATTCTTTGGGGACAATAGAGCGAGCGATGGACAGGAAACACGAGGGAGAATGATTTTATTATTATAATCAAAAATTCAAGACGTAGTTGTGAATGATCCACGCCACACGTGTTTCATTCTTCTACTCACCACTTCCGGACATCTGCCGCAGAATTGTAGTCATATAATGCTCGAGTTGGAAGGGATTGGGATACTGCTGCTGAAACAATTCTACCTCCAGAATTTGATCGCCATAGGAAGAAAGGTGGCGAAGTGCTCGTCGAATCAATAGACAGTGAGTAATTGTTCCTGTTTAATTTCGTAATCTCTATTACACGTCGTATGGCGAGACGGCGTAAGACACTGCTGATGGTAATCGTTCATTCCGTTCAACGCTGTGGTGATGCATTACGAAGACAACATCTAGTTTCACTTTCTGCTTTCTTCTGTCTCTGCCATAAACTTCAAAACAAAAATGGTACAGTCTACTTACGTCGTTCGGAATCACCAAAAATGCACACTAACACGCCACTCGCAGTGAGGGTGCCTGTGTGTGTATGTGTATGTGTATGTGTGTGTGTGTGTGTGTGTGTGTGTGTGTGTGTGTACTCACAGAACCATTACAATTATGACAGATGAAATGATGCCAGTGGTATGAAAAACGGTAATGGCACATTGTGCTTATTCTCAAATATATATTTTTCTATCACCTAGTAATGAAAATTCCACGAACGTGATTTCATTATCTGCCACAGAAAGATGGGGAGAGACAGTTAAACAATGCGCACACCGAAACACGTCCAGCATCATGAAGAAACGCAGACATGATTTTTTAGAATTAAATTTATCCATGTTTTATGGATATTCTTTGACGGCTGGGACCGTTTTGTAAGATTTTTAATGAAATAACATACACTGCAACAGTCTGTCACTTGTTGCTAATATTTCACTAGCACGACGCGTTTCGGCAGCATGCTGCCGTTATCATTGCATTTACAGTTACTTTTAGATTCTAATTAATTTGAGGTGGGGTTAGTGTGATGCACACAAGGAAAACTAACCTTACGTCATATTGATGACAATGTAAAAGTAACTGTAAAGTCACCTGATTATGGCAGCATGCAGCCGAAACGTGTCAAAATATTACTAACAAGTGACTGTCGTAGTATATATTACATCATAAAAAGACATGATTTTGTATGCATATCACCATGATTCTGAAAGGAACAGTAGGGTTTAATGTCCCGTCTAGGAAGACAGATGCAGAGTAGAAGCTCACAATGGACACGAATGAAAGTGCAGACAGGCCGTGTAAAGGATTATCCCGGTATTCTCCCTAGGGAAACAACGAAATGGCTGCCCGGATAGTGATTTGAAAACCACTTCTCTCACATGCGAACGCATTTCGATACCCATTGCACAACTCCGCTTGTGTCAAGTATGTGAGAAATTTCAGTGTTCACGTGGATAATAGAAAAATCTATGAAAATCTATGAAATGGAAACGTATGCACTTGGAAATATGGATGGGCGAAGACTAACAGCTTCCGTGAGAGTTCAGTAAGTGAGGCAACACCTCTTCAAAAGAAAGAGTGGCAGCTGAAAACTGAAGGCTTTCACACAAAAATAAGACTACCGCTGGAGATCACTGTAAAGTGACGTTAAACGAAAAACCGCAGTGGACCTCAAAATAATAATTTATCAATAAATGGACACGAGCATTCTGTTTCGAATGTCAAGTATCTAATGTAGTCTACCTGGCTGTTAACGTTAACATCAGTATTGGGAAGCATAAAAGTTCCAAACAGACCTAAGGCACTGAAAATATCGCATCTGAAACTGAAATATGGGGAAAGAAGTGGAGAATTGTAAAAATGGCTCTACCGTCTGTGAATCTTAAAATAGAGAGTGAAAATATATAACAACAGTTTGAGGAACACTTAGATGGACTAGTAACAGACCTGGATTCTTGAGACACTTAAAAGTGACTTTCATCCCCGAGAATCACTTGCGGATATGAAAGATGCCTGTTGCACCATTTTCCACATGACAATTTGAAGACTGGATAACTGAAAGTTCCACTTCAGGAGTCGAAATAAAGACTGCGGATTACAGAAAAGTAAAGCGACCATCGATTCGTAGGTTGGTTTGAACGCCACGGTGTTTTACAGGGCGTGATCCTAAGGAAGATGAGATGATATCTTCCTTTGTCATATGAATCGACTGGGTTTCAGGTTCACGCAGTATTCGTGTACTCCCTGTATAATCCACAAGTCACTGCTCAGTGTATGGCGGATAGTAATTTACATCAAAATTACTGATTCTCTGACCAACTCCAATCGAATGTGTAGCACGGGTTTGTATGTCTTGAAATCGCTCTATCGCTTTTATCGTACTCCCAACGTCCTTACGACGGAGGTGGAAGACTCGTTGCACATTTTACCTCAAATTGCGAGTAAATTTACCCACATTTTCAGACAAATACGTCGTCTTTCTTTCAAAGATATATGGTAGACGGTTTCCATTACGGATACATGCACTTTTACCAAAACCCTCCCAGAAAAACTCTTTCTTTCCACCTAACATGCTATGTTTGTAGGTGCTCATCTTGTGTCATTTCGCTTCGTAGTATGACCAGCAGAGATTTAAATTACGTGACAGGCTCCAGACGTTTAGCGCTTATCGTCTAATCTCACACTTCGGGTTCTTTCTGTGTTATGGGCACTACCTTTCATTTACTCATACCACTTATCACGCAATCTGATATTGTAGGGTTCTTTCAATGTAGATCGTTTCGTAGGTGATTGCCTACAGCTGTTAAATAATTTGGCACATTAGTGCCACCAGCTGTAAAATTTCATGTTTATTCTCTACCGGTTTCGACTGTTACCATCACCTTCAAGGAGAAAAACATCGTACGTCAATGGTTGAATAATACGTTTCCGTCATATACGAGACATACAAATGTAGAACTTATATAATTGTCGTAATTGTCTTAACAGAGTCCTTATAAACACAGTCCATATAAACATGCTGTGCCTTGGCGCAATTACGTCTCTCCTGAGAAATTTGTCTCCTTAGAGATGACTGTAACAATCGAAACCGGTAGAGAAGAACATAAAACTGATGGCACAAATCCGCTTTTCCAAACTAAGAACTGGGTAGCCTCCAACCGCGACACATCTTTTGTTATCAGATCGTTAAAACGTGATAGTTCTAACATTAATTATCATGTGATCTTATTGACATGTGATCTTGGACACTAATCGCCTCTCATACTATTTCATTCCGCAAATCAAACACCCATATTATGTACCATTCTGGCTCTCTTTCTCAGTCGACAAGATAAGAAAATGGCTCTGAGCACTATGGGACTTAACATCTGAGGTCATCAGTCCCCTAGAACTTAGAACTACTTAACCCTAACTAACCTAAGGACATCAAACACATCCATGCCCGAGGCAGGATTCGAACCTGCGGCCGTAGCAGCAGCGCGGTTCCGGACTGAAGCGCCTAGAACCGCTCGGCCACTCCGGCCGGCGACAAGATAAAAAGAACAATAATGACGTAATACACCATTAAAAAATGATTTAAATACTGCCGATATAAGTTGTTTCGTTATTAGGAGGAAAGGGCTCTCACAAAGCATCGGTAAGCGCTCTTCAACAAACTTCACTAACAGCTTCAGGTTTTAGCAACCAACGAGTTACAGAACGTCCATGTGATGATTTAGCAAAACAGCTTTAACCTTGCCTCTTTCCTCTGTTCAAAAGGGGAGTGTTCTCAAAAGGCATATGCTAGTGACGTAGCTTCTTGCGATAGACGCCACACTTCTTCGTCTCTCAAGTACCAGCACGCGAGTCGCTGGAATGTGTTTGTCGAGTGTGAAGGCTTTTCTGTACTTCACAACGAGCTCAAGGGTCTAGGGGTATGATTCCTGCTTTGGGTGCAGGAGGTCCCGGGTTCAAATCCCCCTTCAATTTTTATTCCTAGGAGGTTTGAATACGAATACACCCCAAAGTCTCTAAGCATTCTCACACAACAGTCCAATACTGAAAGCAACCACGGAATCTTGTGTAAAGAAATCTACAGTAATATGATTGGTTTGGTTTTCTATTCACGCAGTTTGTGCCTCAGACGTGTCATCTTCCGAAAGAACCTCGTGACTTCGCTCCTTCCGATCGCCTTTCAAGGATTGCAGGAACATTCAAGAATCATCCCATTACAACAGAACAACCAAGAAGCTACCCATTCTGATGCGAAGGCAATGTAACCGGTAAATCGATGATGAAAATCCCACGATGAACTGGACGAAAACTATAAAATGTTGAGTATATTAAATACTGTCGACTTTGTTTTGTTACTAGGCAGAACAATTATCCGTTCTACATGTAACTCAAGTAGCAACGCAGTTTTTAGTCGAATTACTGTCTTAGAAAATTCTACCTTCCGTCACCCTGTTCGGTAACAGGGTGTCTGAAGAGAATAAATCCCTGAGAGTAGACAGTTAATATATTTAATTTAAGATATGTCTCGTCAGAAATTTGCATCAAATGTTTCATTAAATAGAGATATTAAGTACACAGGGCGTCACTTCCAAGAACCGCCAGGCCCAATTTCTCTGGTGTTTCAGCAGATGTTTCCAATTTCGTTCTTTGCATAGTGTAGAGGGAGTCGTCACAAGTAAATCCAAAGCATTACATGTTTCATGCGAAGGCCGTTGCCACTGGGAAGCTTCAGTTTGCTTGCCATCACAAAGAAAATTATTTTTAAAGCCTAATTTCACATTCCCTTTCGATAGACCGGTCCCAAATCAGTCTATGCGATATCTGTTTTACGCATATGTATTAACAGGGACAGTAAAAGCGGAAAAATGACGAGTAGCCCAGCAGCGACTCACGTGGAGCCCTGCCGCGCGTTATCTGCTACCGCAAGGCGGCAGTGCTATCCAGTCACTGCTGGAGAGATGGTCTTCCCGTTTTTCTGTTCCTGTTAACACGTATTGATAAAATGAATGTCGCACTAGAACTAATTTGGGACCGCTCTATCGAATGGGCGCGTAAAATTCCACTTTAAAAATCATTTTGTTTTTAGTGGGAAACCAGTCGACGCAGCCGGCCACTGTGGCCGTGCGGTTCTAGGCGCTGCAGTCCGGAACCGCGGGACTGCTACGGTCGCAGGTTCGAATCCTGCCTCGGGCATGGATGTGTGTGATGTCCTTAGGTTAGTTAGGTTTAAGTAGTTGTACGTCTATGGGACTTATGACCTAAGATGTTAAGTCCCATAGTGCTCAGAGCCATTTGAACCCATTTGAACCAGTCGACGCTATCTGTTGACACTAAGTTGCATGGAACATTTGATGAGCAGTATTTGTTTCGTCTTACTCCAGCTACACATTGCAAAAACAAATTTTCGCATATTTGCCGAAACACCAAAGGAGTGATGACGCTTACGAGAGACACCCGGTATGCTGGTGCCGTATTATGTGACGTGGTAAACTTGAAATACAGGGCTGCTATAAATCATTCATTCTTTTCCAAAGTATTACACGTACAAATATGACTAATGCGTGGTTGGTATCGTGGACTCAACGAAACTGCATTGTGCCCATCAACTGGCGTTAGGTGTCCAGTGCCTTGACAAAATGGCAACAAAGCACGAAAATACGGAGTGTTCAAAAAGTCTCCGCAGTGCCGTTGATTGTTAACCGCGCGCGGCGTGTGAGTTACTTCCCTTCAAGTGGACTCTCCCAATATTCCACAGCTTCCTTTATCTCAGCCAGCGTCAGTAGTATCGTTAGTGTGTGTCGTTACGTGGTGACGTGAACATTTAATTTTAGTTCGTTTGTTTCATTTTTGTCACTGTTGAAATGCTAACCATTGAAGAACGTGTGCTTTTAGTCGAACAAGTTTTCCCGGAGACAACACTCCCACATTCGCGATACTGTGTAAGATTTGACTAACAAATTTCGAAGGACGGGTTCAGTGACAGATGCACCGAGAGGTGCTCGTCGTAGCGTTTTGTCTGAGGATAAACTACTCGGTATTTCCGGTAAAATGTCCATGAGTCCGAACAAGTCAGTATGAAAATTCGCCAAGAAATCGATGTTAGTGTCGGAACGGCCCACACAGCTGTAAGGAACTTGTGTTAGTGAAATACTGAACGGTTGTTTTCAACAAGATGGTGCAACCGCGCATACAGCTCGCGTTACAATGTTACTGCTTGCTGATGTTTTTGGTGATCGCATACTTTCACAGGGACTTTGGCCTCCGCGATCGTCTGACCTAACACCACCAGACTTTTTCTTATGGGGTACAGCGAAAGAAAACTGTCTGTAAAACCGTCCAAAATCCATCGATGAATTGAAAACTGCAATATCCACTTTTACTGCTTCTGTTACAGAAGAAATGTTACAGCTTGTGTTTGGAAACATGATTAGACGAATTGAATTGTGTATTCAACAACAGGGGGGACACATTCAACATTTAATGTGAAAATTTGTAAGTAAAAATGAATATCCAATAATTAATAACATGTATTTCACCGAGTTTCATTTCGGTATATTCACTGCGGCTTACGGCACGAGCAGCTAACAATCATATAGCACTGCGGAGAGACTTTTTGAACACCCCGAAGTTTGTATCCTGGAACGTGCGAGACCTTCCATTTATCTGGGAACGTGTAAGTATGGGACGCTGGAATTCCTCGTTAAAGTGTGGCGCATGATCGTGATTCGCCGAAGGTTAGTATTTTCTATATACTATCATGGAAAATCTCCCAAAGATGTGGAGGAAATCAAAGGTAGTGGCGCTACTAAAACCTGGGAAAGACGCAGGTCAACCGAAGAACTACCGCCCAGTAGCATTCCTGTGCCATCTGTACAAACTGTACGAACGAATAATCCTAAACCGCAAAGCAAATATCGCAGACCAAAAGCTCATTCCCCAACAGGCTGGATTCAGACCCGGGAAATCATGCACCAGTCAAATCCTAGCACTCACAGAACACACAGAGGAAGGGTTTGAAAACAAACAAATAACAGGTGTAACATTAGTGGACTTAAGTTCTGCATACGACACCGTCAACCACAGAAAGCTCATGGAAAAACTGTACTGTACATTTAAGAATAATCAGTTCACAAAAATGATTGAATCTCTGCTGCAAAACAGACAGTTCTATGTAATGCTGGACGGAAAAAAAGACGATGGCGTCGACAAAAGAACGGTCTCGCCCAGGGCAGTGTGCTGGCCCCCCTACTATTTAACCTATACACCAATGATCAACCAACACCGGAACGTACTACCCATTTCTTGTATGCCGATGATCTGGCCATTACAGCCGAAGGAAATAGCTTCGAGGAAGTAGAAGGGAAATTAGAAAGCTCGCTACACGTAATGTCTGAATACTATAAAGAGAACTCCCTCAAACCAAATACATCTAAGACACGGGTTAGCGCTTTCCATCTCCGCACAAAACAGGCAAACAGGAAGCTGAACGTCACCTGGAACGGCAACAAACTGGACCATACGGACAAACCAACATACCTTGGTGTCGTGCTGGATAGATCACTGACGTACAGATATCACTGTGAAAAAACCTGCCAAAAAGTTGCTGCCAGGAACAATATTTTAAGAAAACTGACGAATAGTAAATGGGGAGCTAGTCCGACTGTATTACGAACAACTGCTCAATCACTTTGCTTCTCCACGGCAGAATATGCATGCCCTGTATGGTCTCGATCCACACATGCCAAAAAAGTCACTACAGTCCTTAATGAAACATGCAGGCTAACAACAGGATGCATGAAACCCACTCCACTTGGGAAAATATACAAAGCAGCCGGATTCTCATCTCCTGAATCCCGAAGAATTGCGCACGAACATTCAGAAAAATTTAAACAGATTTTCGACGAGCGCCGCCCGCTGCATAGTTCTTCATGTGGACGTAGCAGACTTAAATCCCGCAAGAGATTTCTCACTAGTGAATTGAACGAGCCTCCGAAGGACTACCCTGCCTAACGAGAAATACCCAGCGGCAGTACATGAGCTGGAAGATTTGGAGAACACTGAACCGCATCAGAACAGGCGTAGCACCAGTTAAAGCAAACCTAGTCAAATGGGGCTTTAAGGACGAAGGAGACAACAAATGCGACTGTGGTGAAGTTCAGGATATGGAACACCTTCTACAGTGCTCCATCTGCCAAACAAGGTGTACCCTTGACGAACTATGGCTTGAGAAGAGAGAAACATTGGACTTGGCCCCACATTGGGCTGAAAGGCTTTGAAACAAATCTCCGGACACGAAAAAGTAAAAGTAAGTATATAAAAAACTGTTTTTCTTGTGTAAAGAGAATTTGTCGGGTATCTCGTACCTTAGTATGTTGCAGCTGTAGTTGATTTCGCAACTGACTGCTGATTCCTAGAATTTCTCTTCCAACAAGACGGGGGAACCTCTCATTGGAGCATCGATGTACGGCGCTACCTAAACGTTGAACTTCCGCATATCGCTAGATTGGACGTAGTGTTCCTTGGGACCCCCAGGATGCTTAACCTATCGCCTTGTGAATTTTTCCTTTGCAGGCACATTAATGACCGTGTTTACGTAGCCCCCACTACCAAGAACACTAGAACAGCTCGGAGAACGCATCAGTGCTGCCGTGATGACCACTGACACGATTTTGCGACACAGAGTATTGAGCGAACTTAACTACCGCTTGGGCGTATGTCGTTCGATCAGAGAGGACTCGGAGCACATCTGTATAGTGCAAAATGCTAACTTGGTGACTTTACGGTTCTACTCAAGCATCACTCACATGTGTACATGTAACACTACGGAAAATATAGAACTTTGAAAACGAATGAATCACTTACAGTAGCCCTACATTTTCTAGGTATCAACTTACAAAAAAATCCTCCATTATATAAAATGTGACAGTCTTTTAATTAAATGATTATATTTTAATTAACTGGTGAATCAAAAGTCTCGGTGTTAAATCTAATTCACTTCATAGAACTCACTGCTCTCTGATGTTATGTTTTTGGTAACATCGCTGACTCCAGAGAAATGACAGAACTGCAAGGACATTCCTTCACAATGCGTCTGCGTTGGGAATCACCTCCCTGACGCTGCAATAATCTCTGAGTCTTGTACAAGATTGCGGTCGACTACAATGTCAAATTTGTTCCTATACTGTGATTAATACCGTGTGCAATTTAGGTTTTGATCTTCCGCACTGTAAGGACTTTAATTTCGGTACGCCTCGGATTTCTGTAACAAAAAGTATCGAAATGAGAATTTTCAGTTCAAAATGCAAGTGAAATACTATACACAACTTGTAAACGCCCGCTTCGACATTATTTTTCCGGGCCGTACTCATTCATTTGGTTTTTGTATTAAGCAAAACTTGCGAATTGCCCTTATAATTTCGTCTGTAATATTATTCTGCTTTTATCATGTTCGCAGTCATTAATCTTTTGCGTCTTCAGTTCTCCTAGACCATCGTGCTGATTGTCACACAGTTCAGCACCGCTATATCGGCCTACATATTTCACCTGGTGCTACTAATATGTTTTCTTCCCCTCTCTCTGTCCGACTACACATTCTAAATTAGCAGTGTTGGCCTCCCTCAATAATGGTACAGTTCGACATTTCTTAGCGATTAACCACACTGAATCGCTTTTGCAGTCTTCATGTCGATTCTGTTCAGTAAATACTTTCCATTTCTCTTCCGTGTTTTCCAGAATAGTTCCCGACTCATAAAAGGGCGTGACTTCAAATTCCCGCACAAACTGATTAAAGTTTCCAAAATTAGCGCACACCGATTGACTCCCGCGTTCACATGTCTGCACGGCAACTCTCAGTCTCTTGTTTTAACAAGGAACCTTTAACTTTAGCAAAATCCTACATATGTTATTAATTTGCAGTCATAACAGAAAATTACATGAATACAGATAATATAGAGAATAAAATGTTTACAGTTTGCTAACAATTTTGTACCAACATAGAAAATATACTATACAATAAAATGGGGAAACAAAAGAATAAGATATGTATAAAGCCCATTCGTTCATTACACACAAATTTACATAAAAATATCCTCCATTACAGTCTGTACTAAGAAAACACCAATCGAATTCGAAGCTGGTATCTCTTGCATTACTCATTATGCGGGGCGTATAAATTCTCTGTGTGCCAGTACGCGTCTGTTGCACTTCTTGTAGTGCAAGTTAGTTTATATGTGGTCCACTCCCAAATATCTGTTTCGCGCAACAAGTAATGACTGTACATCGCGTATACAGTGGCGTCGTATGACGTTCGCTGCTTGTCGTGATGTTCCGGTGAATTATTTTTGTACCAAGCGGACTGTGCTTCTAACATACTAGCGACCCGCCCTGGGGTAACATTAAACATCAACGGCCGAACGATTTTTTTAATTATATATATACAATCAGTGGATCGCGCACACTTCTCCTTTCTTTCTTCCGTTCTTGGTGGAATTTTCACCATCCCCATGAGAATGGGTAGCTTCTTGATTGTGCTGTTCAAATAGGTCGATTCTTGATTGTTACTGCAGTCCATGAAAGGTGACCGGAAGGACTGAATTTGGAGGCTGATGCGCCCTCATTGCCTGACAGTTATCTACTTTGGGAAAAAATAAGAGTTCCTCAGCAATAAGATTTCTGTCGAAAGTGGCAAGTCAGAAGCATAGCCTGCATGAATAAAGGAATCCGTCCATTAATATTACTGCAAGGGATTTCAGCTAGTATTTTTTCGCGAGATTATGAATTTCCTTTCAGTAATGGACTTCGAATTGTATTCGCATTTTCACCGTCTGGGAATAAAATCGAAGGGCTCAGCCGGGATTTGAACCCGGGACCTCCTGCACCCAAAGCAGGAATCATACCCCTAGACCACTGAGCCAGTTATGAAAGATGTTTCTCGTCTTCACAGTCGACAAACATATCCCAGCGTCTCGCGTGCTGATCTGTGAGTCACGAAGCTGTGTGGCGTCTCCCGCAGAGCTGGTGCCACGTTAGAATACGCTTTTCGAGAACACTCCCTTCCAACGGACTAAAGAAGCAAAGATAAAGTTATTTTGCTAAATCAACACCACTTCGTCCTATATATCCTGGTTAGCTAAAATATGAAGCAGCTAGTGAAATCTGTTAAAGTGCTCTTACCGACGCTTTTCACTCAACGAATTCTACGGGCTTAGCGTCTTTACTTAAATGTCTGGGATGTACAGCCGCTGACTGCGGTTGAACCTCTCACTAACGTGCTTACTGACATAGCGAAGTCAAGTCGAGTCGTAATGCAGTAGTAACAGCAACCATTAAATTCGTTAATTAGTTCTCCCATCGGCTTTAAAGCGTGGCGCTCATCTTCTCTTGATGATGTGTATTCCTTTCCATTTTAAGCCATTTGAAACAGGCAGCAACGGCCCGGAGTGTAATATTGCTGTCACATTAAATCATAGAAATGAAGTGAAGCATACAAATAGCTGCAAGGATCCGCTACGCGTTTTCGGGATACTATATCTCCATCATGAGGAGGACTTACTTAAATTAACAACCTACGCTGCCCAGAAACAGTGTTTTACAAATAATGGGTCTTTTTAATTTATATAAATCCATCTGATGCTGGAAAGAGAAAATTCCGAAACAACGACCATGGTTAACTCTAACTAACATGTTCGCATCTACTGTAAACCACAGAAAGTAATCACAATAATACTGTTAGGTTGTATAGAATAATAAAGTTATTGGATACCTGCAACTCTAGATCGTACAGGCAGAAACTTGTAGCGTAGTCGTTCCTGCAGGGTACACTAAACGTCGGACAGCAGATTTCTGTTTACATACAAATTTGAGGAGCAAAGCGAAGGGTATGCAGGGAAGTACAGCGGTGAATTTTGGTACTACAAGAGGTGCTGTACCCCATTACGCCTTTGTTCGTTGTTCATTCTTTTAAGTTCCCTCGAGAGGTAAGTAATAAAGACGCTAACAGGCTATACGTAATGTTGTAACTGCTCGGTTTCTAGCATTAAATAAAAGCTGTCCCCACAGAGATAAGAACACTGGTATTCAGTACTTGAACCTGTTGGAAAGTAACGGTTATGTTCACTGAAATATAAAAATCGTGCAGAGTCTTGCTATTTCCAGTGTATGTCCAGTATGCACTTGGGTGAACAGATGGTGTGCTATACAGGCAGTCAACAACACTGTACAGATAAAAGCTAGCGACAATGGCTGTCTAGGCGCTCAGTCCGGAACCGCGCGACTGCTACGGTCGCAGGTTCGAATCCTGCCTCGGGCATGGATGTGTGTGATGTCCTTAGGTTAGTTAGGTTTACGTAGTTCTAAGTTCTGGGGGACTGATGACCACAGATGTTAAGTCCCATAGTGCTCAGAGCCATTTGAACCATTTTTGACAATGGCTGTAAATACTGAACAACTGATACTTTTTTCTACATCTTCACACCTTCATACATACTCCTTAAGCCACTACAGTTCCAATCGAAAATGGGACGACGGGAAAAAAATGACTGTTTTATATTTCCGTAAGAGCCCTGACTTCTCTTTCCTTGTTTCAGCGGTCCTTACGCGAGACGTATGTTGGGGGCAATAGGTTCATTCTGCAGTTTAGCCGCGAATGCTGGTTCTCACAACTTTCTCAACAGTGTTTCGCGAAAAGAACGTTTTCTTCCTCCTAGCGATTCCCATTAATTTTAGATTTCAAACTTATTGAACTTATGAAGGAAAAGGGAGTGCAGACACGGAAATTAGAACATTCGGAATGGATTGCAAACCTCGCATTTTGAAATAACTTGAATGCACACTACTCAAAGTGTAAGATAATGCAGGAAAAGAAAAAACTTCTTTCTGATTTGATGGACATGCAGTTAAAAAGAAAATCGCATTGTAGAAGGTATACATTCTGATAAACACAATCCAGTTCTCTACGCTAACTCACGTTAAAGAAAGCCTGTGGTTTGAAAAATTCTTTGTGGCCTTTAAAGAATCACAAGGAGAGTTTCCTGAATGTTTTACGAACACTGCCAGTGTTACTACTGTTTTCTGTCTGTTTAAAAGACTGTTTGCCATTTCAGTTGAAAGCGTCCCTGTGCATATGCAGACATGGCTAATCGACCTGCAAGGTAATTCCTTTTTCGTTAAAACTGTTCAGGACGTCTATATTTCTTTCCTCAGGTTGTTTCCACGTCTCCAGAGGTTGCAAAATTGCTTCAATATTTCGCTCAACATAAGCATGTGAAAGCCGTTTTTTCAGTTATTAAACTAAATAAGTCATGATTACATGCCAATCTGAGTGCGAAAATCTGTGAAATTGTCTGCGTCTGCCTGTATGCCGACAGTCTGTAGCAGACAAAAATTATGTGTTTCAGCGCGCCAAAAACAATTAAATAATTCTGAAAATTAGTTTTGTTTATTATCTTTGTTTTAGAGATAGATGGCAATTTGCCCCTCCTCACACTCAAGACAGAATGGCGTGGTGGTGGGGGAAACGCGCACCAAGGCTGGGCGCTACTTCACTCAGGCCAGCGCACGGCTGAATAGCCAATTCTTGGCCACTCCCGGCGCTGGTGATTCAAACTGCAGCACACTCCTAATTTCACATCATTAAAAGTCACGTTGTGCCACATGGCTGCATCCACTAGATGTTTTTAGTTAATTGCACCAGTTACTGTATTCCAACTATAGGAAGCTTTAGTTAACAGACATGAGGAGCTATGTTTAATGAAAGTATAAATAACTCCACATAGCAAAATACCATAGGTGCAGCACTTCTTAAAAGTAAGTTTTAAGATAAAGGAAAACTGTTTGCTTAAGAAAGGCCGATGCTGTACTTTTCTATGTTGTGCCCGGCCACCACAATGTAAGTGGCGTAGTTCCTATACTGAATAGGCATTCTTCTGTGAAGTCTAATTCGGGCGTTACTTGATTCAAAATGTGATTCTAAAACTCAATGACAGTTATCTTTCCACTCAAAAAGCTGCAGTTACTCACAGCTTCGGGAATTACAGTTGCAGGCGGAATTGTGTGTTAGAAGCGTCAGTGTCTGTAACAGTGGAAAAAAACTGAAAAAATCTCCTGGAAAAAAAGAAACCACGGAAAACTTCTTCATACATGGGAAAACACATACAACAATGAATATTTTAATTTGTTGCTATAGCTATAGCAAAATCAGCGGAATTTACAGTGACTCCGCGATTGTAGCTGAACCTCGCCTACGTTGGGTCAGTAACAAGGGTAACACTATCACATTTTTTAAAATAATAGTTTTTGTTCACAGTTGATTGGTTCACTGGGGGTTAAAGGACGAAACAACAAGGTCGTCAGTCCTTCGGTGAAGAGGTAGTGCTCCTGGAGTAGTGATGTTGCCAGAAATTTGGATTATGAAAGTAGGCAGGACTGGTAAAATCGAGGTACTGAAAGCGACATTCATGCCAGAGCAGAGAAATAATTTACAGGGAAGTAAAAGTGTATAGGTCGGGCCGGTGCGTGTACCAGAACAGCGAAGAGTCTCCCAGAGCGCATTTGTGCTGAGAGAAACCCCATCCGCGTCCGAAACCCCGCCAACCGATTAAGTCCAGAATAAAAAATGTCCTCTAGTTGGGATATTCGTTATGGGTTAAATGACAAGACTAAAAACATAATGGACATCAGTTGGACCGACAATAATAAAACAAGGAGGAGTGTACACAGGTGTATGACGATGAGTAAACTGTGTTCTCAACACTTACCTACAAAGTATTATGAGAAACTATTTTTTTTTTGACACATATGAATCCTGTAAAACTAGCTTAACTACACTTTAGTTATAAGCATAAGGGCAGGAGGTAGGTACAGCTGCTCCAGAAAAAATGATCTTCACACACACAACTCGCATTCAGCACCTTATCACTCACAGACATAACAGCTACACGGGATTAGCCGAGCGGTCTAAGGCGCTGCAGTCATGAACTGTGCGGCTGGTCCCGGAGGAGGTTCGAGTCCTCCCTCGGGCATGGGTGTGTGTGTGTGTGTTTGTCCTTAGGATTCTTTAGGTTAAGTAGTGTGTAAGCTTAGGGACTGATGACCTTAGCAGGTAAGTCCCATGAGATTTCTCACACACACACACACACACACACACACACACACACATATATCACTTTTGTGTCAGTCTGAAGAAAGTCGGAACATGTAATGGACAATGATTACTAGCAAGTGATCTCAGGATCAATTGTAGTGAAATCTAAAAACTATTTCGCCATAACTAATAGACGGCCCACCAACTAGCTCAGGGTCTGGATAGACTATTGTTTATAGTCTTATTTTATTAGAACAGGGTCTAGGATTCACAGCGGACGTACATCTTACTGATTAGCACACCGGCATAGGTCAAATATAAAAGTATACCAGCCTGTATGGTGATTAATGAACGATACACAAAAAGAAAAAAAAAAAATCAAATGGCTCTGAGCACTTTGAGACTTAACATCTGGGGAACATCTGGGGTCATCAGTCCCCTAGAACTTAGAAATACTTAAACCTAACTAACCTAAGGACATCACACACATCCATGCCCGAGGCAGGATTCGAACCTGCGACCGTAGCGGTCGCGCGGTTCCAGACTGAAGCGCCTAGAACCGTTCGGCCACACTGGCCGGCGAACGCTACACACACCTCGCGAGAGTAACGGCCAAGGATTTGTGAGAAATATCCATTTATTTCATTCTATGACCAACTACACACAGCGAAAACTCTCCAGTGGACTGCAGAATTTGTTGGTATAATGTGATAAAGGAAAAAGTAAGGGCTCAGCCGGGATTTGAACCCGGGACCTCCTGCACCCAAAGCAGGAATCATACCCCTAGACCACTGAGCCAGCTGTGAAAGTGTTATTTGATGCATGCTTCCGTTCGCGGTCAGCAAACACATTCCAGTGCCTCGCGTGCTGGTCTGTTGAGTCACGAAGCAGCCTGGGTCTCTCGCGCAGGGAGGTGGTTCGCTAGCATACGTGTTAGCGGAACACTTTCCTTTCCGCCAGGGGAAAGAAACTGAGTTAAAATTATTTTGCCATTTTGAACCCGTAATGAAAAGTGTTTTGTAGAATTGGTGAGACAGAATGAGAGCACCCTTGCCATGCGCGACTGAACGTGACTCACGAACGTTATCTCTCGCCTCTCGCGAAATCAACCGCAATACTGAAATAATGGTCAACGATCATGAAGGCTGTTCGTTTACAGTTACTGTCTTTGGTACTATGTTTAATTGACTATAATGTTCGCTTATTATTCAGGAACCGTTGGGTAACGTACATAGTTACAAAGTGATGCCGATTTCTGGCGTTCTCCAAGGTAGTGTTATAGGCCCTCTGCTGTTACTTATCTACAGAAACGATTTAGTAGGCAATCTGGTCAACCGTCTTCGTTGCTTGTAGATCATGTTGTCGTTTATCGTATAGTAAAGTCAAAACAAATTGCAAAACGATTTCGAAAAAGGCGTATGGTGCGAAAATTGAAGAGAAGAGGTCATCCACATGAATGCTAAAAGGAATTTCATTAAGCTTCGGTTACCCGATAAATCAGTCAAATCTAAAGGCCGTAAATTCAACTATATACCTAGGAATTACAATTACGAACAAATTAAATTGGAGAGAACATACAGAAAATGCTGTGGGGAAGGAGAATCAAAGACTGGGTGTTATTGGCGGATGACGTAGAAGATCTACTAAAAAGACTGCCTACACTACGCGGGTCCGTCCTCTTCTCGAATACTGCTGCGGGATGTGGGATCCTTATGGATAGGATTAACGGAGTACATAGAGAAAGTTCAAAGAAGAGCAGCACGTTTTGTATTAGTGAGAAATAGGGGAGCGAGTGTCACTGATACAGGATTTGGGGTGGTAATCATTAAAACAAAGGCGTTTTTCGTTGTGGCGGGATCTTCTCAAGAAATATCGATCACCAACTTTCTCCTCCCAATGCGAAGATATTTTGTAGACGCAAATAAGGAAATCAGATCTCGCACGGCAAGATATAGGTGTTCGTTTTTTCAGTGCGCTGTTAGATATTGGAAAAACAGAGAACTATTGTTAGCGTGGTTCGATGAACCCTTTGCCAAGCACTTAAGTGTGAGTAGGGCATCGCGGAACTTTCTGTCATGTTCAGAAAAAACTGAACACCTTGAACGCCTAGAGACAGGACGTTCATACTTACAGGACGTGTAAATTTGCATGCTCTGCAGCAATGATGAGCATTTCAGTAATATCGGTTCACCAGGTGTCCTCATAACTTGTTCCATGCGTGATGGCATCGACGCTTATAAGGCGCGAATGGTTTCCTTTGGTATAGCCGTCCATGCTGCATTCACCTGGTTCCAAAGATCATCTGTGGTGGTTGGCATTGGGTACAGGCTGCGCCTGTCGTTTCACCATATCCTACACTTTTACGGTTGGTGACAAGTCTGGTGATCAGGCGGGCCAAGGTAAAAGGCTGACATTCTGTGACACCAAACAAGGCACGTGTTCGCGCAGCAACATGTAGTCGTGCATTGCCTTGCTGAAAAATGTCATCTGGGGTATTGTGCAGAAAGGATATGGCTACGGGCCGCAGGGTGTCATTCATATGGCCCACACTGGTCACAATGCCCAGAACACGCACCAAATGTGATTTGTGGTTGTACCCAATAACACCTCACACCATAAGGCCTTGAGTTGGCGCTGTATGTCTTGTACGAATGCAGTCACTGTGATGCCGCTCCCCCTGTCTGTGGCGAACCAAAATATGGCCATCGTTTTCAAACAAAACGAACCTGGATTCGTCCGAAAACATTATCTGATACCATTCCTGTCCCCATTGACATATCACACACCATGGCCGTCTGCACATTCTTCAGACGTAGGCGGTGAAGTGGATTACGCGTACGTAACCCACGTCGTAATAAACGGCGACGAACTTCACTCCTGATAGTGTGCGATGTGTTACACTGTCCCACTGTTGCGCCAGAGCTGAGGAGGGTGCAGGTCTGTCCTGCAATGCCATTCCGATGACGTGTCTGTCTCCTCGGGGAATGGTATGGTGTTGCGACCTGACCCATCTGGTTGTGTTCTATGGCCTTCCGTGAACCATTCTCCACACAACCGTTGCAAGGCCAAAACACTTCGTCCCACACGAGCAGCAGTTTTCCGGATGGATGCACAACATTCTCTCATGCCAATAATGCGCCCTCTTTCAAAATCACTAATTTGACGGTACGGTTCGGACGTACGTCTGCGAGGCATCCTGCACGTCTGCTCAAGTCACACTGGTCAATTACCTTCGGTGGATAGCGACAATGAGAGCCACAGGCACATTTTACCAGTAGGTGGTGTTGCGCCGCGATACCAATGTTGGTTGACCTTCAACCCGCCGGCCGACATGATTCAAATCCTAATCATTTCAGCGGGACATCCTAAAGTACGTGTCCTATGAATATGAACGTCCAATCTCTAGAGAGTGAGTTGTCATGGCACTGGACGCAACGTCCAGTAGGTCTGACGCTTCAACAATCGCGGAAGGTCAAATGTACACGATGTAGACGTCTTGATGAGGGGCGTGAGGGGTTGGAACCTTGTATTACACATGTAACCGAAGTGCGACGTGTGATACGAAGAAAGTAACGGCATGCTTGACAGTGGAAGCGACAATGTGTTAGTTGCTGTACCAGATAAGAGAGCTCCATTAGCAGTGCCTCCTGCTTCTGATAATTTGATGCCGACACTGCATCATTCTTTGGAGCAATACATGCAGAAATGGAAGAAAAAGCGAGTGATGAACAGGAAACAGGAAAGAGTATAATTTTGTCGATATAATCAAAAACGCAACGCAATTGTCGTGGGAGATCAACACCACACATGTTTCATTCTTCTACTCGCCACTTCCGGACATCTAACTCAAAATTGTGGCGATGCAATTGTCGGCCTGGAAGGGATTGGAATCTTGCTGCTGAAACAATTCTACCTCCAGAATTTGACCAGCATAGGAGAAAAGTGACGAAGTGCTCGTCATATCATTACAATGTGAGTTCTGTCCTTGCTTGATCTCGTAATTGCTCTTAAATGTCGTACAGTGTGACGGCTTCAGAGATTGCTGATGGTAATCGTCCGTTCCGCTCGACACCGTCGTGATGCTTTACGAAGACAGCATTTAGAGTCACTTTGTCTCCTCCCACCTCTTCCACAAACATGAAATATGGTACATTCTATCCACGCCGTCCGGAATCACCTAAAATGCACAGTAACAAATCACTCACAGGGAAGTTGCCAATGCACGTGAACTCGGTAAACCATGAAAATTACGGCGGATGAACTGATGCCAGTGACATTAAGCACAACGTGTGTGCTATTATTATGCTCATTCTCAAATGTGACATTTTTCTACCACCTACCAATGAAAATTCCAGGAACGTGGGTTATCAACCACGGAAAGAAGACGATAGATAGACGTTGCACACAGTAAAGGTGGATAGTGTTATGCATCACTAGACCAACCGCTTAAATGTCATGAGTGAGATAATACAGGCCGAGTTTCTGTTCCCTTAAAAATGTATTTATTGTTGAATTTTTCCAATTTTTTGTACCGAAGAAGGGTTGTTTCTGTTTAATTTAATGGAACCTCAACGTAATTACATTCCAACCAACACGAAAAAAGACTTTAAAGTCCTTTGGTCTCATTATGCATAATGGAACTGTGCATTAGGCCTATTGTAACAATAAACATTAGAAAACCATTTGAGCTTCATAATGTGAAAAACACTTGATGAGGTTTCTTTAATGGAAACGAAGCTTAAATAAATAGCAAACAATATCCTTTAGAAGCTAAACATTGTTGAAAAACATGCTGAAGGTAATACAACTGTAGTTATTGTTGTGTTCTAATGTTTGTTATGGAACACACAATAATTGTAACTATACGTGTAACATTAAATATATATACTTGGAGAATTTTTTTAACCCTTTCGTATTTGATGGGATACATGTCCCACTAAAATAATATGCAGTTTTGAGCGTTGAGACGTTTGTATCCCATATCTGTCTAGTGCTAAGAGGTGCATTCGGAGCCGGCCGTTGTGACCGAGCGGTTCTAGGCGCGTCAGTCCGGAAGCGCGCTGCTGCTACGATCGCAGGTTCGAATCCTGCCTCGAGCATGGATGTGTGTGATGTCCTTAGGTTAGTTAGGTTTAAGTAGTTCTAGGTTCTAGGGGACTGATGACCTCAGATGTTAAGTCCCATAGTGCTCAGAGCCATTTTTTTACATTCGAAACTTGGAGAAAAATATTGCGGACCATGGGGTGGACGTATAGAAGGTTGTGAACGATCAAACCGGGCGGCGTGTGTTTATAGGTGGCACAACGCATTTGTTTCGCGAAAATCATATCATATCACCATCTTCTGAACTTCATGAATGTCTCAAGTAACTAATTGTCTTTTCTTATACATTAGAGACATTGTTTTGAAATATTACTACACGCCTCAGTAATTTTGCTGGTTTGTATGTCGTGGGATATACATCCCCCGGAAAATTCAACTGTTATAATGTAAGCATCTGTGCAATATTTCATGTTTTTCGTTGCCAGGAGAATAAATGTATTTTGGTATTGATTTTTATACTTTTTTTCCATAATTGTCGTCCTGATAAAATCATTCTAAAATTAAAAGAAACCCTAGGCTCATATGAAAACATGGATCTAGGTAGGTTCGTGGGCCACATGTTTCCCATTTCGCCGATTTTGGCTCTGAGCACTATGGGACTTAACATCTGAGGTCATCAGTCCCCTAGAACTTGGAACTACTTAAAAAGGCAGGATTCGAACCTGCGACCGTAGCGGTCGCGATGTTCCAGAATGAAGCACCTAGAACCGCTCGGCCACCCCGGCCGGCCACCGATTTTGAAAAACGGTCGGCTTAAAAATTTTTGGGTAGTGGAAGCGTGTTATGTATCACAAACGAAGAGACTTTTTGGCCTTTTATTTTTAAGGTGTATACAAATACCTTTTAGCCATGAAAGGGTTAATGTGTTCAGTTACCTCTTGTACACTGATATCATCAATTTTATTTTTTCCACTACACTCACTAACTTCGTCAGGGCTTCTCGTGTTTTGCATGGCGTTATTCGTTTTACAACTAGATATCCGCAGCGTCTGTAATAGGAACGTCTTACATACACTCACCCGACAATGTTCGTGTAACCCACTGAACTTTCTTTTGTTTGATGTTTTCACTCTTTTTCGTTTTGTTTCAAATTCAGAAACCATTCAGAAAATCAGTGCATGCTTGGCGTCATGAGATCAAACACTATAAAATTCGTCAAATTTTTTCCTAGCATTGGGCTCTCCTACTTTTTCCAAACGTTTACTGGGGCAGAGTTAATGTCGGAACTCTTTAGCTTCTTTGAAGACATTAATTTGAGTAAAATAGCGCTTGTTTTGGACGCAATATTTCATTTTTTTCCTATTCTCCCGTCTTAGTTATCGTACTTAACGTTTCCGTCCCCTTTTTGGTCTCCATTTCAGTGACTGATTTCTGTCTGGTTCAAGAATGTTATGATGGCATCGACGCTTATAAGGCGCGAATGGTTTCCTTTGGTATAGCCGTCCATGCTGCATTCACCTGGTTCCAAAGATCATCTGTGGTGGTTGGCATTGGGTACAGGCTGCGCCTGTCGTTTCACCATATCCTACACTTTTACGGTTGGTGACAAGTCTGGTGATCAGGCGGGCCAAGGTAAAAGGCTGACATTCTGTGACACCAAACAAGGCACGTGTTCGCGCAGCAACATGTAGTCGTGCATTGCCTTGCTGAAAAATGTCATCTGGGGTATTGTGCAGAAAGGATATGGCTACGGGCCGCAGGGTGTCATTCATATGGCCCACACTGGTCACAATGCCCAGAACACGCACCAAATGTGATTTGTGGTTGTACCCAATAACACCTCACACCATAAGGCCTTGAGTTGGCGCTGTATGTCTTGTACGAATGCAGTCACTGTGATGCCGCTCCCCCTGTCTGTGGCGAACCAAAATATGGCCATCGTTTTCAAACAAAACGAACCTGGATTCGTCCGAAAACATTATCTGATACCATTCCTGTCCCCATTGACATATCACACACCATGGCCGTCTGCACATTCTTCAGACGTAGGCGGTGAAGTGGATTACGCGTACGTAACCCACGTCGTAATAAACGGCGACGAACTTCACTCCTGATAGTGTGCGATGTGTTACACTGTCCCACTGTTGCGCCAGAGCTGAGGAGGGTGCAGGTCTGTCCTGCAATGCCATTCCGATGACGTGTCTGTCTCCTCGGGGAATGGTATGGTGTTGCGACCTGACCCATCTGGTTGTGTTCTATGGCCTTCCGTGAACCATTCTCCACACAACACTGGTCAATTACCTTCGGTGGATAGCGACAATGAGAGCCACAGGCACATTTTACCAGTAGGTGGTGTTGCGCCGCGATACCAATGTTGGTTGACCTTCAACCCGCCGGCCGACATGATTCAAATCCTAATCATTTCAGCGGGACATCCTAAAGTACGTGTCCTATGAATATGAACGTCCAATCTCTAGAGAGTGAGTTGTCATGGCACTGGACGCAACGTCCAGTAGGTCTGACGCTTCAACAATCGCGGAAGGTCAAATGTACACGATGTAGACGTCTTGATGAGGGGCGTGAGGGGTTGGAACCTTGTATTACACATGTAACCGAAGTGCGACGTGTGATACGAAGAAAGTAACGGCATGCTTGACAGTGGAAGCGACAATGTGTTAGTTGCTGTACCAGATAAGAGAGCTCCATTAGCAGTGCCTCCTGCTTCTGATAATTTGATGCCGACACTGCATCATTCTTTGGAGCAATACATGCAGAAATGGAAGAAAAAGCGAGTGATGAACAGGAAACAGGAAAGAGTATAATTTTGTCGATATAATCAAAAACGCAACGCAATTGTCGTGGGAGATCAACACCACACATGTTTCATTCTTCTACTCGCCACTTCCGGACATCTAACTCAAAATTGTGGCGATGCAATTGTCGGCCTGGAAGGGATTGGAATCTTGCTGCTGAAACAATTCTACCTCCAGAATTTGACCAGCATAGGAGAAAAGTGACGAAGTGCTCGTCATATCATTACAATGTGAGTTCTGTCCTTGCTTGATCTCGTAATTGCTCTTAAATGTCGTACAGTGTGACGGCTTCAGAGATTGCTGATGGTAATCGTCCGTTCCGCTCGACACCGTCGTGATGCTTTACGAAGACAGCATTTAGAGTCACTTTGTCTCCTCCCACCTCTTCCACAAACGTGAAATATGGTACATTCTATCCACGCCGTCCGGAATCACCTAAAATGCACAGTAACAAATCACTCACAGGGAAGTTGCCAATGCACGTGAACTCGGTAAACCATGAAAATTACGGCGGATGAACTGATGCCAGTGACATTAAGCACAACGTGTGTGCTATTATTATGCTCATTCTCAAATGTGACATTTTTCTACCACCTACCAATGAAAATTCCAGGAACGTGGGTTATCAACCACGGAAAGAAGACGATAGATAGACGTTGCACACAGTAAAGGTGGATAGTGTTATGCATCACTAGACCAACCGCTTAAATGTCATGAGTGAGATAATACAGGCCGAGTTTCTGTTCCCTTAAAAATGTATTTATTGTTGAATTTTTCCAATTTTTTGTACCGAAGAAGGGTTGTTTCTGTTTAATTTAATGGAACCTCAACGTAATTACATTCCAACCAACACGAAAAAAGACTTTAAAGTCCTTTGGTCTCATTATGCATAATGGAACTGTGCATTAGGCCTATTGTAACAATAAACATTAGAAAACCATTTGAGCTTCATAATGTGAAAAACACTTGATGAGGTTTCTTTAATGGAAACGAAGCTTAAATAAATAGCAAACAATATCCTTTAGAAGCTAAACATTGTTGAAAAACATGCTGAAGGTAATACAACTGTAGTTATTGTTGTGTTCTAATGTTTGTTATGGAACACACAATAATTGTAACTATACGTGTAACATTAAATATATATACTTGGAGAATTTTTTTAACCCTTTCGTATTTGATGGGATACATGTCCCACTAAAATAATATGCAGTTTTGAGCGTTGAGACGTTTGTATCCCATATCTGTCTAGTGCTAAGAGGTGCATTCGGAGCCGGCCGTTGTGACCGAGCGGTTCTAGGCGCGTCAGTCCGGAAGCGCGCTGCTGCTACGATCGCAGGTTCGAATCCTGCCTCGAGCATGGATGTGTGTGATGTCCTTAGGTTAGTTAGGTTTAAGTAGTTCTAGGTTCTAGGGGACTGATGACCTCAGATGTTAAGTCCCATAGTGCTCAGAGCCATTTTTTTACATTCGAAACTTGGAGAAAAATATTGCGGACCATGGGGTGGACGTATAGAAGGTTGTGAACGATCAAACCGGGCGGCGTGTGTTTATAGGTGGCACAACGCATTTGTTTCGCGAAAATCATATCATATCACCATCTTCTGAACTTCATGAATGTCTCAAGTAACTAATTGTCTTTTCTTATACATTAGAGACATTGTTTTGAAATATTACTACACGCCTCAGTAATTTTGCTGGTTTGTATGTCGTGGGATATACATCCCCCGGAAAATTCAACTGTTATAATGTAAGCATCTGTGCAATATTTCATGTTTTTCGTTGCCAGGAGAATAAATGTATTTTGGTATTGATTTTTATACTTTTTTTCCATAATTGTCGTCCTGATAAAATCATTCTAAAATTAAAAGAAACCCTAGGCTCATATGAAAACATGGATCTAGGTAGGTTCGTGGGCCACATGTTTCCCATTTCGCCGATTTTGGCTCTGAGCACTATGGGACTTAACATCTGAGGTCATCAGTCCCCTAGAACTTGGAACTACTTAAAAAGGCAGGATTCGAACCTGCGACCGTAGCGGTCGCGATGTTCCAGAATGAAGCACCTAGAACCGCTCGGCCACCCCGGCCGGCCACCGATTTTGAAAAACGGTCGGCTTAAAAATTTTTGGGTAGTGGAAGCGTGTTATGTATCACAAACGAAGAGACTTTTTGGCCTTTTATTTTTAAGGTGTATACAAATACCTTTTAGCCATGAAAGGGTTAATGTGTTCAGTTACCTCTTGTACACTGATATCATCAATTTTATTTTTTCCACTACACTCACTAACTTCGTCAGGGCTTCTCGTGTTTTGCATGGCGTTATTCGTTTTACAACTAGATATCCGCAGCGTCTGTAATAGGAACGTCTTACATACACTCACCCGACAATGTTCGTGTAACCCACTGAACTTTCTTTTGTTTGATGTTTTCACTCTTTTTCGTTTTGTTTCAAATTCAGAAACCATTCAGAAAATCAGTGCATGCTTGGCGTCATGAGATCAAACACTATAAAATTCGTCAAATTTTTTCCTAGCATTGGGCTCTCCTACTTTTTCCAAACGTTTACTGGGGCAGAGTTAATGTCGGAACTCTTTAGCTTCTTTGAAGACATTAATTTGAGTAAAATAGCGCTTGTTTTGGACGCAATATTTCATTTTTTTCCTATTCTCCCGTCTTAGTTATCGTACTTAACGTTTCCGTCCCCTTTTTGGTCTCCATTTCAGTGACTGATTTCTGTCTGGTTCAAGAATGTTATTTTGTACATTCGTTCTGTTGTGGGATCTCACCATTTACCTTTGTTTGCGATCTATCACTGTCCACGTGGTTACTGCCAGATCTGCAGATCTCATCTTCATTACGAGCTACAGTCCCATCAACTGTTTCCTTACCCACTACTACACTTGAGACTCAATTAATGTTACCGTTCTTTTCATTCAAAGAAGAATCTTTGATTGGGATGTCCGCGCTGAAAGATGTATATTCTCCCTTAACAACGGAAGAACAATTGAATGCGTGAGGTTTTTCACATTTTTTAGTTCTTTTTGGAGTAGTTTTGAGGTTACCCTCCAAAAGAAGCTTATGTTCTCGTGCCTTTAAAGCTCCAGACTCATCTGACATAATTATTGCGCTTTCCATACAACGTTATGTCCTTGTTTATAAAGGATTCATTTTGGCATCTGGTAATCATAACATTCTCAGCTTTACAACTCACAACCTTGCATTAAGTCCTTTAACACCACACAACTCACAGGTCGAGGAAAGAGGGCGTCTTTCTTTGTCCTGTGCACACGGCAGATGTTGTGGGCCAGCAGTGCCACATGTTACGTTCGCCACTAGACTAGAGACCGGTGAATGGCGCTCGGTCTACGGTTGCCGAACTACAATTTCTATTGCTGTTTCTAGATTTATTATGTAAAATTGAAAACCAAACATAGGCATAGCAGCACGTCTTTTCCAATATTTCATGCCAACCATTGCTACGACGACAATGGTGATTTTTTTCCCCAGATAGTTTATATTGTTCCCCAACAGAATGCGCTCACATCAGAAAGTTTAAAGGAACGACGCTTGGTCTAGTAGTGCATAAAAAGGTCCATGAAGAAGTGCAGACATGATTTTGTATGCATAGATCCACGATTCTGAAAGGTTTTAACGTTCCGTGTACGAAGACTGAGGTGGAAGAGAATCTCAAATGAGGAATGTCGTAGTATTTGTCTTAATTGATATGGGGCGGAAAGGAAAAATCGGGATGGCCGAATGGGGATCTGAAAAGCACTTCGCCCAAATACGAACGCAGTGCTATACCCATTGCACCACTGCGCTCGTGTGGGGTTTGTGAGAAATTTCAATGTCAACGTGGTTAATAAAAAAGGTATGAAAACAACACTTCAACGGAAAGTGCGTGATGGCTGAAAACTGAAGGCTTCCATACAAAAATAAGAATATCATTAGGGGATTCTGTAAACTGAGGTTAAGCGGAAAACTCCGCAGCGGATCACAAATTATTCGTCAATAAATGGACAGGAGAATCATTGTTCAGAATATCATGTATCTAATGTAGTCTTTCAGAATTGTGTAGAACAAAAGTGAACTGGAAACAAGGATATGACACTGAAAATATGGGATCTGAAACTGAAATAATGGAAACAGAGCTAGAGAATTTCAAAAATGGTATTAAAATAGAG